>NC_046219.1:30745925-31083356 GCF_011004875.1 Balearica regulorum gibbericeps
GACTTTGCCCAGGAGCTCCTTGTTCATCCATGCAGGCCTCTTGGTGGTGTTGCTTGATTTCCTCTTTGTTGGGCTGCATCGCTCCTGAGCTTGGAGGAGGTGACCCTTGAATACTAGCCAGCTGTCTTGGGCCCCTCTTCCTTCCAGGCCTTTGTCCCATGGTATTCTACCAAGCAGATCCCTGAAGAGGCCACAGTCTGCTCTCCTGAAGTCCAGGGTAGTGAGCTTGCTGTGCGCCCTCCTCGCTGCCCTGAGGATCTTGAACTCTACCATTTCATGGTCACTGAAGCCAAGGCTGCCCTTGAGCTTCACATCCCCTACCAGGCCCTCCTTATTGGTGAGAATAAGGTCATGATGAACCAGAAGCTATAGCTTAGGCATGTTCTTGCTGCTTCACCCACAGATAGCAAGGCACAGATTGTCCACTGTTTCAATGAGCTTGCTGTTGCTCGTACCACTTTCTGTTTTCTTGAGAGGCATGGACACACTGAAGTTAATGACTAGATTAAAATATCTAGCCTTTAGGAGGAGGTGGAAGGCAGCTCCCTGTGCTGGGTTATAGCCATGAGCTGTGGTGGAGAGGCAGCAGCCCTGAGGCTGTCAGGTTGTTGCAAGAGTGGGCAAATTGTGCACCATGCCTGATGGTGAGGCGTGATTAAAGACCTGTTCCTGCCCAGTGCTTGGTGTCAGAGCTATAGCCTGGGCAGCCTGCTGGGATTTGGGGATGAGCTGTTTCCAGTTCACAGATCACCAGAGCAGATTTGCAGCAAATAGGTGGGAGGCTTGTGTTGCTGGTGGGTGATTTTGCTGTACAATTGCAGTAAAAGTGGAAAGGTTTCTTCCTTGTATGTGGGGGTGTCACCAAAATAATAATGGGAATAAAAGAAAACTTCTTAACACCAATTTAACATTAAGAAGCAGGCATTTCCTTTATTGCAGCGCTGGGTGTCAGGAGGATAGTTCCTCTAATCAGGCACACCTAATGCTGGTTCTCTTGTCATATTTATACACAGATGTTACAAAGATTACAAAGTGGTACACTCCCCGTTACAATAATTGGTTCATATTTCTTCACCTAGTATGCAAAGTAGAACGCATGCTCAGTTCCTTTCTCCGCCTCTATCGTAGGGGGCTTATGGGTCGGTGGTTGTGGGGACCCTGGCCCAAGTTACCTTTCCCCTAGTTTCTCAATACTTTGGTGTTGGTAATTGTTCGCTATATGCCTCAGGAAGATCAGGATGCTCCTGGAGGCAATGAGTGTCCTCCCTTTCTGAAAAGTACGTACATAAGGACCTTGAAGTGTCTTGTAGCTCCTCCTTTTTCTCATGATGTGTAGCAGGTGCTTATTCTAAGAATTGTTAGCCTTCTACCTAAAGTAATAATGAAGATTTTCTTATCACATATAAGTAAGTAGGCCTTTGTTACAGGCCTATCTTTTTTGCTACAGGGGTGTGCTGACCTTAGCGGCCAGTTCCTGCATGGTACGTGTAGGCGAGTGAAGAAAGGTGACCAAGGCCAAGGCAGAAGTGTATTGGGCTTTTTTCCACCTAGATGATCTGTTCATGTCTTGGTTGTTGTCAGCAAGCACTTCAGGTATGCACACAGCTCATGCCCAGTGTGAGCGCAACTCATGGGGCTCCCTCTAAGTGCTGAGCTCTGCTGCAACCCAAGTGCCGGGAATGAGATACGTGTCCTTACTGGAATTCACAGATGAGAGAACGTGTTGTGCATTGAGTTCTTGCACGCTTGGAGCAAGGAGGCGAGATGGCAAAAACTCTGCCCTACACCTGAGATGCCTGTGAGTAATGAGACTAACGCTGCTTGATAAGTAGTTTTCTCCTGCCAAGCTGCACCCTGCAATGCTGGGCTGTGTGGAAAGCACCTATCCCTACTTCTCCAGGCCAAGCAGGAGGGGGACCCCTGTTACTGTAGGGGCAGGCATGTTCTGGCACCTGCATCTCCCTCGCCTTCCTTCTCTAAGGAGCAGTCACCATCCTGCAGTATCCCTGCTCCCCTCCTTGCATAAGACTGTGGAGTCAGTCATGCTCCCCTTCTCACACTGACTCATCTCTATGATCTAAGAGAAGTCATCTCCTAGAAGACAGTCCCCAAGAAAGAGCTTTCTTCTTCCTGGCAGGACCTGTGGATTCGTGGAGAGAGGAGCCCACGCCAGAGCAGGTTTGCTGACAGGACTTGTGACCCCGTGGGGGACCCACGCTGGAGCAGTCTGCTCCTGAAGGTCTGCACCCCGTGGAGGAGACTCACGTTGGAGAAGGCCGTGAAGGACTGTCTCCCGTGAGAGGGACCCCATGCTGGAGCAGGGGAACGATGAGAGGAGTCCTCCCCCTGAGGATGAAGAAGCGGCAGAAACACCGCGTGAGGAACTGACCGTAACCCCCACTCCCCGTTCCCCTGTGCCGCTGGGGGGGGCGGAGGTTGAAGCCGGGAGTGAAGTTGAGCCCGGGAAGATGGGAGGGGTGGGGGGAGGTGTTTTTAAGATTTGGTTTTATTTCTCATTCCTCTACTCTGTTTTGCTTAGTAATAAATAAGATGAATTCCCTCTCTAAGTTCGGTCTGTTTTGCTCGTGATGATAATTAGAGAATGATCTCTCCCTGTCCTTATCTCGACCCGTAAGTTTTCTTTCATTGTAGCTTTTCTCCCCTGTCTAATGAAAGAGGGGAGTAATAGAGCGGCTCTGGTGGGCACCTGGCCCTCAGCCAGGGTTAACCCACCACAGTCTTTTTTGGCGCCCAACGTGGGGCACGAGAAAATCGAGATAAGGATAGTAATTGGAAGAGGTAACGGGCAAAACATTGAGTGAACGTAACTTGAGAGTGATATAGTGGTGAAGGGACTAGAGGTAGATTTTGTGTGTAGATTGTCTACTCTTGTTTGGTGTTGTGATAATGTTGTTTTGATGTTGGTGTGGGGAATTCTTTTTTCTTTTCCTTTGTTGATGTGATTAGTGTTTGTGAAGTTTTGTGTTGAATGTATATTTTAATGATAATTCTTAAATATGTGATTCACAGAGGCGAGGGGTGGAATGTGTTGGTTTTGCGTGGCAAGGTTTTGGTAGCGGGGGGGCTACAGGGGTGGCTTCTGTGAGAAGCTGCTAGAAGCTTCCCCTGTGTCTGATAGAGCCAATGCCAGCCGGCTCCAAGACGGACCTGCCGCTGGCCAAGGCCAAGCCAATCAGCGCCTCTGTGATAACATATTTAAGTATCCCAGTGTTTGAGGGTCCCACCACCCATGACACCTCAGGTCATCAAGGAAGAGATGCGACATATAGATGGGCCCGTGATCGAGGGGTGGACTTGAGCATGGACGCCATCTCACAGGTCATCCATCAATGTGAAACGTGCGCTGCAATCAGGCAAGCCAAGCGGGTAAAGCCTCTGTGGTAAGGAGGCCGATGGTTGAAATATAAATATGGGGAAGCCTGGCAAATCGACTACATCACGCTTCCACAAACCCGCCAAGGCAAGCGTTACGTTCTTACAATGGTGGAAGCAACCACCGGATGGCTGGAAACATATCCTGTGCCCCATGCCACTGCCCGGAACACTATTCTGGGTCTTGAAAAGCAAGTCCTGTGGCGACATGGCACCCCAGAGAGAACTGAGTCAGACAACGGGACTCATTTTCAGAACAACCTCATAGACACCTGGGCCAAAGAGCATGGTATTGAGTGGGTGTATCACATCCCCTATCATGCGCCAGCCTCTGGGAAAGTTGAAAGGTGCAATGGGCTGCTAAAAACCACCCTGAGGGCAATGGGTGGTGGAACCCTCAAACACTGGGATACGCATTTAGCAAAGGCCACCTGGTTAGTTAACACTCGGGGATCTGCCAATCGAGCTGGCCCTGCCCAGTCAAAATTCCCACGCCCAGTAGAAGGGGATAAAGTTCCTGTAGTGCACATGAAAAATATGTTGGGTAAAACAGTTTGGGTTATCCCTGCTTCAGGCAAAGGCAAGCCCATCTGCGGGATTGCTTTTGCTCAGGGACCAGGGTGCACTTGGTGGGTGATGTGGAAGGATGGGGAAGTCCGGTGTGTACCCCAAGGGGATTTGATTTTGGGTGAAAATAGCCAATAAATTAAATTGCATGATATTAATAGCGATATACTGTATCAATGGTATGCCCATAAGAATCACCCAAAACTAATGAAGGATGGACTTTGAAACTGAACAAAGTGCCACGATGATGGAACTGGAACTGACTTCAGCAACTGGTGCCCAGAAACTTTATCGAAAAATCACATCTTTGGCATCCAGACTGTGAGCATGGACCATACCAGATACACCGGCTGTGAAGACTCCGGATGCAGCGTGCAACAATCCAGCAGCATGCACCATTGCCCCTGCTCTGAGAGACTGTAATGGCAGATGGAACCCAAAACCATGGACTAAATGAACTCGACAGACATTTTAGAGCGATAGCCCATAGAGTAAGGCAATGAGATCTGTAAAATAATCTGGGCATGACGTAGATGGTATGGAATAAGGGGTGGATAATGTCCTGGTTCTGGCAAGGATAGAGTTAATTTCCCAAGGAGCCAGGACAGGTGAGCCAAGCTGGCCGGGGGCTATTCCATACCATGTGACATCATGCTCACCATAAAAGGGGGCTAGTCGGGCAGGGGCGGGTTCAGCGTGTCGGCGTGGCTCCGGGACTGGTCGAGCATCCGGTTGGTGGGTCGTCGGATCAGTAAAATCGTTCTCTGTTATCACCCATTGTTACTATCTGTTATCAGCACTGCTGTTGATTGTTTTCCCTCTCCCTTGCTGTCCCAGTAAACTGCCCTTATCCCAACCCTCGAGGCTTTGCCGTTG
Organism: Balearica regulorum gibbericeps; assembly: GCF_011004875.1. NCBI lineage: Eukaryota > Metazoa > Chordata > Aves > Gruiformes > Gruidae > Balearica > Balearica regulorum. Next base: position 30,750,762 of record NC_046219.1, read on the forward strand.
TCTTTTCCGTTCTCCTCCACATCCCGCCGGGGGAGGGGTGAGCGAGAGGTGCGTGGCACTTAGCTACCGGCTGGGGCTAAACCACGTCACAGAAAAACGTTAGACTTATTACTGGAAGTGGCTGCCAATTGTCTTGGATCCCAGACCACTAGAAACCTTTAAAAATATCTCTTCGGCTAATATTCAAATCAGATTTCTGACTGAAAACCCAGTGACTGGTGGGTGGCTCCTGCAAAGAGCTACCAAGGGCTCCAGAGGCAGGAGCCCAGGACTCCCCCCAGCACAGACACACCCTTACAGCAAGAAAAGAGAAAGGGCCTTGGGCTGGCTGTGGTTTGTGCAGCCCATTCACAACGTACTAGAGCCAGCATTGCAGACACATCTCTGCTACTCACCTCTGAAACACTGGAAACAATCCATCAGCACGTCCCAAAGCTTGAGCTCTGCAGGTCCTTCCTGAGAGACCAATGCATATGCCCCATCTGTGGTACTTCACGCTCCTCAGCCCACTGCTTGCCTTTCCTTGGATGCTTGGGACCCACACCACAACCTTGTCCCATTCAAACAGCAGAGACAAGCTCCAGGGACGACGGAGGAGTGAGGGATGTACCTCCACGCCTGGCCATTACAGCAAGCAGAAAGGTAGTCCTGGTGAGCTCTGTTCCACCTGAGCTGCAGTAAATTAGACTATTAACAGTCACAACAACGTACTCTCATTAGAGTGCAGCCCTCAGACCCCCATATGGCCAGTCCCATTGTATTGTCAGCATTAATTAAGCTAGGCTCAAGCAGATGTCTCTGGCATGTTCAGCTGGGACATTTAAGGAGCAGCAGCGAGGAAGGAGACGGTCTCAGCTGCAGAGCTCTGTGCAGAACAAGGAGTGTTTGTTACCCAGGAGACTCATTTCCACAGCAGAGAGGAGAATGGAAACTATTTCAGTGCCCTCCCCAGTCCTCCACAAGCATTGCCAATGCTGATGCCAGGAGGTATAAATGCTGGTAGGCTGAGTGCTTGCCTGCATCCCTGTCCCTGTCACAGGACACTGACATTAACCAATTCACTGACAGCAATGCCTCTCTTGTGTAGCAGACATGCACACCAGAGCAGATAGAGTCAGGGGACTGTTTTGTTAAGAAACAGAGCAATGCAGCAGACAATGGGCTCCCTCAGAAACACTCTTATTTAAATATCTGTTCCCAACATAAACATTTGTATCTTCCTCCCCAAAACAGTTATGGCCGAGATGGAGTTAATTCTCCCCACAGCAGCCCTCATGGTGCTGTGCTGTGTATTGGTAGCTAGCAAGGTGTTGGTAACACACCAGTGTTTTGGCTGCTACTGAGCAGTGCCAGCGCACATCAAGGCTGTCTCCAACATTTCTTCCCCCCTCCATCAGCAGCAGGCTGGGGGTGGGCAAAATCTTGGGAGGGGACACAGCCAGGACAGCTGACCCAAACTGACCAAAGGGAGATTCCATACCATATGATGTCTGCTCAGCAATAAGAAGCTGAGAGATAGGGGGAGGAACAGTGGGGGCATTCGGGTTTTTTGTTTTTTTTTTTACAATGTTTGTCTTCCGGAGTAAGGCGTACACATACTGAAGCCCCGCTTCCCAGGAAGTGGCTGGACATCGCCTGCTGATGGGAAGTAGAGACTAATCTTTTGCTTTGCTTCTGCGTGTGGCCTTTTGCTTTAGCTACATTAAACTGCCTTTATCTTGACCCACGAGTTTAGGGTTGTCTTTTTTCCATCTTATTTTTCTCCCCTCCCTGCCTTGCTGAGGAGGGGAGTGATAGAGCGGCTTGGCGGACACTTGGTGTCCAGCCGAGGGTAAACCACCACAAGTACCTTCCCCTCACCCCAAGCTCATGTGGCCTTGCACCTCTGCAGCAAGCACGCCTTTGCTGCATCTCCCTCCCAGGATCTGCCCCTCTCAGCAACAGTGGTAAAAACTGATGGGCTATCCCAAGGCTTTGTAGGTAATAAGGGATTACAGCTGCTAATGAGGAAGAAGAAAGCTCTTTCTTGGGGACTGTCTTCTAGGAGATGACTTCTCTTAGATCATAGAGATGAGTCAGTGTGAGAAGGGGAGCATGACTGACTCCACAGTCTTATGCAAGGAGGGGAGCAGGGATACTGCAGGATGGTGACTGCTCCTTAGAGAAGGAAGGCGAGGGAGATGCAGGTGCCAGAACATGCCTGCCCCTACAGTAACAGGGGTCCCCCTCCTGCTTGGCCTGGAGAAGTAGGGATAGGTGCTTTCCACACAGCCCAGCATTGCAGGGTGCAGCTTGGCAGGAGAAAACTACTTATCAAGCAGCGTTAGTCTCATTACTCACAGGCATCTCAGGTGTAGGGCAGAGTTTTTGCCATCTCGCCTCCTTGCTCCAAGCGTGCAAGAACTCAATGCACAACACGTTCTCTCATCTGTGAATTCCAGTAAGGACACGTATCTCATTCCCGGCACTTGGGTTGCAGCAGAGCTCAGCACTTAGAGGGAGCCCCATGAGTTGCGCTCACACTGGGCATGAGCTGTGTGCATACCTGAAGTGCTTGCTGACAACAACCAAGACATGAACAGATCATCTAGGTGGAAAAAAGCCCAATACACTTCTGCCTTGGCCTTGGTCACCTTTCTTCACTCGCCTACACGTACCATGCAGGAACTGGCCGCTAAGGTCAGCACACCCCTGTAGCAAAAAAGATAGGCCTGTAACAAAGGCCTACTTACTTATATGTGATAAGAAAATCTTCATTATTACTTTAGGTAGAAGGCTAACAATTCTTAGAATAAGCACCTGCTACACATCATGAGAAAAAGGAGGAGCTACAAGACACTTCAAGGTCCTTATGTACGTACTTTTCAGAAAGGGAGGACACTCATTGCCTCCAGGAGCATCCTGATCTTCCTGAGGCATATAGCGAACAATTACCAACACCAAAGTATTGAGAAACTAGGGGAAAGGTAACTTGGGCCAGGGTCCCCACAACCACCGACCCATAAGCCCCCTACGATAGAGGCGGAGAAAGGAACTGAGCATGCGTTCTACTTTGCATACTAGGTGAAGAAATATGAACCAATTATTGTAACGGGGAGTGTACCACTTTGTAATCTTTGTAACATCTGTGTATAAATATGACAAGAGAACCAGCATTAGGTGTGCCTGATTAGAGGAACTATCCTCCTGACACCCAGCGCTGCAATAAAGGAAATGCCTGCTTCTTAATGTTAAATTGGTGTTAAGAAGTTTTCTTTTATTCCCATTATTATTTTGGTGACACCCCCACATACAAGGAAGAAACCTTTCCACTTTTACTGCAATTGTACAGCAAAATCACCCACCAGCAACACAAGCCTCCCACCTATTTGCTGCAAATCTGCTCTGGTGATCTGTGAACTGGAAACAGCTCATCCCCAAATCCCAGCAGGCTGCCCAGGCTATAGCTCTGACACCAAGCACTGGGCAGGAACAGGTCTTTAATCACGCCTCACCATCAGGCATGGTGCACAATTTGCCCACTCTTGCAACAACCTGACAGCCTCAGGGCTGCTGCCTCTCCACCACAGCTCATGGCTATAACCCAGCACAGGGAGCTGCCTTCCACCTCCTCCTAAAGGCTAGATATTTTAATCTAGTCATTAACTTCAGTGTGTCCATGCCTCTCAAGAAAACAGAAAGTGGTACGAGCAACAGCAAGCTCATTGAAACAGTGGACAATCTGTGCCTTGCTATCTGTGGGTGAAGCAGCAAGAACATGCCTAAGCTATAGCTTCTGGTTCATCATGACCTTATTCTCACCAATAAGGAGGGCCTGGTAGGGGATGTGAAGCTCAAGGGCAGCCTTGGCTTCAGTGACCATGAAATGGTAGAGTTCAAGATCCTCAGGGCAGCGAGGAGGGCGCACAGCAAGCTCACTACCCTGGACTTCAGGAGAGCAGACTGTGGCCTCTTCAGGGATCTGCTTGGTAGAATACCATGGGACAAAGGCCTGGAAGGAAGAGGGGCCCAAGACAGCTGGCTAGTATTCAAGGGTCACCTCCTCCAAGCTCAGGAGCGATGCAGCCCAACAAAGAGGAAATCAAGCAACACCACCAAGAGGCCTGCATGGATGAACAAGGAGCTCCTGGGCAAAGTCAAACAAAAAAAGGAAGCCTACAGAGGGTGGAAGCAAGGGCAGGTAGCCTGGGAGGAATACAGAGAAACTGTCCGAGCAGCCAGGGATCAGGTTAGGAAAGCCAGAGCCCTAATAGAAATTAGTCTGGCCAGGGATGTCAAGGACAACAAGAAAAGCTTCTATAGGTATGTCAGTGATAAAAGGAGGACGAGGGAAAACGTGGGTCCCCTCCGGAATGAAACGGGTGACCTGGTTACCCAGGATATGGAGAAGGCTGAGGTGCTCAATGACTTCTTTGCCTCAGTCTTCACTGGCAAGGTCTCTAGCCACACTGCCCAGGTCGCAGAAGGCAGGGACTGGGAGAATGCAGAACCGCCCACTGTAGGAGAAGATCAGTTTCGAGAATATCTAAGGAACCTGAAGGTGCACAAGTCCATGGGACCTGATGAGATGCATCCGCGGGTCTTGAGGGAACTGGCAGATGAAGTGGCTAAGCCACTCTCCATCATATTTGAGAAGTCCTGGCAGTCCAGCGAAGTTCCCACCGACTGGAAGAGGGGGAACATAACCCCCATTTTTAAGAAGGGAGAAAAGGAAGACCCAGGGAACTACAGGCTGGTCAGTCTCACCTCTGTGCCTGGCAAGATCATGGAGCAGATCCTCTTGGAGACTATGCTCAGGCACATGGAAAACAAGGAGGTGACTGGTGACAGCCAACACGGCTTCACTAAGGGCAAATCATGCCTGAAAAACTTGGTGGCCTTCTATGATGGGGTTACAGCATTGGTGGACAAGGGAAGAGCAACTGACATCATCTACCTGGACTTGTGCAAGGCATTTGACACTGTCCCGCACGACATCCTTGTCTTTACATTGGAGAGACATGGATTTGACGGATGGACCCCTTGGTGGATGAAGAATTGGCTGGATGGTCACACTCAAAGAATTGTGGTCAACGGCTCAGTGTCGAAGTGGAGAACAGTGATGAGTCGAGGGAGGTGATTTTGTCCCTGAATTCCACTCTTGTGAGACCCCACCTGGAGTACTGCATCCAACTCTGGGGGCCCCAGTACAGGAGAGACATGGAGCTGTTGGAGCGAGTCCAGAGGAGGGCCACAAAGCTGATCAGAGGGCTGGAGCACCTCTCCTATGAAGACAGGCTGAGAGAGTTGGGGTTGTTCAGCCTGGGGAAGAGAAGGCTCCGGGGAGATCTAATTGCAGCTTTCCAGTACCTGAAGGGGGCCTACAGGAAGGATGGGGAGGGACTGTTTATCAGGGAGTGTAGTGACAGGACAAGGGGTAATGGGTTTAAGCTGAAGGAGGGTCGATTTAGATTAGATGTTAGAAAGAAATTCTTTACTGTGAGGGTGGTGAGGCACTGGAACAGGTTGCCCAGAGAGGTTGTGGAGGCCCCATCCCTGGAAGTGTTTAAGGCCAGGCTGGATGAGGCTTTGGGCAACGTGGTCTAGTGGAGGGTGTCCCTGCCTGCAGCAGGGGGGGTTGGAACTAGATGATCTTTGAGATCCCTTCCAACCAAAACCCGTCTATGATTTTATGATTCTATGACTCCGTTTGTAGCACGGCCACAGGAGTGAGAGACATCATCACTCTTTCCCACATACTGAACCACTCAGGAGCAAGGCAGTAGCAGCTCAGTGCCTTTCCATCTCACTCACTGATTTCTTGTGGCAGAAATCTGAATCCCCAAGACATGGCAACCCCATCCATCACAGTTGAGGCTGAGGCTGTTTCAGGAATGCCAGAGAGGGATGTTGGTCAGAGCTGAACTAATAGCACGGTCCTGCTCAACTGGAGCAAGAGGGACCAGAACACAGAGGCCATCAGGAAATCAGGAGGTGCTGAAAACTTTATAAAAATCCTCAGAAAGGAAAGTGGGGGGGGGAATTTCCCATCCCTGTAAGCCCTACCCCTCAAGGTCAAACAACATCTCTCACTAAAACACACAGAGATCAATATAGGCTGATCATTACCAATATGCACTTGACAACGTTTCTATTCAGTGTAAGGTGGGAACAAATATGGGAGTTTTTGAATGAGGGGTCAAAAAATTCAAGCAGATTGAGGAAAAGCACACGTTAGTGTAGTGGCAATGCCTGCCCCCAGTCCTCACGTTTCCCCAGGGAGTCACTAACCGATCCCCACTGAGCCTGCCTTCCGAGAGGATCTGAGGACAGAGGCACAGGAGTCTGTGGGGTTATGGCGGTCACAGACACATTCACAACATCAGGATTCACCAACCCCCCATGATGATCCTTCCCCAGCGAGCCTTGCCTGCTGCCCAGAACAGCAGCACTGATTTCTTCAGGGCTAGCAACCCAAGACATGAGTCAGACCTCCAGAATAAAAAATTACTTGAAAAGAGAAAGTTGTTGCTGGTTTTTGGTTGTCTTTTTTTTTTTTAAAAAAAATGGACATTTCTTGTTTTTTCTAACCTTTTTCTAACATAATTAATTCCCCAAATTAATTCCTCTGATGTTTAAGAACATTCTCTAAATTTCCAGCTTATCTTTATCCATGCACAGCTCACACCTATTCACTCATGGTCCAAAAATGAGTTTTAACATCAATGTTTATCCAGTCTGTGTTTAAAGTTATATCATCTGAGTTCTTTAATCACTTCACATTAGGTAGATTCTCCATTTCTTTGATCATATCAGTATCCTTTCTCTGGACCTGAGCCAATTTGCATACAGCCTTCAGAGAGCGACTGGAAATGTATACAATCTTCCAAGCAAGATCTTACTATGCCTTAATACACTAAAATTTCCCCATATCTTCTACAAATACTTTGTCCAACATGCCATTGAATGACATTTATCTTTTTCATGGTTGCATCATACTAGCTGCTCACAGTTATCCTGCATGTCACTGATAGACCTTGGTATTTCCCCCATCTCTCTCACTTTCCCCAATGAGCTCCCAGCTGGAGCTGAACTTTTTTCTTATTTCTCATGCACACAACCAAGCAATTTTGAACTATCCGATTCCCATTTGTATTATTCCTTAAGGACATTCAAGCTCTTCCTGCTGAATAACATCATTAGCAAAATCTTACTTTTTAATGCTCAGAGCATTTTTTGATGTATTGAATAGCTTCCATTTCGAGGCTACTCTCTACTAACAACTTCCCTTCAGGCCAGTAGTTCCTCTTTCAACATTCCTGTTACCTTCCTCTAGTCAAACATGCTGTTCTAGCAAACATGCTGTTCCTTACTTCTCAAAGGGTATTATGGATGGAAGAAGTCCACATGGGTTCAAGGGGAGGCAGGACAAGCACTTGAGAGATGCATTTCAGGTTACTAAACAGTTAAAATATAATAGACTTAGCAAATCCCCTGGAAAAATAAATTATTAAGATATGATATCTGCTTGCCCTGCTCCCACTCTTCCCTAGCTGACCATCTGCAACCACTTTTGGAAAAATAATACTGGGCAAGGTGGATCCTTCACCCCAATCACTATCTTGATTTCCATCTTCCTGTATTAAGGTCAAATCCTTCCTATTGCTAGTGGCTGATACCTCACTGCCCAGGAACAGAGGTATTACAAGCTCCATAAAAAGTCACAACTACCAGATAGGTCTAGTTCTGGCAAGGCTCCCCACAGGTATGGGTTGAGTTTCACATACCTCTACAATACTGAGACATCTATGGGAAAACCAAACCCAGCTCACAACCAGCTGTCTGTCTCCAGTCCCTTCCAGCCCAGGATTCCAGCATGTTTGTACTGTTTTTTTCTAGGAAAGTGCTGCTATCAACATTTTACATGCAGGAGACTGGGGCAACAAGGAGATGTGAACCACTTGGAAGTCTGTGGGAAAGGGAGAACCTATCCTACAACCCCAGTGCCCATCTTTTAGCCTTAATATTTAGTACTCCCCAAGCAGGAGCACAAAGAAATAGCTGAAAACATTTAGGCAGAGGGAAATCAGGACAGAAACAACAGAGCAGCTCCTCAATCATACCTAAGTCTCAACTTCAATCTGATAAACAAAGCTCATAAAGCTGTACAGAAAACCTTGAATTAAAGCAAAGCCTGGATGTAACTGATGCAGCCTGAGATTTCAGTGTCTGAAGCAGGAGCTCAGCTGTAATAGCAATCCTGTTTCTTCAAGCACTCAGTCAAACATTGATGATAAAAGAGTTTATATTCCCACTCAGTGTAACAATCAAAGCCTTGGCAAAAGGAGCAGAAAGGGTATTATTACAAGAAAAGATAGGCCTAATCTGGCAATCAATCGTTCTGAGCAGCCCATGGAAACAATGGATATTAAGGTGTTACTGGCTTTATTAAAGTTAGTTTTCAAAATGGGATCAATGCTTACTCTACAGCACAATTTACATAAACCATTAGTACATTTTCACCATAAGTTAAGAGTTCCCCTCTGCCATGAGGAAAGCCTTAAGTTGCCATATTACATACTATATTGAAGCTGGTGAATTTGGCAGCCACAGTTCTGCTGTATTCACTGTTTTGTATTCTGATCTCAAATAAAAATTACATATTTCCAACTAAGCAGCTGAAAAGCTGCAGGGCTGAGCTGAATCCGCAGCCCTGAAATGGTTCACTGTCTACACACTAAGTACAATCATAGATTGCTGTGTACACAGCAAGCACTGCTCAATGAAGTTCTGCTTATGCAGAAGCATAAGCAGTGCTTATGGTTCCCATGATGTATACCAAAGTGACGTTCCCTTCCCACTCCAGGGGCATTGCCTGGCTGACTCAAAGTGAGGGTGACTGCATTGCAAACAAGCCACAGCTCACAGAGACTGCAATGGAAAGGATGCAGCAAGAAAGAGGCAAGCAGAGAACAACAACATCATCACTGTTGGACACTGTGGTGGGTTGACCCTGGCTGAGGGCCAGGTGCCCACCAAAGCCGCTCTATCACTCCCCTCTTTCATTAGACAGGGGAGAAAAGGTACAATGAAAGAAAACTTACGGGTCGACATAAGGACAGGGAGAGACCATTCTCTAATTATCATCACGAGCAAAACAGACCAAACTTAGAGAGGGAATTCATCTTATTTATTACTAAGCAAAACAGAGTAGAGGAATGAGAAATAAAACCAAATCTTAAAAACACCTCCCCCCACCCCTCCCATCTTCCCGGGCTCAACTTCACTCCCGGCTTCAACCTCCGCCCCCCCTCAGCGGCACAGGGGAATGGGGAGTGGGGGTTACGGTCAGTTCCTCACGCGGTGTTTCTGCCGCTTCTTCATCCTCAGGGGGAGGACTCATTGTTCCCCCGCTCCAGCGTGGGGTCCCTCTCACGGGAGACAGTCCTTCACGGCCTTCTCCAACGTGAGTCTCCTCCACGGGGTGCAGACCTTCAGGAGCAAACTGCTCCAGCGTGGGGTCCCCACGGGGTCACAAGTCCTGTCAGCAAACCTGCTCTGGCGTGGGCTCCTCTCTCCACGGGGCCACAGGTCCTGCCAGGAGCTTGCTCCAGCGCGGGCTTCCCAGGGGGCCACAGCCTCCTTCAGGTGCCTCCACCTGCTCCGGCGTGGGGTCCTCCACGGGCTGCAGGTGGAATCTCTACACCCCCTCATCCTCCCTCCATGGGCTGCAGGGGGACAGCCTGCTTCACCATGGTCTTCACCACGGGCTGCAGGGGAATCTTGCTCCGGCGCCTGGAGCACCTCCTCCCCCTCCTTCTTCACTGACCTTGGTGTCTGCAGATGTTCTTACATCTTCTCCCTCCTCTCTCTGGCTGCAAAAGCGCTCTCTAACTGTTTTTCTCTTTCTTAAATATGTTATCACAGAGGCGCTGATTGGCTTGGCCTTGGCCAGCAGCGGGTCCGTCTTGGAGCCGGCTGGCATTGGCTCTATCAGACACAGGGGAAGCTTCTAGCAGCTTCTCACAGAAGCCACCCCTGTAGCCCCCCTGCTACCAAAACCTTGCCACGCAAAACCAACACAGACACAAGAGAGATCACATCCAAGAATGGAAAAAAGCATCCTGCCCTCCTGATTCAGTACTGAATCATAAATATTCCATTCTTTCCAAGGCAACAGCAAGTATGAAAGCTGCTCTGGTGTCCTGGTTTTCAGCTAGGATAGAGTTAATTTTCACAAGAATCTGGGACGGGACAGGACATAGCCAGGACAGGTGAACCAAACTAGCCAAAGGGCCTATTCCATACCTTATGTCATGCTCAGCTTATAAAGGGGGCTAGACAGGGAGGAGCAGCAAGGCTCTTGAACGGTCTGAGTGTGCAGTGGTTGGGTGAGCAAATTTCATTATGTATCACCTGCTTTGTATATTCTGTTATAGGTACTGTTTTTGTTTTTTTCTCTTCCTTTGCTGTCCTAGTAAACTGTCCTTACCCCAACCCATGAGATTTACCTTTTTCTTCTAATTCTCCTCCCCCCACCAGGGAGCAAGCAGCCACATGGTACTTAGCTGCCAGCTGGGGCTAAACCATGACATCTGGATTTCACACAGAAAACTCACACTCACCTCCCTCTGCACATGCTGAAGCTCTTCTGTACCATCACTGCTCAGAGCAAAAGTCAAGCAGTGAGATCTGTCAACTCGCCAGAAAGTGTTCTCAGCAAACCTCCCAGTTCTCAAAGACTCCTACCTTTGCAACAAAACCCAGGGAGCACGTAACCACCAGCTGATTTATTAGAGACACATGATACTAATTACAGTTTATACTGCTATATTTCCTAAGTTTCTCCATTTACCACCCAAACTGGACATGTAGTGCTGCTCTGCAGTGTTACCTGCCCCAGCTGGCTATGTTTTAGTGGCAAATAAAACAATCCCTAGATAGCTTGTGCTTCTGCAAAACACTCTCTGATTTAAAGAGACTATTGAAGGTACACTCAAAACCCACCCACTAGCAGCAATCCTACAGCACAAGATTGGCAAGCAAAGGACTCCAGTGCCACCCAAGAGATTGCCTGTGCTCCTGAGCACCCAGATCCCAGTAGGCACTTAGAAAAGCTGCAAAGGGGAGAGGAAACAGGACAGGTAAGGGAGAACCATTAAAAAATTCTGCTAAAAAGCCTCCGTATTGCAGGCTTGTAACTAAATCCTGGAGACTTCATCCACCTCTTGTGCATTTAACCTGTTGGCTATCAGATGGAGTGGTTGTCTTTTACTTGTCATCTGTACCATCTGTAGTACTGATATTGTTAGCTGAAGGGACAAGGTCTATACATAAACAGCAAATTGACATAAATTATAATAATTACCATGACACCTCACACAGCACAGACTGAATATCCCCACCCATACTCATCATGCATGACCTGCTCATTCAGAAGGGATCTCTGGTTACTATAGATCACAGGCTGAACTTGAGTAATAGTGGCATTTTGCTTTGAAGCAGATAAGCAGTATATAGGGCTGTATAAATAGGCATGTCATATACAAGATGTGGAGTAATCCTTCCTCTCTACCCAACACTGGCACATGCCTCAGCCTCCTATATGGATAAATTGGTGAGAGTTCAAAGAGAGTAAGGAAAACCAGAAAGGAGTAAATTGCAAAGCAAGCTGGTTAGTTGTCTGTAGAAAACTAGGGGGTACATGAAAGCAGTTCTGAAATGCATAAAAGGCTGCTGCCAAGAGCAAGTGAATAAGTTGTTCTCCACAACCCTCACAACAGGAATAGGCTGCCTGAGGGGCAGCCAGAGAAGTTTAGGTTAGACATCAGGTATAACAGATAAAACTAGCCATTCATTATTCCACCAAAAAAGCACAGCAGTCAGGAGATAAGACTGGTTTTCTTAATATTTTGCATGGTAAATAAGTGCTTTCCTTTATTTAGAGGCATGCATTCCTGTTAGTTTTCACAGGCCCTTAGCGTCAGAAATTGGAAATAATTTCTTTTTCTGGGTTTGCCACCAAAGAAATGCCCATCTTAGTGTCTTGGCCAACCCAGTGTGTCATGGCATCAGGAGATAATGATAGAGGGAAGGGACTGGACTGCTAAGATGTGGGATGCAGCAGATAATGTCTCAATCACTGGGAGCTTCTAGAGAGAGATGTAATGAAGAAACACAAGGAATGGCATAGCCTGAGTCCACTATGCCTGGGTCAGGGAGATGTAATTACATGGCTTCTGGAGGTCTTATTCTCGTATGATTACTGTTTGACTCAGAGGACCAGGAAGCCTCTAACACAGGATTAAAAACCTAGAGCAGTTTATTCTGTGAGGCAGTATACCTGGAGAAACAGAAACACACTCCTGGAAAGACACAGCAAACCTACAGGTGAAGACTGAGTGGAAAAGCATCCCATGCCAGCTGATCCAGTAGCTAAGCTACCTGGCTGTTAAAAACATACTCAAGGGGTGTTTTTTCTAAGTGAAATATGCTTATTACCAGCTTTTGGCCAGTGGATACATCCTCCTTTCATCCACTACAATGAAGAGACGTTTTCTTATTAATTCAGTCTTGCTGAAGATGATCCTTGACCACAGCTGAGAACCCTCCTAACTTTCTCTTTGGTTATTATAACCTCTTCCCATCTAATACAGCAGGCTGCACTGGATCATCAGTCAGCTGTACTCAAGGTCTCCATGTCAGGTCAGCCTGTGATTAAACAACCATTTGGCTGTATGTGCTTATAGGTGTACGCTTAATCGGCACAAAAAGTCTAATCTGCAGCACCTAGCTGCCATGCATCCAGTTGTGCAAGGTCTACCTCCTCTACAGACATGTTCAACCAACAGGCAGCAATAACATATGCAGACAGGCACACAGAGACAGAAGTGGGAAGTTTGTACCTGTTCACTGTTTGCTCAGGTTGGAGAAAGACTCACAGCGAAGGAAATGCTATAGGGATAAAGGGAATCCATGCATGGGAGGAAATCCTGCCATGTTCTTTAAAATAGAAAACAAAAGCTGGTAGAGGCAAAGACCATGACCTGGCACCAGCAATGAGGCAGGCCATGAAGGCAAAGCAGGCCACAGTAGATGCCTGTTGTACAGACTAAAACAGGGCTCGCTCTCATGTGAAGTAGATGAAAGACCTGGAGCACGTTGCTCTATGGGGTTCCTTGTGGAGACATCTCAGTACTTCAAGAACTGCTGAAAACCATGGTGTGGGGCTTTGGCACCTCACAGAAGACTATTGAGAAACATCCAGCAAAGAGGTGCTTAAAGAGGACAAACAAGGTCATGTGTCCCCATGCACCTGAGACACATTCCAGTTAGGGGAACAAGAGCATACTAGAGTGGAAAGAGCCCTGAAGGAGCCCTCAGAAGCTCTGTAATGTATGATGATACACAGAGCCTTGGCTCAGCCCTAATAGTAAACAGCAATGATGATGACTCAGAGACCTCTTTTGTTGGCTGGACGTGGAAGAGGAGCAGGAAGAGCAGGAAGGAGCAGAGGAATAGAGGAGCAGGAAGCCCCCGATGGACTGATTTCCCAGAGCATGTTTCTGGAAAAAAAAAAACCCACATGCTTTTCATCTCCATGACATATTTCCATCTCCAGAAAATTCTGAAGTCTGTGCTTTCAATACACACTTAAGAAAGCATTCCAGCCTGTGCACAAACCCAGCACGTGCCTTTCAACACACAGCACAGAGAAGCCCAGCTAAATGGTGAGATGGGAAAGAGGGCTAGCAAGGAATTACTTTTGTGTTTATATGGATAGCAAGAATGTCCAGAGCTATAGCTGTTACTTCAACATATAGATTTAATATGCCTTCCACAGTTAAACCAATCTCCAGCTATCAGTCCTCGAGATAAACCTAACATAGGGTCAGAATCCCTACATATGTCATTGCTACAGCCCAAGACTTTTTAAAAAAGCAGCTAGATCTGGCCACCAGCAGGGACTTGGCAGTGGGCTAGATTAAAGCTCAGGTTAACCTCTCCTGGCATTTCCCGTACCTCTCATTACACCTAGAGATAATATTCAGATCACACAGGGAAAGCTCAGTAGCAAATAACCTAATTAGAAGTAAAAGTCTCACATCCTCTTGGTGACCAGCAGATCTGCTGAACCTGAGGGTCAGTGTCCTCTGTAGTCAGCAGGGCAGCAAGAACAGAAAAACATGGAAAGCCCTACTGGACCCTGTCCTGTTGCCCCCACCCAAGGTGCCGAGGCTGCTTTCTATGGAAGATTCCCAACACTTTGGCTGAAACACCACCAGCATTTGGGCAGGGCTTGGTGTTATTTTTAACACTTGCTCGCATAACTCTTTGGATGAATCCTAGGGAGAGCTCATCACCAAAATAATATACTGTGCGCACTATTTATACACCCACTAGCAGCAGAGCAGGGTATGCTAAGGAGGGAAAGCTAGAGGACTCTCTTCCCTCCTTAAAGCTTAGGAGCTAGGAATATGGGGGGGCCTAAAACATGGTTTGTTGTTTGGGCTAGTCCTCAGAAGGAAACCATCACCTACAGAAGGCTAGGTATACTTGTCTGTCCCACTTAGGAGACTCTCCTCCACACAGGAAGGAAACCCAGGTACAAGAAGCTTGGGGAAGATGGATGGCTGTGTATATGCAGGGGCAGGCAAACCGCAGCTGCTGTGGACTAAAAAGGGAACAGTTGTGTCTAAACACCAGCTAGGTCAGAAGAAAATGTTTCTGCCCTCCTATTTTATCTATCCTTGGCTACTACAGGGAAATCCAGCAGGGGTAGGGCTTCTTGGTCATCACCTCTTTTCCCTATACCAAGCTGACACCCGGCTGAGTGGTGCAGTTGACACACCTGAGGGATGGGATGCTGACGTGGTTTAGCCCCAGCCGGTAGCTAAGTGCCACGCACCTCTCGCTCACCCCTCCCCCGGCGGGATGTGGAGGAGAACGGAAAAGACAACGGCAAAGCCTCGAGGGTTGGGATAAGGGCAGTTTACTGGGACAGCAAGGGAGAGGGAAAACAATCAACAGCAGTGCTGATAACAGATAGTAACAATGGGTGATAACAGAGAACGATTTTACTGATCCGACGACCCACCAACCGGATGCTCGACCCTTCCCGGAGCCACGCCGACATGCCGAACTCGCCCCTGCCCGACTAGCCCCCTTTTATGGTGAGCATGATGTCACATGGTATGGAATAGCCCCCGGCCAGCTTGGCTCACCTGTCCTGGCTCCTTGGGAAATTAACTCTATCCTTGCCAGAACCAGGACATTATCCACCCCTTATTCCATACCATCTACGTCATGCCCAGATTATTTTACAGATCTCATTGCCTTACTCTATGGGCTATCGCTCTAAAATGTCTGTCGAGTTCATTTAGTCCATGGTTTTGGGTTCCATCTGCCATTACAGTCTCTCAGAGCAGGGGCAATGGTGCGTGCTGCTGGATTGTTGCACGCTGCATCCGGAGTCTTCACAGCCGGTGTATCTGGTATGGTCCATGCTCACAGTCTGGATGCCAAAGATGTGATTTTTCGATGAAGTTTCTGGGCACCAGTTGAAGTCAGTTCTAGTTCCATCATCGTGGCACTTTGTTCAGTTTCAAAGTCCATCCTTCATTAGTTTTGGGTGATTCTTATGGTCATACCATTGATACAGTATATCGCTATTAATATCATGCAATTTAATTTATTGGCTATTTTCACCCAAAATCAAATCCCCTTGGGGTACACACCGGACTTCCCCATCCTTCCACATCACCCACCAAGTGCACCCTGGTCCCTGAGCAAAAGCAATCCCGCAGATGGGCTTGCCTTTGCCTGAAGCAGGGATAACCCAAACTGTTTTACCCAACATATTTTTCATGTGCACTACAGGAACTTTATCCCCTTCTACTGGGCGTGGGAATTTTGACTGGGCAGGGCCAGCTCGATTGGCAGATCCTCTAGTGTTAACTAAGCAGGTGGCCTTTGCTAAATGCGTATCCCAGTGTTTGAGGGTTCCACCACCCATTGCCCTCAGGGTGGTTTTTAGCAGCCCATTGCACCTTTCAACTTTCCCAGAGGCTGGCGCATGATAGGGGATGTGATACACCCACTCAATACCATGCTCTTTGGCCCAGGTGTCTATGAGGTTGTTCTGAAAATGAGTCCCATTGTCTGACTCAGTTCTCTCTGGGGTGCCATGTCGCCACAGGACTTGCTTTTCAAGACCCAGAATAGTGTTCCGGGCAGTGGCATGGGGCACAGGATATGTTTCCAGCCATCCGGTGGTTGCTTCCACCATTGTAAGAACATAACGCTTGCCTTGGCGGGTTTGTGGGAGGGTGATGTAGTCGATTTGCCATGCTTCCCCATATTTATATTTCAACCATCGGCCTCCATACCACAGAGGCTTTACCCGCTTGGCTTGCTTGATTGCAGCGCACGTTTCACATTGATGGATGACCTGTGAGATGGCGTCCAAGCTCAAGTCCACCCCTCGATCACGGGCCCATCTATATGTCGCATCTCTTCCTTGATGACCTGAGGTGTCATGGGCCCACCGAGCTAGAAATAATTCACCCTTACGCTGCCAGTCCAAATCCACCTGAGCCACTTCAATCTTGGCAGCCTGATCCACCTGCTGGTTGTTCTGATGTTCCTCAGTGGCCCGACTCTTGGGTACGTGGGCATCTACATGACGTACCTTTGCAACCAGCTTCTCTAGCCAGGCAGCAATATCTTGCCACAGTGGGGCAGCCCAGATGGGTTTGCCTCTGCGTTGCCAGTTGCTCCGCTTCCACTGCTGTAACCACCCCCACAGGGCATTGGCCACCATCCATGAGTCAGTGTAGAGGTACAGTGTTGGCCACTTTTCTCTTTCAGCAATATCTAAAGTCAGCTGGATGGCTTTCACCTCTGCAAAGTGGCTCCATTCACCTTCTCCTTCAGCAGCTTCTGCAACTCGCCGTGTAGGACTCCATACAGCGGCCTTCCACCTTCGATGCTTTCCCACAATGCGACAGGACCCATCAGTGAACAGGACATATGGTTTCTCATCTTCTGTTAGTTTATTATACGGTGGGGCTTCTTCAGCATGTGTCACCTCCTCCTCTGGCAACATTCCGAAATCCTTCCCTTCTGGCCAGTCTGTGATCACTTCCAGAATTCCTGGATGATTGGGGCTTCCTATTCTAGCCCGTTGTGTGATCAGTGCAACCCACTTACTCCACGTAGCATCGGTTGCATGATGTGTAGAAGGAGCCCTCTCTTTGAACATCCAGCCCAGCACTGGCAGTCGGGGTGCCAAGAGGAGCTGTGCTTCAGTGCCAATCACCTCTGAAGCAGCTCGAACCCCTTCATAGGCTGCCGATATCTCCTTTTCCGTTGGAGTGTAGCGGGCCTCGGATCCTCTATATCCCCGGCTCCAAAACCCCAGGGGTCGACCTCGAGTCTCCCCTGGTGCTTTCTGCCAGAGACTCCAGGTAGGGCCATTCTCCCCAGCTGCGGTGTACAGCACATTTTTTACATCTGGTCCTGCCCGGACTGGCCCAAGAGCTACGGCATGAACTATTTCTTGTTTCATTTGTTCAAAAGCTTGTCGTTGCTCAGGGCCCCATTTGAAATCGTTCTTCTTCCGGGTTACATGGTAGAGAGGGCTTCCTATCAGATTGTAATTAGGAATGTGCATTCTCCAGAAACCCACAACACCTAAGAAGGCCTGTGTCTCCTTTTTGTTGGTTGGTGGGGACATGGCTGCTATTTTGTTGATCACATCCATTGGGATTTGACGCCGCCCATCATGCCACCTTATTCCTAAAAATTGGATTTCCTGCGCAGGCCCCTTCACCTTACTTCATTTTATGGCAAAGCCAGCCTGCAGCAGGATTTGGATTGTTTTCTTCCCTTTCTCAGAAACTTCTTTTGCTGAGTTGCCCCATACAACGATGTCATCAATGTATTGCAGGTGCTCTGGGGCTTCACCCTTTTCCAGTGCAGCCTGGATCAGTCCATGGCAAATGGTGGGGCTGTGTTTCCACCCCTGGGGCAGTCGATTCCAGGTGTACTGGATGCCCCTCCAAGTGAAGGCAAACTGTGGCCTGCACTCTGCTGCCAAAGGGATCGAGAAAAATGCATTAGCGATATCAGTTGTGGCATACCATTTGGCTGCCTTTGACTCCAGTTCATATTGAAGTTCCAGCATATCTGGCACGGCAGCACTCATGGGCGGTGTGACTTCATTCAGGCCACGATAGTCTACCGTCAGCCTCCACTCGCCATTGGACTTCCGCACTGGCCATATGGGACTGTTAAAGGGTGAGTGGGTTCTGCTGATCACTCCCTGACCCTCCAGTTGATGAATTAGTTTGTGGATGGGAACCAGGGAGTCTCTGTTGGTGCGGTATTGCCGCCGGTGCACAGTTGTAGGAGCAATTGGCACCTGTTGCTCTTCAACCTTCAGCAACCCTACAACAGAAGGGTCCTCCGAGAGACCAGGCAAACTAGACAATGGTTCAATTTCCTCCGCTTCCAAGGCAGCTATTCCAAAAGCCCACCTGTAACCTTTTGGGTCTTTGAAATACCCTTTCCAGAGGTAGTCTATGCCTAGGATGCATGGAGCCTCTGGGCCAGTCACAATGGGGTGCTTTTGCCACTCATTCCCAGTTAGACTTACTTCAGCCTCCAACAGAGTCAACTGTTGGGATCCCCCTGTCACACCAGAAATAGATATTGGTTCCACCCCTTCATAGTTCGATGGCATTAGGGTACACTGTGCACCAGTGTCCACTAGGGCTTTGTACTCTTGTGGGTTCGATGTGCCAGGCCATCGGATCCACACAGTCCAATAAACCCTATTGTCCCTTTCCTCCACCTGGCTGGAGGCAGGGCCCCTCAAATCCTGCTCATCATAGTCACTAGTCACCTCTTGCAAAAAGGACTTAGAAGTCCCTTCAAGAGGATCAGAAGTGCGATCAGGCCTTCCACTTGATCTGGGGGGCTGCCCGGTGGAAACTGGAGCAGCATTCTTTCTGGAAGAGTCCCTTTGTACAGCTGTCTTGCCTTGTAGCTCATGTATGCGTGCTCGCAGGGTTGAGGTGGGCTTCCCATCCCATTTCCTCATGTCTTCTCCGTGGTCACGCAGATAAAACCACAGGATACCTCGTGGTGTTTATGCTCTATATCCCCTCTCTGGAGCAGAAAAACGCTTACTCCTAACAGCTGAAATGTGGGTCTGTACAGGTGGGGAGTACGATATATCCTCTTTGAGTTGCCGGACGTCCTGGGACAGTTTCTCCACAGCCGAGACGAGGGAGGAAGAAAGGCTCTCTTCATATTGCCGGAGTCGGCCAGCCACTTCATCCACCGTGGGTGCCTCTTCACTTTTCCAGTCAATTACTGCCAGTGAGTTGGCGTACGATGATGGTGCACTTCGCACAAATTTTCGCCACATGGGTCGGGTACAGTGGACTTCATCGGGGTCTGTGGGCAACTGTGCATTGTCCGGGTCATAATAAGCCATCTCCCGCACAGCTAATTCCCTCAGATATTGAATACCTCTCTCCATAGTGGTCCACTTGCCTGGCCGACATATGACATCTTCGCTGAAAGGATACCTTTCCCTCACACTTGACAGGAGGCGCCTCCAGAGGCTGAGGGCCTGTGCCTTCTTCCCAATTGCCTTGTCAATGCCCCCTTCCCTAGACAGGGATCCCAGCTGCTTGGCCTCCCTGCCCTCCAGTTCCAGGCTACTGGCCCCATTATCCCAGCAGCGGAGCAGCCAGGTAATAATGTGCTCCCCTGGAAGGCGGCTGAAATCTTTCTGCATATCTCGCAGCTCACTCAGGGACAGGGATCGAGTAATCACTTCTGGTTCTGGCTCTTCTTCTTGTTCTCGTGATGGCCCCGGTTCATCATCATCTTTCACTAAGCGAACCGATTTCCTTGTGTATTTCTTTTTGTGTATAGGGGCGACTGATACTGGTGTGGGTTGATCTTTTGGCTCGACTACAGTGCCTGTTGCAGGGGCTTGGGCAGCTGCAGTGCCTGTTGCGGGGGCCTGGGCAGCTGCAGTGCCTGTGGGTCCGCTCTCTCCCTCTGGATGGTGCTGTCTACTGTCAAGCAGTGTTTGATAGATTGTGGCCAAGGCCCAGCACAGCGCAGTAAGTTGTGTCTCCTTAGAATCCCCACAGCATTTTCCTTTCAAATATTCTACCATTTTATCAGGGTCTTGCAATTGTTCAGGAGTGAAGCTCCAAACCATTGGGGGTGAAAAGGTCTCTAGATACCCGCCCATACTCTCCCACATGCCATGCCAGCCCTGACCATTCAGCCTTGGGGAAGATCCCTGGGTGGTACTCTTGAAAAAATTTTTGCTAACCCTGAACAGGAGTGGGAAAGCATGCAGGAGACCTAGCAATAGGAATATACTGGCATGAACATTCCAAGGGTATTCAAAATACTCAAAAATTCTTGTAACCAACCAAAAGGGAAAAGAGGCGGTGAAAGAGTGGGAGAAGGTATTCCCCCCTGTCTTCCCCGTAGATTGGGTCCAATTATTAATCAATTCTGAAAGATACTGACCAAGGTACGGGCCTGACCGAAATGCTACATACACATACCAGCTCAGACCCATGACTGTCAATGATATCTTATCATAAGTCATTATCACACAATACAACAACATGAGAACACGAACCCCTCTCCCAGAGGTTTTGGGAGAAAACCCAAACCAGAGGTTTTGGGAGAAATCCCAACCCTCGAGGCTTTGCCGTTGTTTTTCCGTTCTCCTCCCCAGCCCGCCGGGGGAGGAGTGAGCGAGCAGCGCGTGGCACTTAGCTACCGGCTAGGGCTAAACCACGTCACCAAGACACATTCAGACTGCTCTCTACTTTCATGTCACCTGCTTCTCCATAGAAGAGAACATGCACAGGCTGCTGCACGAGAACAGAGAAGAGAGACAGGCTCTAGAGCACCAGCACACGATACTGGAGTAGAAAGGGACCCAGAAAATGGATATATGCATTTTCCTTCCATGTAATAGAGGCTATAGCCTGAGCAACACACTGACTTCATTGGAGCTACAGAACAATACAGAATAAAACCACATATATACTACTCCAGGTGGGGACAGGACTGGCCACATTACTTTTAGCAGAACAAGTGGAAGGGATCAGCTCCTGCTTTACCAGATACAATCTCTCCAGATCACGGACTCAGCTTGCTGCAGCTGGAAGCTGGGTGCAGCAGCAACAGCATGAGAGCAGCAGGAAGAATATAGTATGTAAAGTCAGTGATAATCCAGACCAAAACCAGCTTGTCCCTGTGTTGGCTCAGGGATCAGCGAGCCATGCTATGGGGAGTCTCTGCAGGCAGCTTCCCTGTTGCTGCAGGATGGTGGGCAAGAGGCAACATGACAAGGCACTCCTTCCAGATGGGAGCCAGCTCAGGGATTCCTCCTGCTGTCAGTCACCTGCCTCTCCTCAGGCACAGCAGTGCCAGGGTGCTTGTCTCACAGAGCATGTGGGCAGGAGAGAAAAGCAAGGGCTGTGGGCTGCTGGCAATGCAAGGGCCAGATTGCTAATGAAAGCCCCAGTGTAAATACAGATGCACTCTGGAGAGGACTGTGGCAGAAATGCAGTTTGTGTTACAGAGAGCCATTTACAGCAAGCTCAGAAAGAAGTGAGCATGCTGGGGCTGTGTGGGCTGACTCCATGGCCTGCCTGCTCAGGCAGGGGGTGGGAGGGCAGCTGTCTGTGAGGGGAAGCTGCAGGGTGAAGTGACCGCTAGCAAGGGGAGACCCCCTCCAATTCCACACTCTCTAGCAGCTCCTACAGCTCCATACATAGCATCTGCTAGGAGTAATGCAATTTTCCATCCCATGCCCCACTTGAGACAGGCTCAGCTTCACACCTTCTCTGGTGCCCAGTGCTACAGCAACCCATCACACCTGGGAGAAAGGCTGATTAGAGCATTGCTCCGTCCATGTGTGTGACCAGCTCATGGTGCAGCAGCCCACTCCCATAGTTCAGGCCCTTTCCCCATGCACAGGGGCTCCACAGTCACTGGGACTTACCCTCTCTCTCTAGTTCATGTGCCTTGGGCACCTCCTGCTAGGATTCTTCTTTCCCTCCCATTTCAGGATAACTTACAAATTGTATTGCAACTGGATTTACACCAAATAAGGAAAATGGGGGGGGGGGGTAGGGACTAGCTCAGCAAAGTAGCAATGTGTCAAAGGGTTTGGGAGCTTTGCCTTCATTGTCCCCACAGCTGGAACCAGCAGTAGAGGGGTTTTGCAGGTTTCAGCTACTGCCCATTAAACTAGCACTGAAAGACCTCAGCAAGAGGCTGAGGAGCTGTTTCAGGATGTGTACCACAGCAGGCATAGCCTATTTTCAGTAAGCCCAGTGCCAGACAGGCATAGAGCTTACACCAGTGACCTCTGGGTACAACTGGTGACAAAGAACAGGGAGTTCATGTAGTTCTGTAGCAACCGATTTCTGTTCTGTAGATGTTGGGGGGGATGTCCTTCGAAAAAATATCGCCTAGCCTCAAAAGAAAAAGGTTGAAAACAGTTGACATCATAGGCTGATCACATCAGTGAGTGCTGTTAAAAATCTAGCTTCAAGGAGAGCACAGGGACCCCAAAGTAACAGGTCTATGTCCTGGTGATACCTACAAGAAGAGTGAAGCCAGCCAGGCATTAAGCCACCTTGAAATTCTCCCTGGTAATGAGAGCAGCCAGGTTGTATTATCTATTGTCTCCTCTCTCCAGCAAACTGCTGGTACAGCCACTACCCCTCCACACAGCTGGGAAAGGACAGGTTATTGGAGTTAAAACTCCCTGTTCCTGTACATACTGATACCCTTTCCCTGGGCTGCAGGTGCCTGCAATGAGGAAGGTACTTTATGCTTTCCCCCTTCATGGTGCAGAGATTCTCCACCGCAGCCCAGCCCAGCTGACCTTGGGATGAGATAACTCTCCTGATATTGGGCTACCATTGCACATGAAAAAAGGGAAAGCTTCCCAATGTAACAACAGTAAATCTCATGCCAGATGCAGCTCCCCAGATCTGTCTGAGACAAAATATGGCCACGACTTCATCTCCAAGTATTCATCAATATGGGCAGGAGGGCTCCACACAGGGGGCTGCTTCTCCAAACATGATGAGCCTTCATGACTTATTCCTGCATAGTGACAAACTGGGACAGGTCTTTCCTGGGGTGAAGCGACTGTACTCTGACAGGCTGGTTCACTAGTAAGCAAGACAACACGGAAGCTATGTCTTCAACTAAGCTGCTTCTGCAGCCAAACTGGTGTCGGCCAGGGAATGGCTAACCACCAGATGATCCCAAAGGGTTTAAAAACCATTCACAACAACCCAGGCTCAAACAAGGCAGTTGAGAGTCAGTGTGTTTAGATCAAGGCTGCAATAAGGCTCACTGCATGTGCAGCAACAGCAATTCTGCCAAGGCACAAGTGACAGCCCTGCAGCATCCACAGCCTGCCAGGAGCATGAGCATTGACCTTGTCTGGGGAAACCTGTCTACAAGCTCTCCCCTGTGCTTTCTGACCACACCTGGAAAGATGGAGGAAAGTGATACCCACAGAAAATGTGGTCTAGCAATCTGTACAGCCTGGCCTTGTCTCATATTGGAAGCTACTCTTCTCTACAAGCACTGCTCTACCTCAGTCTGACCCACTGCCTATGTTCATCATTCACTGGAGGAATTCAGCTATTACAGGAGAGGATGGGCACAGTCAGCACCACTTCATGGGAGTTTACTTTTCCAGCTCTAGCTGCATAAAACCTCAAGCAGACCACCTCCCTGTTCAGTGCCTCAATTTCCCCACCTGTGAAATAAGGATCATAACACTTACCAAGTTGCTGCAGATGTTGTAAAGTTAACTTAATTATGGGATGCTGGCAATCTGTAAACAGTAATGAGAATTCTGCAAGACTGATTTTCCACCCATAAAGCAGAGACTCCTTGTGGCTTTCCCAGGCATACAAGCTACTGCACTCAGCTTTCTTTACCTTCACCAAGGCAGGTATGCTGTAAAGACAAGGATCCCCATTATCCCAAAAAGCAGGAGCTTTGGTCCCTCTACCAGCTGCATCCAGGCCATCTGCCAGGCAGGAATGCAATGCACCAGACAAGCCTCAGTGTGAGCTGTCAAGACACTGGAAGGGCTGGGGCTGCACTGCTCTGGAATTCCAGCAATGCACAAACACTCCATCAGCCTGTACCAGGAAAGACTCCTCCCTGTCCCAGACCAGATTGAATCACTGGAAATACCAAAACAATGATGAGGTCACATTCCCAGAGCAAGGAACTGGAGCCAGATATAGATGCGCAGAGAAGCATGCCAAAAAGAGAATTGGTGTACAGTCTGGAGCTTCTAGAAGACAGGCACCTCAGGAATTTGTCTCATTTAAAAATAGCTTGAGGCTGCCAGAAGACTTTTTTTCTCTGCAGGGAGCAGGGAACTGGGCAGCACTACAGGGACTTTAAAACTCTTTATCTGGCCCATTGAAAGAGGCACAAACATTAGAGCTCGTGAGTGTATAGATTGTGGTTCAGCTCATTACTGGAACGAGGCAGAGGAAAAATTATGACTGGATTCCAAGATCGGTGTTCCCAAAAATCTCAGTCCTGCTGCAATACCAGGCTCAGGCTTAAGCAGTTCAGAATCCCACTGCAGCAAGCTGAATGGCAGACAAATATCGCATGCCTGTTACTGTCTGGTTGCTTTTGCTACAGCCTCAGCCAGCTTCCACCAAAAAAAAAACCCCAAACATTAGTTTGGTAAGTTTTCAATGGGGCGAGCAGCAAATAACAGTGGCTCCTGCTATTGCTACTAAAATGAGCATCTAAGGCACTCCACAATTAGCAAATAGACTTTTCAAGGTAGCGCAGTTCCAGCCTTTCCCAATTCTCAGTGGAGGGAGACTGGAGATATTTTACTACTTAGACTGTGAAGGAAATTGCAACATAGGAAAAGATGGAGGAATTCACAATAGAATTCACAATAGCCTACTCTTTCCCTTCTCCGTAGGAGGAGACATTTGGATGGATAACAGGAACACCCACACTTATATGAAAAAGGCTCTAAGAATCCAGATTTTGTTCCATCAGGACATAAACCAGATCCTAATCAGAAGCCAAGGGGGAACAAAGGTAGGACCAGACAGCTAATGCCAGGCATCTCA
The DNA here is from genome assembly GCF_011004875.1 of Balearica regulorum gibbericeps. Lineage (NCBI taxonomy): Eukaryota > Metazoa > Chordata > Aves > Gruiformes > Gruidae > Balearica > Balearica regulorum. The sequence continues at coordinate 30,775,940 of NC_046219.1, forward strand.
CCTGGCTGGCTGGGCAGTAGTGATTGAGCTGGCATACTCTCTGCAACAGCCACAACAGTGTCTGGCACACTGAGCTGGTGAGCTATGCCTGTACCAGTCTTTTTCTCCTGCAAGTGCTTTCAGATTTGCTAATAAAAGATATAAGAAAATCTGTGGTGACCTGTGCATAACTCCCACAGGAGAGCCATTAGACCAGAAGTGCTCAAAGCCAATTTAGTTAATTTTCACCCCACCGTTTCAGCATGTTCTGGTAATAAGAACCACTATACTGGGTCGCACCAAGAATTCTTATGGTCTAGTGCCTTATCCTTGACATTTTGGCATTGGCATATACATATCATAGAGTACAGAGTGATCTCTCCTAAGGCCATACTCTTCCAGCTTGTAACAATCAGCAGTCAAGGAACTTCTAGAGCTGGAGGTTGCATACTGACCATCATGTATAATAGCCACTGAAAGACATCTCTGCCATTGAGGTGTCTGGTTCCTTTTGGAATCTGTGTATATTTACAGCCTTCATGACATCTCATAGCACCATGTTCTACAAATCAGCTGTGTTTAAAAGGATTTCCTTCACCTCCTGCATAATAAATAATTTTGCTGGATGTGCTGCTTCTGTGCTATGAGAAATAGCAAATGCTCATTCCTTACTAAACTTCTCCCCACTGTACACTATTTTATAAGCCTTTATCCTTGCCTAATATTATCTACTTTCCCCAGGGGAAGTCCTTGTTTAATCTCTTCCTACAGAAGCTATCCCAGTCCCTTAATCATCCTTATTGCCCTTTTCTGTATCATGTTGTGTTGGTTTTGCGTGGCAAGGTTTTGGTAGCGGGGGGGCTACAGGGGCGGCTTCTGTGAGAAGCTGCTAGAAGCTTCCCCTGTGTCTGATAGAGCCAATGCCAGCCGGCTCCAAGACGGACCCGCCGCTGGCCAAGGCCAAGCCAATCAGCGCCTCTGTGATAACATATTTAAGAAAGAGGAAAAAACAGTTAGAGAGCGCTTTTGCAGCCAGAGAGAGGAGTGAGAAGATGTAAGAACATCTGCAGACACCAAGGTCAGTGCAGAAAGAGGGGGGAGGAGGTGCCCCAGGCGCCGGAGCAAGATTCCCCTGCAGCCCGTGGTGAAGACCATGGTGAAGCAGGCTGTCCCCCTGCAGCCCATGGAGGGAGGATGAGGGGGTGTAGCGATTCCACCTGCAGCCCGTGGAGGACCCCACGCCGGAGCAGGTGGAGACACCTGAAGGAGGCTGTGACCCTGTGGGAAGCCCACGCTGGAGCAAGCTCCTGGCAGGACCTGTGGATCCGTGGAGAGAGGAGCCCACGCCAGAGCAGGTTTGCTGACAGGACTTGTGACCCCGTGGGGGACCCATACTGGAGCAGTCTGCTCCTGAAGGTCTGCACCCCGTGGAGGAGACTCACGTTGGAGAAGGCCGTGAAGGACTGTCTCCCGTGAGAGGGACCCCACGCTGGAGCGGGGGAACAATGAGTCCTCCCCCTGAGGAGGAAGAATCGGCAGAAACACCGCGTGATGAACTGACCGTAACCCCCACTCCCCGTTCCCCTGTGCCGCTGGGGGGGGCGGAGGTTGAAGCCGGGAGTGAAGTTGAGCCCGGGAAGATGGGAGGGGTGGGGGGAGGTGTTTTTAAGATTTGGTTTTATTTCTCATTCCTCTACTCTGTTTTGCTTAGTAATAAATAAGATGAATTCCCTCTCTAAGTTCGGTCTGTTTTGCTCGTGATGATAATTAGAGAATGATCTCTCCCTGTCCTTATCTCGACCCGTAAGTTTTTTTTTTTTCATTGTACCTTTTCTCCCCTGTCTAATGAAAGAGGGGAGTAATAGAGCGGCTCTGGTGGGCACCTGGCCCTCAGCCAGGGTCAACCCACCACACATGTCCAGGTCTATGCCACTCTTTTTGAAAGAGGGTGACCAGAGTGTATGTGGTACTCAAGATGCAGGCACAACATGACTGCATACCTAGGTATACAAGAATATACACCAGCATTTTTTTATTTATTCTTTATTTCTAGTATGAGATCTGCCTTTTTGGCTACAGCTGAACATTGAGCTGATATTCTCACATAACTATCCACAGTGACTCCAAAGGCTTCTTGTGGGCAGTGAGAAACTGTTCACAAATCACCATTACATGCATAAAGTTGTGGCATTTATCAGCATGGAATCCCATTTGCTGTTTTATCATGCTAATAGTTTTGCAAGATATTAATAGAATCATTTAGGTTGGAAAAGACCTTTAAGATCATCAAGTCCAACCGTAAAGCCTGTCCGGATGCCTCTGTAGAGCCTTCCTACCCTCAAGCAGATCAACATTCCTGCCCAACTTGGTGTTGTCTGTGAACTTACTGAGGGTACACTCGATTCCCTCATCCAGATCATCAATAAAGATATCAAACAGAACTGGTCCAAATACTGATCCCTGGGGAACACCACTTGTGACTAGATTTAACTTCATTCACCACAACTCTTTGGGCCCAGCCATCCAGTCATTTTTTTAATCCGGTGAAGAGTATTCCCATCCAAGCCATGAGCAGCCAGGTTCTCCAGAAGAATGTTGTGGGAATTCCTGTAATTCTTCAAGCAGTTTTCAAACCAACTACCCTGATTAACTTAGAATCATCAGAAAATTATATTCTTCACTTCCTCTTCCAAACCACAGCTAGATGTGTTGCAGAGCATGTGTTCCATACAGATTCCTGAGGGACCCAGGCACTGCAGGTACCAGAGTTATGATGCATTGCAAAGCCTGGCATTTGACAAGGAGTACACTAAGCACAGTAACCAGGGATGCTCTGTCTCAGTGGGATATCCTACTGTGGCCTGAAGCAAGGAGCTATGGAGCTCTAATGCCTGTGCACTGCATCTGCACTTGTCCTGACGCAGGGCCATGGACAAGTAGACACCTGTACCAAGGAGGCCAGACTGTCCTCAAAACTTTTAATACAGCTGGGGCTATACTGTTGACAATGGATTAAGGTGCACAGGCACTTCCCTTTCTTCCTGCTTTCCTTTTGTCCTCATTTCAGCTGAGATAGAGTTAATTTTCTTTCTAGTAGCTGGTATAGTGCTGTGTTTTGGATTTAGTATGAGAATAATATTGATAACACACTGATGGTTTTAGTTGTTGCTAGGTAGTTGTAGTTTCTACACTAAGTCAAGGACTTTTCAGCTTCCCACACCCTGCCAGGTGCACAAGAAGCTGGGAGAGCGTAGCCAGTACAGCTGACCCAGACTGACCAAAGGGATATTCCCTACCATATAACATCATGCTCTGTATATAACTGGGGAAGATAGCTGGGAGGCAGATTCGCTGCTCGGAGACAGCCTGGGTGTTGGATTGTTGGTTTTTTTCCTTTTGCATGTGGTGAGCAATTGCATTTGTGCATCACTTGCCTTATTGTTATTACTGTTACTATTATTGTCTTCCTTTGTTATCCTATTAAACTGTCTTTATCTCAACCCATGAGGTTTTTTCCATTCTCCTCCTCATCCCCTTGTGGATGGGGGGTGAGCAAGCGGCTGCATGGAGCTTAGTTCCCAGCTGGGGTTACACCATGACACCTGTGAGTGCTTCTGGCTGTAGCTGCTTCTGTGAAGGAACAACCTCTCTCCTTTCATATATGATGAGCAATTGCATTTATGCATCACTTCTACTATTGTTGTTATTGTTGTTACTGTTATTATTGTTATTATTATTCTCTTCCTTTGTTATCCTATTAAACTGTCTTTATTGCAACCCATGAGTTTTTTAACAACAATAATAATAAAAAAAACAATGACCGCAAGTCAAGCCCAGGCTGTAGGGCTCTGCGTCCTTCTTCTAAGTCCTGCACCACGTCTACCCCTTCAGCAACCCAAGCCCCTTTCACTGGAACAGAGCTAGACAAGGCTCCCAGACAGGGAGTTGAGGCTGGGAACTTGCCTTTGCTAGGAGGAATGACAGCTCCCTGTCATGGTTTAGCCCTGGCTGGCAACTAAGCACCATGCCGCTGCTCACTCAGTCCCCCCCAGCGGGATGGGGGAGAGAATCAGAAGAATGAAAATGAGAAAACTCATGGGTTGAGATAAAAACAGTTTAATAGGACAAACACAAAAATAAAATAATAATATATACAAAACAAGTGATGAACAGCACAATTTCTTATCACCCAAAGTCAATGCTACACAAGACTCCCAGCTGCCCAGCCTCCCAGCCCACACACGCAAGCAAAACAAGACAAGGAATTCATTCATCACTTCCCATCGGCAGGCAGGTATTCAGCCATCACACGTAACGGTTGCTTGGGAAGACAAACGCCATCATTCCAAAGTCAATGCTGCGCAAGACCTTTGGCTGTTGCGCAAAACACCCAGCCGCTGCACCAGACCCCCAGCTACCATGCAAGGCCCCCAGTTTCCATGCATCCTGGCCCACCCCCCAGTTATAACTGGAACATGATGTCATATGGTATGGAATATCTCTTTGGTAGTTTGGGTCAACTGTCCTGGCTATGTCCCCTCCCAGCTTCATGGGTGCCCCCCGCCTTCTCATTGGCAGTGTAGTATGAGAAGCTGAAAAGTCCTTGACTGGTTGGCAACAGCTAAATACATCAATGTGTTATCAACATTGTTCTCATCCTAAACCCAGAACACAGCACTACACCAGCTATCAGAAAAAAATTAACTCTATCCCTGCTGAAACCAGGACACACTCTCACTCCAGCATATTTACATCAGCCAAAACGTAAGTAGATGTACTAAAAACCACTTGCCAGCCCTCATGGAAAAAGCTTGCCCCTAAGGACAAGGCACCAGTTTAAAGCATCAACATGCACAGACTTATGCTATGATGACTTCAGCTCCTCCTCACATTATCAGACATAAGACAGTGAGAGATGAGAAGCATTTGTTTAGCTAACAGAATTTAGCTGACTGTGCATATTGACAGTAAACTTAAGAAAAATAACCACTAAAGCTGCATTAGAGACTGCAGAGATGATGAGGCCATATGAAAAGCAAATGCAGTCTAGACAAGGCAGTGAAATACCACTACTATTGTAGAGGCAATGATGACAAAAAATTCTGGTCATAAAATCATAGAATGGCCTGGGCTGGAAGGGACCTCAAAGATCATCTAGTTCCAAACCCCCTGCCATGGGCAGGATCATCCTCCACTAGACCAGGTTGCCCAAAGCCTCATCCAACTTGGCCTTGAACACTTCCAGGGATGGGGCCTCCACACTTTCTCTGGGTAAGCTGTTCCAGTGCCTCACCACCCTCATAGAGAATATTTTTTTCCTAATATCAAACCTAAATCTACCCTCCTTCAGCTTAAGGCCATTACCCCTTGTCCTATCACTACATGCCCTTGTAAACAGTCCCTCTCCATCTTTCCTGTAGTTCCCCTTTAGGTACTGGAAGGCTGCTATAAGGTCTCCCTGGAGCCTTCTCTTCTCCAGGCTGAACAACCCCAACTCTCTCAGCCTGTCTTCATAGGAGAGGTGCTCCAGCCCTCTGATCAGCTTCGTGGCCCTCCTCTGGACTCTCTCCAACAGGTCCATATGTCTGTCTTGCACTGGTGGCCCCCAGAGCTGGACGCAGTACTCCAGGTGGGGTCTCACGAGAGTGTAATTCAGGGGGAGAATCACCTCACTCAACTTGCTAGTCACGCTTCTTTTGATGCAACCCAAGTGTCGAGGTTTAGCCCAGCCAGCAAATAAGCACCAAGCAAGCAGCTGCTCATTCACCCCTCCCTCTCCCTGGTGGGGTAAGGAGGAGAATCAGAAGACAAAGGTAAAACTCATGTGTTGGGATAAGGATAGTTTACTGGGACAGCAAAGGAAAAGGAAAATAACAGAACTTATAACAGAATATACAAAGCAGGTGATATGCAATGCAATTTACTGACCCGACTACCGCCCAGACACTCAGCCCACACTCAGCCCATGCCAGAGCCACCCTGCCCCACCTCAACTAGCCCCCTTTTAGGCTGAGCATGACATCATATGGTATGGAATATCCCTTTGGCTAGTTTGGGTCAGCTGTCCTGGCTATGTCCTGTCCCAACTCTATCCTAGATGAAAACCAGGACATTATCCACCCCTTATTCTATACCATCTACATCACGCCCAGATCCTACGCTTCCCAATTAATCACTACCATTTTCCCTGTCTTTATATAAATATATATATATCATACATACACAGATAGCATTCCCTTAGTCTAGACACCATCCCCCTAAAATGTCTATTGAGTTCATTTAGTCCATGACTTCAGGCTCCATCTGTCATAACAGTCTCTCAGGGCAGGAGAGATGGTATGTGCTGTTGGACTGTTGCACGCTGCATCCGAAGTTTGAGGCTGGTGTATCTGGCATGGTCCATGCTCGCAGTCTGCAGGTTGAAGATGTCGATTTCAAGGAAGCTGTTGAGCGTCGGTTGCTGAAGCATCTTCACTGCACTTTGCTCGGTTTCATCAAAGTTCATCCTTCATTAATTTGGGTGATTCTTACTATAATACCATTGATAAAGCATATTACTGCTGTAGTAGTAATGACATATGATAGCAGGGTTATTTAGCAATTAACATAATACAATTCAATTTATTGGCTATTCTAACCCAAAATCAAATCCCCTTGAGGTACGCATTGGACTTCCCCATCCTTACACATCACCCAGCAAGTGCACCCAGATCTCCGAGCAAAACATGGGCCCACCTCTCAAGCCTGTCAAGGTCCCTCTGGATGGCATCCCTTCCCTCCAGCATGTCGACCACACCACACAGCTTGGTGTCGTCGGCAAACTTGCTGAGGGTGCACTCGATCCCACTGTCTGCATCGACGACAAAGATGTTGAACAGTGCCCTTGTCCCAGTACCGACCCCTGAGGAACGCCACTCGTCACTGGTCTCCATTTGGACATTGAGCCATTGATCACAATTCTTTGAGTGCGACCATCCAGCCAATTCCTCATCCACAGAGGGGTCCATCCATCAAATCCATGTCTTGCCAATTTAGAGACAAGGATGTCATGCGGGACAGCATCAAATGCCTTGCACAAGTCCAGGTAGATGATGTCAGTTGCTCTTCCCTTGTCCACCAATGCTGTAACCCCATCATAGAAGGCCACCAAGTTTTTCAGGCATGATTTGCCCTTAGTGAAGCCGTGTTGGCTGTCACCAGTCACCTCCTTGTTTTCCATGTGCCTGAGCATAGTCTCCAAGAGGATCTGCTCCGTGATCTTGCCAGGCACAGAGGTGAGACTGACCAGCCTGTAGTTCCCTGGGTCTTCCTTTTCTCCCTTCTTAAAAATGGGGGTTATGTTCCCCCTCTTCCAGTCGGTGGGAACTTCGCTGGACTGCCAGGACTTCTCAAATATGATGGAGAGTGGCCTGGCCACTTCATCTGCCAGTTCCCTCAAGACCCGCGGATGCATCTCATCAGGTCCCATGGACTTGTGCACCTTCAGGTTCCTTAGATATTCTCGAAACTGATCTTCTCCTACAGTGGGCGGTTCTGCATTCTCCCAGTCCCTGCCTTTGCCTTCTGTGACCTGGGCAGTGTGGCTCAAGCACAAATTTGTTGAGTACCTCAGCCTTCTCCATATCCTGGGTTACCAGGTCTCCTGTTTCCTTCCAGAGAGGGCCCACATTTTCCCTAGTCCTCCTTTTATCACTGACATACCTATAGAAGCTTTTCTTGTTGTCCTTGACATCCCCAGCCAGATTTAATTCTGTCAGGGCTTTGGCTTTCCTAACCTGATCCCTGGCTGCTCGGACAATTTCTCTGTATTCTTCCCATGCTACCTGCCCTTGCTTCCACCCTCTGTAGATTTCCTTTTTGTGTTTTGAGCTTGTCCAGGAGCTCCTTGTTCATGCATGCAGGACTCCTGGTGTTTCTGCCTGATGACTTATTGGGATGCATCACCCCTGAGCTTGGAAGTGATCCTTGAATACTATCCAGCATTCTTGGGCCCCTCTTCCCTCCAGGGCTTTATCCCATGGTACTTGTCCTGGTTTCAGCTAGGATAGAGTTAATGCTTACCATAAAATGGTGCTAACCGGGGAGGGGCAGCGTGGCTCCAGGATGGTCTGAGTGTAGTCTGAGTGTCCAGTCAGTCATTGGGTCAGTAAATTGAATTGTGTTGCCACCTGGTTTGTATATTCTAAGTACTGTTGTTATTTTCCTCTTCTTTTGCTGTCCCAGTAAACCGTCCTTATCCCAACCCATAGAGTTTTACCTTTTGTTCTGATTCTCCTCCCCATCCTGCCAGGTGGGGGGAGGAGTGAGTAAGCAGCCATGTGGTGTTCAGCTGGACTAAATGAACTCAAGAGACATTTTAGAGGGATGGTCTGTAGACTAAGGGAGTGATATCTGTTTGTGTGTGTGTGTGTGTGTGTATATATATAGTCATGGTTTTTCCCTAGCCAGCAGGTGGGATGGGGGAGAGAGAATCAGATGGGTAAAAGTGAGAAAACTCATGGGTTGAGATACAGTTTACTAGATAAAGCAAAAGCTGTGCACACAAGCAAAGCAGGACAAGGAATTGATTCACCGCTTCCTAGTGGCAGGCAGGTGTTCAGCCATCTCCAGGAAAGCAGGCCTCCATCACACAGAATGGTTACTTGGGAAGACAAATGCCATCACTCCAACATGTTCCTCCTCCCTTCCTTCCTCTTCCCTCAAACCCTTATGTGCTAAGCATTACATCCTATGGTATGGAATAGCCCTTTGGTCATTTGGGGTCAGCTGTGTGTGTGTATATATATATATATAAAATCATCTCTAAGATGGGGAAAGTGGTGGTGATTAATTGGAAATGTAGGATCTGGGCATGATGTACATAGCATAGAATAAAGGATAGAAAATATCCTGGGTTTGGCTAGGATGGAGTTAATTTTCACAAGGAGCTGGGACAGGACACAGCCAGGACAGGTGACCCAAACTAGCCAAAGCAGGCATTCCATATCATATGACATCATGCTCACCATAAAAGGGAGGCTAGTCAGAGAGGGGCAGCACAACTCTGTGTAGCTCCGGGACGGTCTGTGTGTGGGCTGAGCATCCGGTCAGTCATTGGGTCAGTAAATTACATTGTGTTAACACCCAGTTTGTATATTCTGATCTAAGTACTGTTGTTGTTCTTTTCCTCTTCTTTTCCTGTCCCAGTAAACTGTCCTTATCCCAACCCACAAGGTTTTACCTTTGTGTTCTGATTCTCCTCCCCATCCCACCAGGGCGAAGGAGTGAGTGAGTGGCTGCGTGGTGCTCAGCTGCCAGCTAAACCACAACAGTACTATACCTACCAGGTCCCCGAAGAGACCAAAGTTTGCTCTCCTGAAGTCCAGGGTAGTGAGCTTGCTGTGTGTCCTCCTCACTGCCCCAAGGATCTTGAACTCCACCATTTCATGGTCCCTACAGCCAAGGCTGCCCTTGAGCTTCACATCCCCCATCAACCCCTCTTTGTTGGTGACAATAAGGTCCAGCATGGCAACTGTCCTCATACTCTCCTCTATCACTTGGTGTCATCAACACATTCCAGGAACCTCCTGTATTGCTTATGCCCTGCTGTGTTGCCCCTCCAACAGATATCGGGGTGATTGAAGTCCACCATGAGGACCAGGGCTTGTGAACATGAGGCTGTTCCTACCTGTCTGTAGAGGGTCTCATCTGCTCAGTCTCCCTGGTCAGGTGGCAGACCCCCACTATAGCGTCACCTGTGCCTGCAATCCCTTTAATCCTGACTCATAAGCTCTCGGTGGGCTCCTCATCCATCCCCAGGCAGAGCTCCAGGCACTCCAGCTGGTCATTGACATAGAGGGCAAAACCCCCTCCTCATCTCCCCTGCCTGTCCTTCCTAAAGAGCTTGTATCCTTCCATTCCAACACTCCAGTCATAGGAGCCATCCCACCACATCCACGTGATGCCAATAAGATCACAGCCCTGCAAGCATGCACACATCTCCAACTCCTCTTGTTTATTCCCCATACTACATGCATTTGCATAGAGGCATTTAATTTAGGCCCCTGATGAAGCTGACTTACTGGCTAGAATGGCTGAATTTTATGCTGTGCTCCAGATACTCTCCTGCTGATATGTGATCCTTCACCCAGCTGTGGGCATCTATTGGTGGCACTGGCATCACACTGGTAGGAGCAGGATGGATTGAGGTTCCTCTATCCTGGCAACTTTAGTTCACCAGCTTGGCAAGTCTATGACCGAAGATGCTCTTCCCCTTCTCTGACAGATGGGCCCTATCAGCCCCCAGTATACCAAGTTTCTCAAAGCAAGTCCCATGGTCTAAGTAGCCAAACCCCTGGCTGTGGCACCAGTCCTGTAATCCTTTGTTGACTTGCCAGATTCAAGTGTCCCTTTCAAACCCCTTCCCTTTGACTGGGAGGACTGATGAAAAAACTACCTGTGCTCTAGAGTGACTTACTGCTACTCCCAAGGCTCTCTAATTCTTCTTGATACTCCTCAGACCGCTCCTGGCTTTATCACTGGTGCCTACATTAAACAGCAATGGGTAATAGTCAGTGGACTGTACAAGGCTTGGTAGTCTCTCAGTGACACCCCTGATACAAGCCCCCAGTATGCAGCACACCTCTCTAGAGAGTGCATCAGGTTGGCAAATGAGTGCCTCCGTACCTCCCAGAAGACAGTTGCCTACTACTAACACCCATCACCTTTTCTTAGTCATGCTGACTGTTATACAGGGAGCAGATTGGGCTACCTTACTCAGCTCAGCTCCAGTGTCTCTCCTGATGTGGCAGGTCTTTCCTCTTCAGTCTGCAGAGCAGTGAAGTGGTTCTGCAAGGGTACCTTAGGCTTCAGGGGAAGTCTCTTCCTCCTGCTGGTCCTTGCTGTTACAAGCTTCCATTCCTCTGCATTATATGCCTCCCTCCCTTCCGCATATGCCAGTGAGGGAGTTTTTGGCTGTTTAGCTGTGGGTCCACTGCAGACTGTGCTTGGAACCAACTAAGTTGGAGGAGGAGGGGGGAAGAGGTGCTCCAGGTGCCAGAGCAGAGATCCCCCTGCAGCCCGTGGTGAAGACCATGGTGAAGCAGGCTGTCCCCCTGCAGCCCATGGAGGAAGGATGAGGGGGTGTAGAGATTCCACCTGCAGCCCGTGGAGGACCCCATGCCAGAGCAGGTGGAGGCACCTGAAGGAGGCTGTGGCCCCCTGGGAAGCCCAGGCTGGAGCAAGTCCCTGGCTGGACCGGTAGACCCATGGAGAGAGGAGCCCACGCCAGGGCAGCTTTGCTGGCAGGACTTGTGACCCCATGGGGGACCCATGCTGGAGCAGTCTGCTCCTGAAGGTCTGCACCCCGTGGGAGAGACCCACGCTGGAGCAGTTCCTGAAGGACTGTAGCCCATGGGAGGGAGTTCATGCTGGAGCAGGGGAACGATGAGAGGAGTCCTCCCCCTGAGGATGAAAAAGCAGCAGAAACAACGTACGCTGTACTGACCATAACCCCCATTCCCCACTCCCCCTGTGCCGCTGGGGGGGGAGGATGTTGAAGCCAGGAGTGAAGTTGAGCCCAGGAAGATGGGAGGGGCGGGGGGAGGTGTTTTAAGACTTGATGTTATTTTCTCATTGCTCTATTTTGTTTTGTTTAGTAATAAATTGGATGAATTCCCTCTCTAAGTTCAGTCTGTTTTGCTTGTGAGGATAATTAGTGAGTGATCTCTCTGCATCCTTATCTCCATCCAAACCTTTTGTTATACTTCTCCTCCCCATCATGCTGGGGGAGGGGTGAGCGAGCAGCCATGTGGTACCCTGCTGCCGGCTGGGCCTAAACCACAACAGATTACAAAGTGGTACGCTCCCTGTTACAATAAGTGGTTCATATTTCTTTGCCTAGTATGCAAAGTAGAACGCATGCTCAGTTCCTTTCTCTGCCTCTATCTTTTGAGTAGGTGGTATAATCTGGGTAGGGGGCTTATGGGTCAGTGGTTGTGGGGACCCTGGCCCAAGTTACCTTTCCCCTAGTTTCTCAATACTTTGGTGTTGGTAATTGTTCGCTATATGCCTCAGGAAGATCAGGATGCCCCTGGAGGCAATTAGTGTCCTCCCTTTCTGAAAAGTACTTACATAAGGACCTTGAAGTGTCTTGTAGCTCCTCCTTTTTCTCATGATGTGTAGCAGGTGCTTATTCTAAGAATTGTTAGCCTTCTACCTAAAGTAATAATGAAGATTTTCTTATCACATATAAGTAGGCCTTTCTAACAGGCCTATCTTTTTTGCTACATCTTCACATGCTCTTCTCTGAGCTCATCAGTTCTAAATATGTTTGAGATAAGAATCTTTATGTAATCAAATCAATTCTCAAATCTGAGGCTTTAGGATAACATAACAAATACTGTTACAATCGTAACAAAATACTGAGAACTGGCTGTAGTGGGCACAGCTATAAATTGCTAAGAGGATGATGCAGGAAACACATCGATACATTCTCCTTACTCCTACAGCCTCTCACTTCTATGTCCTTTGGGTAAGAATCATGTTTTAAGAGAAGAAATAATAGAGAACAAATAAAACAAAACCAGAAACTTTTCTGAGTAGGGCACTAAGAGAAGGAGGGTGATTATTTCAAAAAAGAGCAGATTGCAGCTCAAATGCTTAAAGTACATATAGAGCTCACAGTTAACATGAAATTTATTTATAACTATTTTCACAGAGCTTTAACAGGAATTTAGAGCTAGAAAAGTATAGGGACAACTTTTAATCAAGATAAGTAAAAGGTACCTGGCCCCAAACCTACAACTGAATTTTTGACCCCCCTTATCCCCACAAGCCTAATTTTTCACACACACAAACACCCCCCCAAGAAACCTATTTCAATGGACTTCTAATTTATTCCTTCCTTCCCCCCCCCCCCCCCCCCCCCAAATTAAAATTTGAGGAAGGGATAAAATAAAGCAATTTTAGGCCAGACTGAAATCAAATCCTCACTGAAAGCAGTTGTGATACTGAAGTTATTTTAATAAAATGGAATTTCAGGAAAGGATTATACAGAATTATAATAATTTCTCCCCATCAGTAGAAAACTATACATATGGAAATTATCAATTATGCACTGCAGTCAATTTTTTTTACTTTGCATTTTTAAGTTAGCAGCCCCTCGCTAAAATATTAAGAGTTGCACTGTTCCTTCCATAGATTATTCTTTATTTATAATTGAAGAGAAACAGTTCACCAAATTTTTTTTCCTTAATGAGATTCTACAATTTAGTAGTATCAATTCAGATTGACAAATGCATTTTATGTATCATAAAAATCAAGCAACTCCAAGTACAGGACATCTTAGCCTTCAAAATGCCAGAAGTTAAAGAGTTGCTAAAGTGATATAATACTTAAAAGAAGAGCTGCAGTTAAACTAGCAAATAAATATATATTAGGTAAAATTACATGTTGATGTTGTTTCAGTTATTCACAGATTGGTAGGGGTTGGAAGGGACCTCTAGAGATCATCTAGTCCAACCCTCCTGCTAGAGCAGGATCACTTAGAGCACGTTGCACAGGATGGTGTTCAGGCGGGTTTCGAATATCTCCAGAGAAGGAGACTCCACAACCTCTCTGGGCAGCGGCAGCCTGTTCCAGTGCTCGGTCACCCTCAAAGTGAAGAAGTTTTTCCTCATTTTCAGATGGAACTTCCTGTGGTCCAGTTTGTGCCCAGTGCCCCTCGTCCTGTCGCTGGACACCATAGAGAAGAGTCCGGCCCCTTCCTCTAGACATCCACCCTTTACATTTTTATAAGCATTAATAAGATCCCCTCTCAGTCTTCTCTTCTCCAGGCTAAACAGACCCAGCTCTCTCAGCCTTTCCTCATACCAGAGATGCTCCAGGCCCCTAATCATCCTTGTAGCCCTCCGCTGGACTCTCTCCAGTAGTTCCCTGTCTGTCTTGAACTGGGGAGCCCAGAACTGGACACAGTACTCCAGATGGGGCCTCACCAGGGCAGAGTAGAGGGGGAGGATAACCTCCCTCGACCTGCTGGCCACGCTCTTCTTAATACACCCCAGGATACCATTGGCCTTCTTGGCCACAAGGGCACATTGCTGGTTCATGGATAACTTCTTGTTGACCAGGACTCCCAGGTCTTTCTCTGCAGCGCTGTTTCCCAGCAGGTCAACCCCTAACCTGTACTGGTGTTTGGCGTTGTTCTTCCCTAGGTGCAGGACCCTACGCTTGCCCTTATTGAATTTCGTATGGTTCCTCTTTGCCCAGCTCTCTAGCCCGTCCAGGTCTCGCTGAATGGCAGCGCAGCTTTCCGGTGTGTCGGCCACTGCTCCCAGCTTAGTATCATCAGCAAATTTGCTGAGGGTACACTCTGTCCCCTCGTCCAGGTCATTGATGAATATGTTGAATAGGACCGGACCAAGCACTGACCCTTGGGGCACACCACTAGATACAGGCCTCCAACTAGACTCTGCACCGCTTATCACAACCCTCTGGGCTCTGACATTCAGCCAGTTCTCTACTCACCTCACTGACCACTCATCCGTTATACTTCGTTATTTTTATGCCAGAAAAAGAATGAGTAATTCTGTCCGTTCTTACCAGTAATGAAGGAGTGTTGATATCTATATGTTCAAAGACTGTAAATTCCTTCTTTAATTTTACTGGTAGAAGCCAAGGCCTATGCAATTCAGCTTTCACCCAATAGCGCACACTGCCATGTCTGCCTTCAAATGAGGTAGCAAGTGGTCTGTGCAGGACAAAGGTCAAAGTTGAGTAAGTTTTTTCTCTCTTTCCAATAACAATACAATTGATCAGATTAGGAATTAGTATGTAGAACTATTTTTAGTGCATCATAATAAGCATAACTTATTTGCAAAGTTTCCATATCTCAGGAAAATGTAAGATCCAAGTTGGGAGAAAATACACTCTCCAATTCATCCAACAGTAGTTTTGTAGAAATGTTAAGAATCAATTAAAGAATTGTGCTAGAAAATGCCAAAAGACTACACATTTCCTTTAGAGTTAAGAGGCCACTTTAAAGTGTAGAATAAAGCACATCCTTTTAAGGTCAAATTAAAACCACCAAATAAAATTAGCATTAGTACCATCCAATTATTGTTTTGGACATTGTATTCTGTAAATAATTGGGTATTATTTACTTGGCTGGTATCTCAGTGGTTTATTTTAGCTACAACCAAATGCTTTTGTAGTTTGTTTTGCCTTAAGTACGGTAGTTAAATATTTCTATTTAGAGTTCTGAATAGAGAGAGGCTATTTTGAGCATCTTCTAGTTTTCCTTTACTCCCATGAGGCCATCTTAATTATTTTTTTTATATATATATATACACACACAAACATTTAAAAAAGATAAAGACTATTCTGCTCTGAACCCTGAAAGACAAAGGAAGTGCTTTTGGGGAGTTGGAGGGGAAGAAAAAAAGAACGTGGAAAGGGACTCCAAACCTTCCAGCACTACTCTCTTTTTCTCCTCTCCCTCCTCCCCCACCCCCCTCCAACATCATAAGATGAAGAACATAAGATTTTTATATTCCAGTCATGTCCAGTTAACTGTAACTTCTCTTTTCCTAACATTTTTTGCCTTTAATCTCAAAGGAAAAATTTTTATATTGCACCATGCTTGAAATGTATCATAATAAAAGATAAGTTACAGGCAAAGCTTCCCTCCCTAACTTCTATAGGGAACTATAGAAGAACTAGCTGTGCTAGTACTTTACTGGAATGATTCTTTCTGCTACAGGTTTGACATCTCTATTTGCATGTCTGAAATGTTTACTTTTTTCCTTAATAACACAAGTGAAATGATTTTCTAATCAGTCATCAATGTTTCATCCTGCCCCAGTATCCTTTAAAGGAAAAATCAGTAAAGCCAGTCATTGCCTTGTTTTTTTCACTATTGCTTTGTATTTGGTTGTACCAGGTCTGGCTAGGATGGCGTTAACTTTCCTCATAACAGCCCATATAGTGCTGTGCTTTGCATTTGTGGCTAGAACAGTGTTGATAACATATCAACACAGCACAGCATCAGGGCTGCCTCTCCAACACCCCATTCCCAAAGGCCAATAGGCTAGGTGTGGGCAAGAGGTTGGGAGGGGACATAGCCAGGATAGCTGACCCAAACTGACCAAAGGGATGTTCCATACCATGTGACACCATGCTCAGCAATAAAAGCTGAAGGGGAGGGGGGGAATGGACAGGGCTGACACAAACATTCATGGTTACGGTGTTTATCTTCTCAAGCAACCACTATACATCCTGAGGTACTGCTTTCCAGAAGTGGCTGGACATCTGCCTGTCGTTGGGAAGTAGCAAATGAATTCTTATTTTTGCTTTGCTTCCGCACATGGCTTTTGTTTTTCTTATTTAACTGCCTTTATCTCAACCCACGAGCTTGTCCATCTTATTTTCTCTCCCTGTCCTGTTGATAAGGGGGAGTGAGAGTGCAACTGCATGGAGGGCTGGCAGCTAGCCAAGGTCAACCCACCACATTGGTTTTGTTTTAAATAAATTTTAGAAATATTCTATGGATACAAAAGAGCAAGAAACAGTAAGGAGGCAGTGTATTGAGTTTGCGTGGCAAGGTTGGGGGGGTGGGGGGGGCGGGGTGTGGCAGCTACAGGGGCATCTTCTGCAAGAAGCTGCTAGAAAGCTTCCCCTATGTCCAATAGAACCAATGCCAGCCGGCTCCTAAACGGACCCACCGCTGGCCAAGGCCAAGCCAATCAGCAACAGCAGTAGTGCCTCTGACACAACAAACCACCAAGGAGGGCAACTGTAGCCAGAGAGAGGAATGAGAATATGTGAGAGAAACAACTCTGCAGACACCAAGGTCAGTGAAGGAGGGGGACGAGGTGCTCCAGGTGCTGGAGCAGATATCCACCTGCAGCCTGTGGAGGACCCCACACCGGAGCAGGTGGATGCACCCAAAGGAGGCTGTGACCCCCATGGGAAGCCCATGCTGCAGCAGGCTCCTGGCAGGACCTGTGGACCCGTGGAGAGAGGAGCCCATACTGGAGCAGGTTTGCTGGCAGGACTTGTGACCCTGTAGGGGACCCACACTCAAGCAGATAGCGAAGAACTGCACCACATGGGAAGGACTCACACTGGAGAAGCTCGTGGAAGACTGTCTCCTGTGGGAGGGACCCCACACTGGAGCAGGGGAACAGTGTGAGTAGTCCTCTCCCTGAGGAGGAAGGAGCAGCAGAGAGAACGTGTGGTGAACTGACCACAAACCCCCATTCCCCATCTCCCTGTGCCACTGGGGGAGGGGGTAGAGAAAATCAGGAGTAAAGTTAAGCCCGGGAAGAAGGGAGGGGTGAGGGAAAGATGTTTTTTAAGATTTGGTTTTATTTTCTCAGTACTCAACTCTGATTTGATTGATAATAAATTAATTTTCCTGACTTGATTGTGACTGTAATTGGTGAACGATCTCTCCCTGTCCTTATCTCAACTCACGAGCCTTTTGTTATATTTTTCTCTCCCCTGTCCAGCTGAGGCGGGGGAGCAATAGAGCAGCTTTGGTGGGCACCTGGCCTCCAGCCAGGGTCAACCCACCACAGTGTTCTTCAGGCCTTTTATTACCAGCCTTCATTTTTTCAGTATTATCAAAGATGGCTTCATAGTTATTCCTTCAAGTCACTTGAACTTTAGTGTTTTAATCAATGCTTGCACTATTTTACCAGTCATCTATTTAATCTCAAACATAATATTCCATATTCACATATACTGTTTTGTTTTTTCATATTTGAACATTCCTTCCAACTCAAGGGAATATCAGTATCATCCTTATCACTTCTTATAGAACAGATTATCATCTGAACCTTAAATTGACTTCTAAAAGTCTCCAAATATATGGGTCTTCTTCAGTTTCCCAATAATATCCACTGTAAAGCCCTGTGCTATTCACTGAAACTGATCCATAAAAGCATTTATCATCTACAGGTTCTGCTAAAGCCAGCCCCTCTAATAAGCAGATGGCTTATTAGCTTTAATATTAGGTATCAGTCTAATATTGTGCCAATAATTTATTTTTTTTTTAAATCTTTATGACTTCAGTGCTTGGCTTTTACAGTAAAAGGCTCCTCCTGCCTCCCTTTCATCTATTTCCAGTCTCTCTCTGTCCCTTTATGTTTAATTTAGCTAAAACACAAGTTACAGGAAGTTTCCATGTTGGTATCTCCTCTATTTATAAATCTTCCCTTCACAATGTATACATTAGACACCTCAAACTTTCTTTTGTGTGTGTGTGGCAATTTATCTTAAGACTTCTGCTATCACTCTTGCTTCACCTTTGCTTTCTGAGACAAGTAGGATTAGGTATGGGAATGTTTCTTGCTTCATCCACCCATCCATTTGCTTATTTCCATCCTGACTTTTTGCATAAAGGTCAGCCTGAGTACATACATCCTATTTAAACTAGGAAAAAAAATATCTGTTATTTTGTTCAAATGTGGTTAAGCTTGCCACATCTGTTTCAGACCGAGCCCAAACAGTTAAGCTGATCTCTTATCACTAGTTCTGATGGCCTGCATGGCTCCAGTAAAATCTTGTTTCATTTAGAAGATACCTCAGCCACTCTGCAGGACTCAAATGACACAAATTCCCTTCCCTTCTCCTGTGAAGGGGTAAAATACTACAAGATATAATGAGTCAATAGACCTCAATCAAAAGAGAGAGTAACCAACTGGGCAACAACAAGCTCCTGTTTTGTGAAAAACTCTTAACCAGTTTAAAAGCAACCTCTTCTGTTTAATGAGATTATGTCCTCTATTGCATGTCTGAGCACAACTCCTACTACCACTGAAAAGGTTTCCCCTCCACCCACAAGAATTTTTCTTAAGCAGGTATGTATCTTATCCTTCTTTCACACAAGCTGTGTACTGCACGTAAGTACTTACATCTGTGGAAGCTCAAAGCTGAATGCATATTCATGCCTTCCTGAATGAATGGTATGAAGGCCTTCTTCAGAACTGTCATCATCTAGGAGGGAAAAACCCAATATGCTATTCCACCCGTGAACATTTTACACAGCATAGTACATTATATAGGCTTCTTTACCAGAATAAGAGGGATTTGTGCATTCTTTACACTACTAAGAACACGGCGTCCCAGAAACAAGTCTCTCCAGTCCATTTGTATTAACTGCTAGATGTATGGCTGCAGAATTTTTAAGGTTAGGTGAGATTCCAAGATTCACCTTACATGAAAAGTAGAAGTTAACTTGTTTTAATTTATGATCTTGATTCTGAGTATTGACATAGTTGTAACTGCTGCCATTTCAAGGTCTGCCTGAAAGATCTGTAATGGAAACTGTTTTCCAATATGATTTCTAGTTAAAACTTAAAATGAAATAGGGCTCTCTAATACTATTAAAGTGATCTTAGTATCAAGTCTGTTACGCTAATAGATAGAAAAGAAGCTGAATTACTAAATTCAATCTCCTGCCTAGCAAGTGTCCAAAAATTGATTTTTTAAAAAAGTGCACAAGCACCACCTAGAAAGTACCAAACAAATTCAGGGGCACGAAAGGTGGCAAGCTGTCCAATTAATGCTGTTTAGAGCAAACGTATCAAAAATTCAAAGTTTAGCTCGATTTTGCTTGGATAGCAAAGACCCAAACATTTCCTAATTTCAACAAGAAAGCTGACCTCGGTTTATAGTCATGATTCCTTGTATTGCTTTAAATGCTCCAACAAATTTGTTGTTTGTTCTGATATAATTGCCATAAAACCAGAAAAATGCTGACTCTCTCAAAATAGAAAGTTATTTAAGAGAAAATAATTGAGCATCTCCTATAGACAAAGGTTGGGGTAATAAAAACATATAGTGGGATTATGCAAAAGACACTACCTATTGTTAATAGTCTGAAACATCATGAAGGAATGTTGGTACATTTTAAGACTTTTTTTTAGTTCCCATTGTCCTACAAAAACACTGACACACTAATTTCTTTAGTGCACCAGAAACACTGAAACAAGCCTATGCAAAAATATAAAACCACTAGAAAACTATTTACACAAATGCATCCTCAGCATGTGATGTCATGAAATAAGACTCTTCAATACACTGAAAGAACAAAACGAGGTCTATAATGCTTTTTTTGTTAAAAAACACTTGGAGGTTTTTAATTTTTTTAATTCTTTTTAAAAAACAAACAAACAATCTTTTCCTTGCACATAAGTTTTTTTTCATCCCTTCTTTACTTCCTTCCTGCCAGATCAGCAGTCCTGTTGAGCCTGAGCAGCAGAACTGTGGTAAACAAGTACTGAGCTGTCAATCACAGACTAGGCCAGAGGACTGGCCTAAACAGGCACAAGCAGATCCCCTGCCAGCCACTCATATACATACAGTATACATTACACCCCACCACATTTGCTCAGCAACTCTGCTCACAGCCTAGCCTGACTACCACAGAGGTAAGGAGAGAGGGAAGGGCACCATCCATGCCTCACCATCCAGTCTCCTCATACCACGGGGCCACGCTGCTGGCTCGCCCCAGCCTGCCCTGCACTATGTGCAAGGTGACACCCCAATCCTGCACTTCTCTCGGGAGCATATGCTGACTGTTACTGAAAGGTGATTACAGGTAGTGCTGGCCGGGGGCACAGGAAGGGAAAGACAACCGAGCAAGAGATGTGAAGGGCTGCAGGGCCATGTGCCCCAATGGCCGCCCCTGCTCACAGCCCCTTGCTGGCCCAGTGGCTGTACATGGCAGGAGCTTGAATGCTTCTGTCTGTCCCCAGAGATGGGCTTTCCCAAGAAAGGTAGCGCGCCCTCTGAGCCGTCAAAGCCGACATTGCCAGGCAGGCCCTGTTCCCAACAAAAAGCGACCAGGGTGACAGCACTCCCCCTTAGCAGTGCAGTGCCCCCAGCGTCCTACCAAGGCCGCGATCGGATCCATAACCGGGGGGAGAAGGCAGGCAGCAAGGGAGAAAGCAGTAACTGCTGGATCAAGACACCCCACCCCCCCGGTTTCCCAGCAAGGTAAACTTGTACTCCTCACTTCACAGCCTAGTGCCCTCCCCCACCGTGCATACTCTGTAACTCCTCAGGGAAACAGGGCCGGAGCGCCCCCAACCCCGCACAGGGCTGACCTCGGGGTGGCCAGAGCCCGTTCGCCCCGCCCCCAGCACACACCAGAGCGCGAGCAGGAGAACCTGCTCCCTCAGCCTCGCTCTTCCCCCACGTCCCAGCTCCCTATAATCAGCGGCTGGCATCGCCTTAGCAACAGGCTAACAAACCCCAGCAGGCCAGTGACAAGGCAGGAACAGGGCGTGGCCTTCCGGACTATGCTAGGGCACGAGGTATTGAGTTAAACTCTACTCCGTGCAGCGAGTGTTCGCAGTTCTGCCCCTGCAGCCGAGGGAGGGGCAGTGGTGTCTCGGAACAACTGCTTAAGTTTTTACGTGCCGCACGTACAGCGGTGCGCATCCTGTCTCGCTTCTGGTGTCGAAACGTGTCAGATTTGTCCCTTCCCTGCCACCTTTTGTTCCCTTTCCAGCCAAAGGCAAGCACCTCCTATCGGGGTCAGCATTTGGATCTACAGTCCACGTGCAAAGTCATTGCTGCTGCTTAAGTGGACAGCTAGAAGCATGGGGGTCGCCCTCCTACTTGTAAGCATACATCCTGTTATGAACGACTCATGCATGTTTGCACGTTTCTGTCATCTGCAAACCAGAGGTGAACAAACTTTCACATGAGAGAATTATTTCTAAGGCAGCAGTATAAAGAACACTTGAGCTACAAAGCCACCTCATGAGTGACCCGTGCTTGCCTGCATCACAATAACGTAATTAAAATCAATAGCAACTCCACTCTGCTACAGTATTTATTTCAGAAGCGCTTAATAAAAGGTTCAGTGCAATCTATAGTCGAACTTATTTTAAAATTACATTTTACTGCAGAGATCCTCTGCAGTAAATATACTGCATATTTAAAACAAAACAACACACCAGAACACCCGACCCAAATTACGTTACATAATGTTTTAACATTTTCTTGCGCTAGGAATTAAGTCATCACCACCACCTGACACGTGCAACCAATCTGCAGAGAGAAGGAGTACTCCCTCCCTTTCTCCCCAGGACCGGTCCCAAACAGGATTGAACCGCTTCTAACAAAGGGTGGAAACTTCAGGAAAAAAACCAAGCTTAGAGTCCCCTTATGCTTTCACAACGTAACTATGCGAACAATACATTACCAAACTTAAGACCCACAATCCTGCTCACAATGTAATACCCCATTTCCATACCCAAAATAAGGGAATTTGCAGGGCACTTTCCGTTTCCATAGGGGCTTAAGCAGACCAGGTTTTCACTGAATGCAGGTTCCAGAACTCCCCAACTCAGAAGCGATGCTCCAATCATACAACCATGAACTCTTATTTGGCCTTTCAGACAGATTTTTACATTTGGGTCTCCCACAGAGGGGTTGAATAAAAGAAATGAAAGTAATTTACAAGTATACTAGTTTAGAACAAAGGAAGAGATAGAAAATTACAGGTGGGGTGGTGATAGCATATCAAAGTAAGCCACAGGGAATCTTTTATCTGCCAACAATGAACAAACCTTAAAAATCATCGCACATCAGTCTGAAAGTCAGACCCGTATCTATTATGCATCAAAGAAGTCTACTGTTATATTTTAATTACACTTATGATTCGATAGGATGCTACCAAGAAAGTAATTTACTGCATATCTGGTTTTGATTTAACACTTATTTTCCCCATAGAAAAACAAATCCTGCTAATATCACTAAGAAAAAACAGCATTAAAAAAATGCAAAGCCTTATGAAAAGGCTCCGTTAAAAGGCAGGTATTTTAAGAAAGTTCTGTTTGCAGGTACTTTGAAAACCCACCTCAACATGGCTTTAATATTAAGTAAACGTTCAAATAATCAAAAATAAAACCTAAGAATGTAATCGACATTTCCTCATCTTTAGAAATAGGGAGCTCTATGAGACTACATATTAAAAAGGGATAAACCAAGACGATACAAAGATGTGTCTTTTTCTGGAAAAATGTCTGCATGTAGCAAATGAATAAGTGAAAAGCTTACCTCTTTCGTGCCCGAGTAGAACGTCCTTATGGTTAAAATACTCTACTTCTTCAGTGTAATTTTGTGTATAGGCAGTGTTGGATCCAGCATTTCTAGATTCAGTCCAACGTACTTTTGCATGTCCTCTTGCATGAAATTTAAGAGATTTTACTCTAATTTCCCCAGTAACTTCTAAATTGACCCTTCCTGAGACTGTGTCCCCACTAGAATAGACAGGAATATTGTTGTCATTGAGACAGTCAAAGCTTATCGTCAAACTCTTCACCTTCCCCAACACCATATTTTATAACAAAGCGTATAAAAACAAACTGCAAGGGAAAAAGAAAAAAAACAAACCACCAAGGTCTCATACAAAATATGACCTTCACTTTACACTGAACAACGTCTCTGCCACCCTAAGAGCCAGCCAACAAGATCAGTGTACACCCTAGAAACGCTTCATCGGAACTACGGAGGAAAAACCCAACTGCAGTAATAGTAATAGCAGTAGTAGTAGTAGTAGCGGCGGCGGCAACCCCCCCAGCACCGCAACCTCCTTACAAAGACAGTGCTCGCGCGCTGCCAGCTCACTTTAAGAGCAGCTTTGTGAAAAACAACCCCACCGCGCATGTGCGAGTGGAGTCGTGGCGGCAGTTTCTTCCGCTGTTTGTGCATATCTTCCCCGTCGTGTGTGTTTTTCTACTGTTCTTGCTTCAGTTTCGTGCAGGGAGCCGGAGGGTTCCCTGGTGGAGCTGGGGCTCTGCTGCGAGCTCGCAGTGCGATGTTGAGATAGGTACTGAAGAACTGAGACAAACGTCTGCGGCGGGGTGCGCGAGGGTTCCTTATTCGGAGGGCTTTGATGTCTCGTCTCGTCTCGGTGCCTGGCGTGGCCTGGGGGCCCTGGCTGCCTGGCCGGCCGGGAGGTGTCTCGGAAGGAGCTGGCAGCTGAAATCGGGCAGTGGGCGGTGAGCGCCGGGCCCCGGAGTCTGGCCCCGGCCGGCACGGGTTCTACCACTCAGCCGCGGGTTGCCTGGCTAACAGCAAAAATAGCAACGATTCTGCCAGGGAAATGCTCGGCGTGTCGCTCAGTTACAGATCTCGCCCAAAGCCTTTGTTCGTGAGGCGGCTAGTCTTGAGCAGGTTGTAGGCAGGGAGCCGGGCCGAGGCCGGCAAGTGAGCGGGGCACGGCCGCCTTTGCCGGCCTGGCCCTTCCCCCCCCTCCCCGCAGCACTCACCATATTCACTGAAGGGTGAGGGTACAAAAGCGAGGCGTTATGCGAAAGTAAACATTTAAACCTCTATCAAAGTGAAGTTTCCTATGTTAATCCTTTTAAATATAATTGTTCTACAGTATCTTAGTTTAGGGTCTGGTTTGTATGCTGCTGCTGCTGGTTTTTCCCCCTGTGGTGCCATTTCTTCCATTCATGGAGTTCGGACAGGAGTGTCGCAATTCCTGTTCTTCCAGTTCTGGGTTCGTTGTCACCATGTACCTCTGTCAGTGTGGATCTGCACAGAATTTAAAGTGCACAGCAGTTACCTTCTGCAGGTCGTTGGAGATCTGTGAAGTTTAAAGACCTAAATCTTGCTAACCAAGTGGATATTCATATGGATTTTTTTTGTATACATGTTAATAAGGAAGGGGACCTTCTTACGGAATTTGGATATGGCATTATGGTGTTTTCTTTTTTTTTTTTAATTTCTTTTTTTTTTTTTTAAGTACAGGTGATGTATTTTGTATGCTTGCTAGGTTCGCCCATTCCAGGTTTGTTGGAGATGGATAAAACATTTTGGTTTGCTGGTGTTACACACGCGCCTCCCCACATTATACATGATCTACAGACAGTGTAGCCCTAACTTGCCTTCCTCTCTCAGTAGAATTGCTGCCTCTTGCCAGGCCATCTTTGGACACATGACTTCAGAATAACATGGATGCTGTCATGATGTGGGATGTGTTCTAAGCATTTCGTGCGAGTAGGCTATTAGGAAGACCATTTCATTTGTGAGCCAACTCGTATATTAGATTTGAGCAATATGCAGACTGTTGGAATCCTGATCATGTCATACTGGGCAGCAGACAGCT
The DNA here is from genome assembly GCF_011004875.1 of Balearica regulorum gibbericeps. Lineage (NCBI taxonomy): Eukaryota > Metazoa > Chordata > Aves > Gruiformes > Gruidae > Balearica > Balearica regulorum. Next base: position 30,801,033 of record NC_046219.1, read on the forward strand.
CTTTCCAGTTTCTGGATTATAGTCTGGTGGAAAAATGCGTGAATGTAACCCTACTTCTTAGACATTGGATATGTTGAGAACAGCACTGATAAATCTTAAGTTTCGCTGCAACAGTGGCACAGCAGCAATTCAGAGCAATTTCTGGGGCTGCAGGCATAGTTCAGACTTCTTGGATATTTTTCTAAACGCATAGAACTGAGTCCATTGAAATTTCTGGGAAATTTGGATTTCCGTGCAATGCAAAAATCCACAATCTTTGAAGATCTCCAATTTGCATATATTGATATGTTGTTGTTCTGAATGAATCAAAAGATATCCTGAGTGATCAGATGTACTGATTTACATGAAAGTGACCCAGTTTTCAAGACTAGTTAGTAGTACAGGGACAACTTTTATCCAAGATAAGTAACAGGGTGTCCCCCCAGCAACCATGTGTACCACTTCCCTGGAGGTCGCACCCCCTCTTCTGGTCATGTGGTCTGTTGCGATTGGGTGGCAGGACCAGTTGCCCCTTCCAGTTTACCCATAAGTACATCAGACCAGGAAGTCCCTTCCCCCTACATACACAGAAGGCCACTTCCCCCCCCCCCCCCCCCCCTCCCCCTCCCCCTCCCCCTCCCCCTCCCAGATGCCATTTTATGGCAAGGAGCTGCCATTTTGTTAAACATCAAACCCCATGTGTTTTCATACTGCTCTGTGATTGGCTGACAGTTATTTCTTGATCTCATCATACCCACGTGTTCTCAGGCAGCCCTGTGATTGGCTGGCAGGACCAGCCACCCCTTTCTGTTTACAGAAGCATGTCAGAAAAGGAAGGCCCCTCTCATTACAGGCGGGGAGGATGTTTTTTTTGACAGTGTCATTCTCCATGTGTTTTCGTACTGGTTTGTGATTGGCTGAGGGCTGGTTTTGACACTGTCATACCTACGTGTTCTCAGTTCTCCCTCTGGTTGGCTGCCTGAGTCCTTTGGACCAGGAAATGCTCAAATATACATTGTATATAAAAGTATATATTTTTATAAAATATATGCATGTATAGAAATATATATATAAAGGTGTGTACAAATATATAAAAATATGTATTTTATTTATGTATACATAGTTACACTATTTTTAATGTATCCTTATGTATGTATATGTGTATCTATAGATAGATAGATAAATTTATAGAGATATAGCGTGATTGGCTGTTGCTGTCAGATGACCCAGACATCAAGTGTCCCTGATAGTCTGCCAGAGCCATGGCATCGTTTACGATCCTGCGTTTGCCATCAGTGATCGGGTGAGTCGCTGTGTGGGCGCATTAATGCTCATCTTTCTTTATAAACTTTGGTTTATAATGTGTTGTCAGACTCCATTACTGTTCAGACCCCACTAATTGGCATAGTTGGCAGGATGGAGTCTTTCCAACACCTGCCGGAGACTTTGAGAAAGGAGGAAGGTTGGAGCTCTTCCCAATGGGTAGAGGATTGGGTCCAAGATAATTGGACGAGCCACCAGGCTATCAGGGATGAATTTGAACAGTGGCATGGGGCCAGCCATTGCAAACAGGAGGTAAGGGCAAAGGTGCCTTGATCGGCCTCCTGAGTTGTGCCCTGTGCTTCCTGGGCTTAAATTACCAGGCTGCATAGCGCCCTTGAACAGGAGGAAGAAGCTAAGCAAGAGGATGAGAGGGACGCAGCAGAATGGCGATCCAACTGCCTGGCCTCTCAAACCCACGTATCAATATTGGAGCATAAGTAAGCCCCCTTGGCCCAGCGGGGCCCAGTTCCCTCAAGGCTCAGCGCGATCATCCTGTTACAACAGCCCAAGTTAGGGCTGCCATCTACCAAGACGATGATAATGATGATAACTGGGACGGGGACGTTTTTGGCCCCAGACCAGACCCTGACCGCTTTCCAACCCTACAGACCTACACACCTGCCCCCCGTCATGGTTTTACCTCAGCTGGCAGCTGAGCACCACGCAGCTGCTTGCTCACTCCTCTCCCCCCCCCCCCCCGCCCCCATTGGGATGGGGGAGAGAATTGGAAGAGTGAAAGTGAGAAAACTCATGGGTTGAGATAAAGACGGTTTAATAAGTAAAAGCTGCGCACAAGCAAAGCAAGACAAGGAATTCATTCACCACTTCCCATCGGCAGGCAAGTGTTCAGCCATCTCCAGGAAAGCAGGGCTCCATCATGCGTAAGGGTTACTTGGGAAGACAAATGGCATCACTCCGAACGCTGCCGTCTCCCCCTTCCTCTTCTCCAAGCCCCTTATATGCTGAGCGTGACGTCATATGGTACGGAGTATCCCTTTGGTCAGTTGGGGTCAGCTGTCCTGGCTGTGTCCCCTCCCAGCTCCTTGTGCACCCCCAGCCATCCCGCTGGCGGGGCGGTGTGAAAAGCAGAAAAGGCCTTGGCTCTGTGTAAGCACTGCTCAACAATAACAAAAACATCTATATTATCAACACTGTTTTCAGCACGAATCCAAAACATAGCCCCATGCTAGCTACTATGAAGAAAATTGACTCAGCTGAAACCAGGACAAACGTATGAACCATCTTCTTAACCCCTGAGAGAAAGCTTCAGCCATTGACTCTCCAGCAGTGGGCCAGGTCTGTGACCCTGTCGTAAGGAAAACAAAGCTCAAAATGGGTGAAAAGCCTTACACTTTTTCTACTACTGGGGATCTAGCACGTATTTGGGGGGCGTCTCTGGATGTCGATGCTAAGAAATTTCCCTTTGTGGTGGATATCACCGGTGGGTTTAACTCACTCTACCTCTACGCGGATCTTGTAGAGCACCAGCTTGTCAGAGACTTTTTAGTTCCATTTTTCTGCTGCGTTCTGACTGGCGGTAATAACAATGAGGTCGTTATGGTGACATATGATAAGTTGCACTATGTGTCTGTAAACTACCAGCACATCGACACGATCAGCACTGAAATAAAGAACAAGCACATCTCATTTCGCTTTGAGAAAGTGTGAATCTGCATCTTTGGCCCCCAAATTCTCTGATATTTTAAGAAACCACACCAAAATGGTAGTGGTAAGAAATTTTGGGAACCCGTCCTTGTACATGAATTGTTACAGAGCCCAGGCCGGCAGTGGTCTCCCTGGTTTTCAAGGCGTTCCTGTGAAGAATGGTGCAGGTGTTTAACGTGTTAAGCCACACATTAAAAGTGCTGTTCAAGATATTGCAAAAAACGTGTTTGGACGTGTTTCCAAGTTTCTCATGGACAAGTTGGAAACGCTGTCAAATCAGGAGGGTTAAAAGAAAGAAATCCATGTCACGCCCCCAAAGAGAAGGCCTGCTTCAGCCCTTTAAAAGAAAAAGGTAGGAGGGCACCAGGCAACAGTCTGACCAGGACAAGAAGAAGAAGAAGAAGAAAAAGAACAAGAAGTCAGGACACACAGTGCAAAAGAAATAGAAAACCCAGAGAAAGAGGTCCTGTTCTACTGCTAGAAAAGGAAATATATTTTAAAAGGGATGGCTTTCATTCATGGCTGCTCATAAAAAAAAGCACTAAATCTGAGCTGGATTTGTTTGAAGTGTCCCCAGCACAGACCAGGATTGAGAAAAGCCTGTTTATTGAGGTGCCTCCACTTTCCGCTATTGCACAGTCTGCACCTCTGGACTTTTTCATAGCTGTGAATGAGCAAGATTACATAGACCTGAAACCCCCACACTGCTGTACCTGTGATTAAGGAGGAAATTGCTGACCTTACTCCCAGGCCTTGGCATGGTCATAGCCCAGGAGCAGAAGCCCCTCCCCTACCTGCCTCAAGCACTCAGTGGATGCAAGCCTATACTGGGGAACAGTTATGCTCCCTGGGCATCTGGTTTCATAAAAAGCCAGGGGAAGGCTGGGTGGAGTGGCTCAGGTGGCTCTCGTGCACTGGGGCAGCTCAAACTTACCCCAATGAGGGGGAAGTGGCTGTCCTGTCCTTTGGAACCGGGGTGCAGTTGCAACCAGTTCCAGGGGCAGGTAATGTTTTCACTCTGTGGGACGCCACCTTAGGCATGGTGTGGGTTCTGCCCCATGATGAGTGAGAAGGGAAACCCAAATCATGGGCCGCAGTCAAGCAGTTTGAAACTACTGTGGAGCACTATAGCCATCCACGATTTACTCCATCAAGCCGGTATCAGAAGGAATTCCCTGGCCCTCCAGGCACCCTACGGGGGATGGTGCTGCCTGGCCAAAACTGTAGCCCCCCCCCCCCCCATCTGACACCCTTGGGTGCAGCGCTACAGCAGCTACAGAGTACTGATGGCGGACCCCCCCCCCCCCCACGTGGACAGAGACTGTCAGATTGGGAGAGGATGAGTGGTCGGTTTTTGATAAGACCCCCACTTCTCGAGTACATGCTGTGGCAATGGCTTCTGTGCCCAGCGGTCAGATATGGAGGAATTCTCACCGAACAATGTTTTGTTACAGCTTTTGAATGGCCATCGGCAGGTGGCCTCCGTGAGCCTTGTAGCACCTCCCAGCGCCCCGGTGTTAACTCCTTCGGCCCCTCCTTCCTCCCTCTCTAAGGTGCTGCCAGAAAACTTGTGGGCAGGTATCTGCTTGCCAGACCGAGATCCGCCTCCTAGCTCGGTTTTCTGGCAGACCCTTTTGCTTACCCCATGTCCTAGCCCCTGATTAGAAGTTGTTGCGAATGCCTAGAGCTGCTGACTTGGCCCAACTACTGGACCACGCTGGACGGATGGACTGATCTGGAAAACCCTCCTGCTATATTGCTGTCTATTGTAGTCGTTTTACTTGTACTACTGTTGGTTATTCTGTGCAAGCCTGTGGATACTGTTCTTAGGGACAGTCCAACAGGACCTTGCTGGTTGGGATTCTAACTCGTTAATTTGCACATCTCAGGTGCTGGTGGATATTGGAACTGATTTTTTGGATTTGTACACAACATCCTGCATCTGGGGACCAAGGGTTTCCTGTGATGGGAATGCCATTATCGGTGGAATTTTGGGGCCATGCACCTAAAACTTTTGTCAGGTATTACTCTGTTCGGGCTAACCTCTCAACCACCGACGCTTGGAGGAGGGCATGCGACGACTGAATTGTAGCCCCCATGGGTAGAGGCCCCTCTATGCTACAGGGCAACAGGTCATCCATTTCCCAACCAGTCAGTAGCTATCCCTTTTGCAAAATTACTTATACTTTTGACCTCAAGGGAAACTTCACTGCCCACAATCTGAGGGGGGAATCTGTAACAGCTGTTAACCACTCCTGATTGACCTCTGGATCTCGAGGGCGGGGGCTCTGCCTTTAGAGTAGACCGACTATCCACTGCTGCCTTGGTGAAGAACAGATCAGAATTCTACATCCTCCAGAACTTTGCAGGCTGTGATCCGTACCCTGATCAACTACTAACCATGCAGTGGGGTCCATCCTACACCATGCAAACCTACCGTGCCAATATTGGCAATTGCCTGAGAGGCACCACTCACTGCTGTGACCGCAGCACAATAGGTACACCCGGCCTATACTGGCTATGCGGCAACCGTGACATGAAAAACTTCCCATGGAGCCAGGAGGGGACCTGCACACCCGGATAGTGCCTGGGGTGCATGTTGAAGAAAAGCCTCTTCGTGACCCATGTCCGCAATTACCCCGACGCCCTGTGACATCAATGTGGTATTAACCCTTTGGCAGAACAAGGATCTATATTTCACCAGTTTGCCCTGGGCCCTCCTTCCTTGGCTAGGGGTCTCTGAGTTGGAGAAAGCGATTGTCAATCTCTCTGCTACTCTGGAAAATATAGGAAACGCAACAACCGATGCCATCCAAGCACTACAGCAAGAAGTTGCGCAGGTAACACAGATTACTGTTCAAAACTGTCTAGCCTTAGACTACTTGCTGACTGTGCAAGGTGGCATTTGTGCGTTAGTAGTCTATGTCAGCCAAGATCGACGCATTGAGACCAACCTTAAGAAAATCCGGGAACAGCTAAAGCCCTTGCATCAGGTGGCAACCGAAAATACCGATTGGGGAATTGGCAAAATGTGGTCATGGCTTACTTATTTGTTCCCAGATCTCAGGGTAGTTGTCAAAAAGATTTTGGCTGTACTTTTTAGAATTGTCTTGTTTATTGTCATTCTTTATGTTTTGTTTCGTATCAGTGGATGGGGTCGTAGACTGTGTTGTAAAGCATTTTCCCAGCCGTGGTCAAGCCACTCCCCATCCTAGGTGGGGGGGCCACTGAATATAAGCAGATACCAACCCTGAACTGTAATCTCTTTCGCAGCTTCTCTCATTGTGATTAGGAAGATGCCATAGTAATCACCTCCCGGATGTCCGCACAACTGATACTTGATAGAGGTGATTCTATGGTACTGCTTTGTTGCTTCCGTGTGTCATATGTCTCTACTGAGGAGCTGCGAGTTATGTGGCAAAAACTAAACGAATCTGATGCAGAGCCCATGATTGACATTGAATGAGGATATGCATGGTTCCTGAGCAACCGTCATCTCCAACTACTGACATGTATTGAACCTCTCCATATGTGTGCCCATCTCATGATGCACCAGCTTTTTACCTCGGACTCAGGACATAATCAGTGCCTAGTGCGGAGAGCATATAGCTTTGACTATGCAACTTATACCCTGCAGGCGTCAGAACACTAACCCCACCTATCTTTTTATATAGCTAACAAACCACCAAATAATAACCTAGCCTATAACTCCACGTCAACTGATGATTTGAGAGAATCAAGGGGTGGAATGACAAATCAGGAGGGTTCGGAACCTGCTTATATCCAAAGAAAAAGCCTTAAAAGAAATAAATCCATGTCACGCCCCCAAAGGGAAGGCCTGCTTCAGCCTTTTAAAAGAAAAAGGTAGGAGGGCACCAGACAACAGTCTGACCAGGACTGCTGTACCCCACACTGCTGTACCTTTGCTGCAAGATTGTAAATGCTGACAGGTCCAACCTCAGAGCCGGTGAGGCCATGGGCTTCATGAATTATCTGCTAGCCTCTGTTTTCAGCCAGCTGGATGTTAACGCTGAGGGGGATCAACTGATAAGCCAAAGCTTATTGCACCTTCCTTGAGTTGCTTCTCAATTACAGCCGTGACATGCTGTCCATGGCCTTCTCCACAGGGCTGTTCTACAAAGACACACTAGATGGCATCAGTAATCACAGGTTCAAGCAAAGCTCGGCTCTGACGGCCCAGGGTAGGAGGACTGAACTATTGGGATCCATCCACAGCAATCTGTTCTTTCAAGACAAGCATTTGTTGAACGATATGAATATAAAAATTAAGCTGATGCACTGCAAAGACAGCTTTTGTTTGATGAGCACCCCAGCAGCAGGAGCCTGCAAGCTGGTTATTACCTACGCCTCACTGTTTGTGAAGAAGGTGCGAGTGGCGCCTGGAGTGTGTTTGAGGCATGCTGAAGCATTAATTATGGCCAACATTAACTACTGGATGGACTGGGTGCACATGAAAGTGTTCAGCATACTGGCCATCAGTCGTGCCAGCAACCAAGAAAATTTGTTTCTGGGACAGCTACCCAAGCTTGTTGTTATTGGGTTCATAGATAATGACACTTTTAGTGGCAGTTATGCTAAGAACCCTTTCAACTTTAAACATTATGATGTAAATTTTGTAGCCCTGTATGTGGATGGTTGTTTTGAGTTTGCGTGGCAAGGTTTTGGTAGCGGGGAGTGCTACAGGGGTGGCTTCTGCGAGAAGCTGCTAGAAGCTTCCCCTTTGTCTGATAGAGCCAATGCCAGCCGGCTCCAAGACGGACCCACTGCTGGCCAAGGCCAAGGCACTCAGCAATGGTGGTAGCGCCTCTGTGATAACATATTTAAGAAGGGAAAAATAAAAATGGAGGAGCAATTGCAGCCAGAGAGAGGAGTGAGAATATGAGAGAAATAACTCTGCAGACACTAAGGAGAGTGAAGAATGAATGGGAGGAAGTGCTCCAGGCACCAGAGCAGAGATTCCCCTGAAGCCCATGGTGAGGCAGGCTGTCCCTCTGCAGCCCATGGAGGATGATGGTGGAGCAGATATCCACCTGCAGCCCGTGGAGGACCCCACGCCGGAGCAGGTGGATGCACCTGAAGGAGGCTGTGACCCTGTGGGAAGCCTGCGCTGCAGCAGACTTTTCCCTGCTGAAAGACTTTTCCCTGCTGGCTGACAGGGAAGAGTTTGCTAGTGGCTATACCCTGTTCACCTTTGACCTGTCTCCAGACCAAGAATGTGCTGATCACTGTTCTCTGATTACAACAGGAAACCATTTTGCAGGGGCCTTCACCACCACCGTTAACATGATCGTGTACAGTGAATTTGACAACGTGATAGAAATAAACCAGAGGAGACGTGCTCTTCAACTACATTTGAGGATGGGCACTGAACAGCTCTTGTGGTTTTCTTCAGTAGACTCCTACTCCAGAGGAACATTTCTAGGCATTTACCTGAGCAACTGGCTCCCTATGGCCCATGTTTCTCCGAGACCAGTGAGTGGGTTGGTGAATATGCATCCACATAACCAGCCCGGAGAGCACTGGTATACTGGCTCTTGCTGGGATGGAGTTCACTTTCTTCATAGCAGCCCATATGGTGCTGTGCTTTGCATTTGTGGCTTTCTTGTAGGCCATCAAGCCTGGTTTCTGGAGAATGTCCCTCATTTCAGCATCCAAAGAGAGGACTGCATCAGGCCTCGTGTCTTCCTTGGGTAATGGCAACACCCTTAGCTGCTCTGCCTTATTTTCAGGCACCAGATACAGTTTTTCCGCATATTCCATCACTGCTTTGCCAAAAGCCCCGTGATGAGTGGAAGAGCAAAACTTAGAGGAGGACCAATAAACCCACCAGCATGCTTCATCGGTAGCTTTTATTTTGAAGAACTCATACCTTTATGAATACCTTTACTACTCATACCTTTAATGAATTTATGGTCCTTTTTCAGCATGTGTATCTGGTGGGGTGTTAATGGAACGTTCCCCTTCAAAGTATTCAGGGGAATTTCAGAAATGGCTTTTATCATGTCATCAGCAGAAGCAGCACAGAGTATTGCTTTCCTCTGCCAGGGGGGAGAACCGGATCAACAGCTCCAGGACGGACAGGTTACTCTTCAGACACTGGGACATCACGTTCCCAAGTCAGCACGAATAGCAACTCAGGGTGTCAGTCCTGCCCCTCTTTATTTATTGCCAAACATCAGTGTTTTTTTGTTTTGGTTTTTTTTTCTCCCCAAAATGTAAATGGACGGCTGCTCTGGCAGGAGAAAAACAGTTATTAGCCTAGAAGCCTCTGGGGTAGAAGCATTTAAATCAACAACCAGGTACCCACATGGTGCCTTCATAGCACATAGCACCTTCAAATGCTTCTAAACAGAACTGGGCCTTGTCAGGATACATCTGCCTGGCTAGGGATGCAACCTGGAGCTTATCATCTCAGGAGTTATTAAATAGCACCATATATTTAGTGATGAGAGTGATGGTGTGAATCTTTTTACCCTGGTGCTCCAGATGCTGGAGCAGAGATCCCCCTGCAGCCTGTGGAGAAGACCATGGTGAAGCAGGCTGTCCCCCTGCAGCCCATGGAGGTTGATGGTGGAGCAGATATCCACCTGCAGCCCATGGAGGACCCCACGCCGGAGCAGGTGGATGCACCTGAAGGAGGCTGTGGCCCTGTGGGAAGCCCACGCTGGAGCAAGCTCCTGGCAGGACCTCTGGACCCGTGGAGAGAGGAGCCCATACTGGAGCAGGTTTGCTGGCAGGACTTGTGACCCGTGTGGGGGACCCATACTGGAGCAGTCTGGTCCTGAAGGACTGCACCCCATGGAAGGAATCCACGCTGGAGCAGTTGGTGAAGAACTGCATCCCGTGGGAAGGACGCTGGAGAAGTTCATGGAGGACTGTCTCCTGTGAGAGGGACCCCACACTGGAGCAGAGGAAGACTGTGAGGAGTCCTCCTCCTGAGGAGGAAGGAGCGGCAGAGACAATGTGTGATGAACTGACCACAGCCCCCATTCCCTGTCCCCCTGTGCCACTGGGGAGGAGGAGAAAACTGGGAGTGAAGTTAAGCCCAGGAAGAAGGGAGGGGTGGGGGGAAGGTGTTTTAATATTTAGTTTTATTTCTTATTACTCTACTCTGATTTGATTGGTTATGAATTAAATTAATTTTGAGTCTGTTTGTCCATGATAATTGCTGAGTGATCTCTCCCTGTCCTTATCTTGACCCACGAGCCTTTCATTATATTTTTCTCTCCCCTGTACAGCTGAGGAGGAGGAGTGATACAGTGGCTTTGGTGGGCACCTGGCATCTAGCCAAGGTCAACCCACCACACCCACATGTATTCCATACCATAGATAATATAGCCTTGCCCTTCTTCTGGATTTTTGATCATAGGCATGAAACACTGGTGCTGGTTTATGTTACAGACCTGCTTATAGTACATTCTGCACTTCCAGCATTTACATTCATGATGCTTTTCTACATAAGCCTTACACTTTTCACATGCTGTTAAGAAAATGAATCTTTACTTGTAACTACGATTTAGTGCTGTCATTATTCTGCCAAGGATCCCTAAAAGAACCTGTCTTTCCCCTTAGTGTTGGGTGACATCTGAGATGATGTGTAGGGCACACTACTGCCATGTGAGGTATGATTCTCTCAAATCATTGGTGGAGCCAAGGGGTGGTGCAACTGTTACCCACATTCCTTGGCAGCAAGATGCAAAAATTTTGAGGGAGGCCTGCCGATCATACAGGAATGAGATTACGGTGATGACCCGTTGAACATTCTGTGAGAAAGATGGTGATGAAAAGGTGAAGGTGTATCACTGTATAGATCCTTTTCAGCATACTATGCTGGCCTCTACTTGCATGGCCATGTACTGGTTTATATTCCTTAAACCTAATATGATTGCACTTCTCCCTCCAGATGGCTATCACTGGAGGAAAGAAATATTTGACCCTGTCTATTGAATAGCTTCTGTATGTGGATGAAAAGGAAAGGAAAATATTCAAATCCCTCACGCATTACACGAGTGAATATCAAGTAGGATCCTAATTCTTGGATGGCTATGTAGTCATTGATGGGGTGCTGACAGCTTTTGAATTTAATGGATGCTTCTTCCATGGCTATATCAAATGCTACCATGAAAATGACTGGAATCCTCTGATGGAGGCCACCTTTGGTTATTTGTATTACACAACACAAGAAAAGATGGACCACCTAAAGAGAGTGGGTTTTAACATTGGATCTATATGGGAGCAGCAATGGGTTGCTATGACAAAATCAGATGGTGAGTTTGCAGAGTTCTTAGCTAGGACCAAACTACCCACACTGCTTGTCCCCAGAGATGCACCTTTCAGTAGCAGGACAAATGCCATTTGTCTGTATTACAAAGAAGCCCCTGATGAAAAGATACATTACTATGATTTTACTAGTCTCTCTCCCTTCTTCTACAAAGCAAAACAATAGCCTCTTGGGCACTCCAAAGTTATTTTTGAAAATTTTGACACCTTGACAGCCTACTTTGGGATGGTCAAAGTAAAGGTGTACCCACCTCAGGGGCTCTTTTCCCCTGTGCTTCCCGTGAGGGTAAATGGCAAGCTATTGTTGCCCTTGTGCCACACGTGTGCTGAAAGCTGCCTGGCCCTCTGCAGCCACAGTGAAGAAGAGCGAGCCCTTTGTGGCTACCTGGTGTTCCCCATAACTGAACAAGGCTCTGGAGAAGGGCTAGAGGGTTTGTGAAATTGTTGTGGTTTAGCCCCAGCCAGCAGCTAAACACCACATGGCTGCTCGCTCACCCCTCCCCGCCCCGGTGGGATGAGAAAGAGAATAGGAAGAAAAAGGTAAAACTAGTGGTTTGGGATAAGGACAGTTTACTGGGACGGCAAAGGGAGAGGAAAATAACAACAGTACTTTTAACTGAATATACAAAACTGGTGATACACAATGCAATTTCTCACCCAATGACCGTACATGACTGCACACTCAGACACAACCAGAGCCACCCCGATCCTCCCTGACTAGCCCCCTTTTATTCTGAGCATGACGTCACATGGTATGGAATACCCCCTTTGGCTAGTTTGGGTCACCTGTCCTGGCTGTGTCCCATCCCAGCTTCTGGTGAAAATTAACTCTATCCTAGCTGAACCCAGGACATTATCCACCCCTTATTCTATATCACTTCCCCTGTCTTTGATATATATTGTCCTGGTTTCAGCTGAGTTAATTTTCTTCATAGTAGCTAGCATGGGGCTATGTTCTGAATTTGTGCTGAAAACAGTGTTGATAATATAGAGATGTTTTTTGTTATTGCTGAGCAGTGCTTACACAGAGTCAAGGATTTTTCTGCTTCTCACAGCACCCTGCCAGTGAGTAGGCTGGGGGTACACAAGAAGTCGGGAGGGGACACAGCTGGGAAAGCTGACCCAAACTGACCAAAGGGATATTCCATACCATATGACATCATGCTCAGCATATAAGGGCTGGGGGAAGAGGAAGGATGGGAGGGGAACACGTTGAGAGTGATGGCATTTTTCTTCCCAAGTAATCGTTACACGTGATGGAGCCCTGCTTTCCTGGAGATGGCTGAACACCTGCCAGCCGATGGGAAATGGTGAATGAATTCCTTGTCTTGCTTTGCTTGCACGCACAGCTTTTGCTTTACCTATTAAACTGTCTTTATCTCAACCCATGAGTTTTCTCACTTTTACCCATCTGATTCTTTCCCCCATCCCACTGGGGGGGTGGGTGAGTGAGCAGCTGCGTGGTGCTTAGCTGCTGGCTGGGGAAAACCCACTACAATATATATCATACATACACAGATATAATTCCCTTAGTCAATAGATCATACCTCTAAAATGTCTGTTGAGTTCTTTTAGTCCATGACTTTGGGCTCCATCCGTCATAACAGTCTTTCAGGGCAGGAGAGATACTGTGTACTGTTGCATTGTTGCATGCTGCATCCGGAGCACTTCGATGAGTTTCATCAAAGTTCATCCTTCACTAATTTGGGAGAGACTACTGCAATACCATTGATACAGCATATAGCGATTATAGCAATGATGACATACAATGGCAGGGTTATTTAGCAATTAATATTATACAATTTAATGTATTGGCTATTCTCACCCAGAATCAGATCACCTTGAGGTACACATCGGACTTCACCATCCTTCCACATCACCCATCAAGTGCACCCAGGTCCTTGAGCAAAAGCAACTCCATGGATGGGTTTGCATTTGCCTGAAGCAGGGCAAACCCAGACTGTCTTCCCCAACATATTCTTCATGCACACTTCGGGGACTTTATCCCCTTCAACAGTACATGGAAGTACGTGGCATTTTTCCTGGAAGAATCCCCTTTTGTGACTGTTTTCCCTTGCAGATCATGTACTTGTGCCTGTAGGGTCAAGGTAAGTTTTCCATCCCACTTCCTCATGTCCTCTCTGTGGTCATGCAGGTAAAACCAGAGTGCCTTGTGGTGTGCACCCTCTATATCCTCTCTCTTGAGCAGAGGAACGCATACTCCTAATAGCTGAGATACTGGTCTGTAAAAGCAGGGAATTGGACATATTCTCTTTGAGTTGCTGGACCTTCTGGGACAGTTTCTCCACAGCTGATACGAGGGAGGAAGAGAGACTTTCTTTGTATTGCCAGAGTCAGCCAGCCACTCCATGCACCATTGGTGCCTCTTCACCTTTCCAGTCCATTACTGACAATGTGCTGGATACCTCCCTCCATGGTGGTCCACTTGCCTTGATGACATGCAAGATCTTCACTGAAGGGATACCTTTCCCTCACGCTTGAAAGAAGTCACCTCCAGGGGCTGAGGGCTTGTGTCTTTTTCCTAGTCACCTTGTCAATGCCCCCTTCCCTAGACAGGGATCCCAGCTGCTTGGCTTCCCTACCCTCTAATTCCAGGCTACTGGCCCCGTTATCCAAGCATCGGAGCAGCCAGGTAATTATGTGCTCACCTGGATGGCAGCTGAAATCTTTCTGCATATCTCGCAGCTCACTCAGGGACAGGGATTGGGTGATTATCTCTGGTTTTGCCTCTTCCTCCTGTTCTCGTGATGACCCGGGTTCATCGTCAACCCTTACTAAGCGAGCTGATTTTGTTGTGTATTTCTTCTTGCATATAGGGGCGACTGATACCGGCACGGGTTGGTTTTTTGGTTCATCTGCACTGCTTGTCATTGAGGTTTGAGTAGCTGCAGTGCCTGTTGGTCTGTTTTCCCTCTCTTCCCCCTGAGGGTGCTGCCTAATATCAAGCAGTGTTTGGTAGATAGTGGCCAGGGCCCAGCACAGTGCGGTAAGTTGTACCTCTTTGGAATAGCCACAGCGTTTTCCTTCCAAATATTCTATCACTTTATCATGGTCCTGTAGTTTTTTGGGAGTGAAATTCCAAACCATTGGTGGGGAAGAGGTTCTCTAGATACCTGCTGACGTGGTTTAGCCCCAGCCGGTAGCTAAGTGCCACGCCCCACTCGCTCACTCCTCCCCCGGCGGGATGTGGAGGAGAACGGAAAAACAACAGCAAAGCCTCGAGGGTTGGGATAAGGGCAGTTTACTGGGACAGCAAGGGAGAGGGAAAACAATCAACAGCAGTGCTGATAACAGATAGTAACAATGCGTGATAACAGAGAACGATTTTACCGATCCGACGACTGACCGACCGACCGGACGCTCGACCCGTCCCGGAGCCACGCCGACATGCCGAACCCGCCCCTGCCCAACTAGCCCCCTTTTATGGTGAGCATGATGTCACATGGTATGGAATAGCCCCCGGCCAGCTTGGCTCACCTGTCCTGGCTCCTTGGGAAATTAACTCTATCCTTGCCAGAACCAGGACATTATCCACCCCTTATTCCATACCATCTACGTCATGCCCAGATTATTTTACAGATCTCATTGCCTTACTCTATGGGCTATCGCTCCAAAATGTCTGTCGAGTTCATTTAGTCCATGGTTTTGGGTTCCATCTGCCATTACAGTCTCTCAGAGCAGGAGCAATGGTGCATGCTGCTGGATTGTTGCACGCTGCATCTGGAGTTTTCACAGCCAGTGTATCTGGTATGGTCCATGCTCACAGTCTGGATGCCAAAGATGTGATTTTTTCGATAAAGTTTCTGGGCACCAGTTGCTGAAGTCAGTTCCAGTTCCATCATCGTGGCACTTTGTTCGGTTTCAAAGTCCATCCTTCATTAGTTTTGGGTGATTCTTATGGGCATACCATTGATACAGTATATCGCTATTAATATCATGCAATTTAATTTATTGGCTATTTTCACCCAAAATCAAATCCCCTTGGGGTACACACCGGACTTCCCCATCTTTTCTCATCACTCACCAACTGCACCCTGGTCCCTGAGCAAAAGCAATCCCGCAGATGGGCTTGCCTTTGCCTGAAGCAGGGATAACCCAAACTGTTTTACCCAACATATTTTTCATGTGCACTACAGGAACTTTATCCCCTTCTACTGGGCGTGGGAATTTTGACTGGGCAGGGCCAGCTCGATTGGCAGATCCCCTAGTGTTAACTAACCAGGTGGCCTTTGCTAAATGTGTGTCCCAGTGTTTGAGGGTCCCACCACCCATTGCTCTCAGGGTGGTTTTTAGTAGCCCATTGCACCTTTCAACTTTCCCAGAGGCTGGCGCATGATAGGGGATGTGATACACCCACTCAATACCATGCTCTTTGGCCCAGGTGTCTATGAGGTTGTTCCGAAAATGAGTCCCATTGTCTGACTCAGTTCTCTCTGGGGTGCCATGTCGCCACAGGACTTGCTTTTCAAGGCCCAGGATAGTGTTTCGGGCAGTGGCATGGGGCACAGGATATGTTTCCAGCCATCCGGTGGTTGCTTCCACCATTGTAAGAACATAACGCTTGCCTTGGCGGGTTTGTGGGAGGGTGATGTAGTCGATTTGCCATGCTTCCCCATATTTATATTTCAACCATCGGCCTCCATACCACAGAGGCTTTACCCGCTTGGCTTGCTTGATTGCAGCGCACGTTTCACATTGATGGATGACCTGTGAGATGGCGTCCAAGCTCAAGTCCACCCCTCGATCACGGGCCCATCTATATGTCGCATCTCTTCCTTGATGACCTGAGGTGTCATGGGCCCACCGAGCTAGAAAGAATTCACCCTTACGCTGCCAGTCCAAATCCACCTGAGCCACTTCAATCTTGGCAGCCTGATCCACCTGCTGGTTGTTCTGATGTTCCTCAGTGGCCCGACTCTTGGGTACGTGGGCATCTACATGACGTACCTTTACAACCAGCTTCTCTAGCCGGGCAGCAATATCTTGCCACAGTGGGGCAGCCCAGATGGGTTTGCCTCTACACTGCCAGTTGCTCCGCTCCCACTGCTGTAACCACCCCCACAGGGCATTGGCCACCATCCATGAGTCAGTGTAGAGGTACAGTGTTGGCCACTTTTCTCTTTCAGCAATATCTAAAGTCAGCTGGATGGCTTTCACCTCTGCAAAGTGGCTCCATTCACCTTCTCCTTCAGCAGCTTCTGCAACTCGCTGTGTAGGACTCCATACAGCGGCCTTCCACCTTCGATGCTTTCCCACGATGCGACAGGACCCATCAGTGAAGAGGGCATATGGTTTCTCATCTTCTGTTAGTTTATTATACGGTGGGGCTTCTTCAGCACGTGTCACCTCCTCCTCTGGCAATATCCCGAAATCTTTCCCTTCTGGCCAGTCTGTGATCACTTCCAGAATTCCTGGACGACTGGGGCTTCCTATTCTAGCCCGTTGTGTGATCAGTGCAACCCACTTACTCCACGTAGCATCGGTTGCATGATGTGTAGAAGGGGCCCTCTCTTTGAACATCCAGCCCAGGACCAGCAGTCGGGGTGCCAAGAGGAGCTGTGCTTCAGTGCCAATCACCTCTGAAGCAGCTCGAACCCCTTCGTAGGCTGCCAATATCTCCTTTTCCGTTGGAGTGTAGTGGGCCTCGGATCCTCTGTATCCCTGACTCCAAAACCCCAGGGGTCGACCTCGAGTCTCCCCTGGTGCTTTCTGCCAGAGACTCCAGGTAGGGCCATTCTCCCCGGCTGCGGTGTACAGCACATTTTTTACATCTGGCCCTGCCCGGACTGGCCCAAGAGCTACGGCATGAACTATTTCCTGTTTCATTTGTTCAAAAGCTTGTTGTTGCTCAGGGCCCCATTTGAAATCATTCTTCTTCCGGGTTACATGGTAGAGAGGGCTTCCTATGAGACTGTAATTCGGAATGTGCATTCTCCAGAAACCCACAACACCTAAGAAGGCCTGTGTCTCCTTTTTGTTGGTTGGTGGGGACATGGCTGCTATTTTGTTGATAATATCCATAGGGATTTGATGCCGCCCATCATGCCACCTTATTCCTAAAAATTGGATTTCCTGCGCAGGCCCCTTCACCTTACTTCATTTTATGGCAAAGCCAGCCTGCAGCAGGATTTGGATTGTTTTCTTCCCTTTCTCAGAAACTTCCTCTGCTGAGTTGCCCCATACAACGATGTCATCAATGTATTGCAGGTGCTCTGGGGCTTCACCCTTTTCCAGTGCAGCCTGGATCAGTGCATGGCAAATGGTGGGGCTGTGTTTCCACCCCTGGGGCAGTCGATTCCAGGTGTACTGGACGCCCCTCCAAGTGAAGGCAAACTGTGGCCTGCACTCTGCTGCCAAAGGGATCGAGAAAAATGCATTAGCGATATCAATTGTGGCATACCATTTGGCTGCCTTTGACTCCAGTTCATATTGAAGTTCCAGCATATCCGGCACAGCAGCACTCATGGGCGGTGTGACTTCATTCAGGCCACGATAGTCTACCGTCAGCCTCCACTCGCCTTTGGACTTCCGCACTGGCCATATGGGACTGTTAAAGGGTGAGTGGGTTCTGCTGATCACTCCCTGACCCTCCAGTTGATGAATTAGCTTGTGGATGGGAACCAGGGAGTCTCTGTTGGTGCGGTATTGCTGCCGGTGCACAGTTGTAGGAGCAATTGGCACCTGTTGCTCTTCAACCTTCAGCAACCCTACAACAGAAGGGTCTTCCAAGAGACCAGGCAAACTAGACAATGGTTCAATTTCCTCCGCTTCTAAGGCAGCTATTCCAAAAGCCCACCGGTAGCCTTTTGGGTCTTTGAAATACCCTCTCCACAGGTAGTCTATGCCCAGGATGCATGGAGCCTCTGGGCCAGTCACAATGGGGTGCTTTTGCCACTCATTCCCAGTTAGACTTACTTCAGCCTCCAACAGAGTCAACTGTTGGGATCCCCCCGTCACACCAGAAATAGATATCTGTTCCACCCCTTCATAGTTCGATGGCATTAGGGTACACTGTGCACCAGTGTCCACTAGGGCCTTGTACTCTTGTGGGTTCGATGTGCCAGGCCATCGGATCCACACAGTCCAATAAACCCTATTGTCCCTTTCCTCCACCTGGCTGGAGGCAGGGCCCCTCAAATCCTCCTCGTCATAGTCACTAGTCACCTCTTGCAAAAAGGAATTAGAAGTCCCTTCAAGAGGATCAGAAGTGCGATCTGGCCTTTCACTTGGTCTGGGGGGCTGCCCGGTGGAAACTTGAGCAGCATTCTTTCTGGAAGAGTCCCTTTGTACAGCTGTCTTGCCTTGTAGTACATGTATGCGTGCCCGCAGGTTTGAGGTGGGCTTCCCATCCCATTTCCTCATGTCTTCTCCGTGGTCACGCAGGAAAAACCACAGGATACCTCGTGGTGTGTATTGTCTATATCCCCTCTCTGGAGCAGAAAAACGCTTACTCCTAACAGCTGAAATACGGGTCTGTACAGGTGGGGAGTAAGATATATCCTCTTTGAGTTGC
The DNA here is from genome assembly GCF_011004875.1 of Balearica regulorum gibbericeps. NCBI lineage: Eukaryota > Metazoa > Chordata > Aves > Gruiformes > Gruidae > Balearica > Balearica regulorum. The sequence continues at coordinate 30,819,835 of NC_046219.1, forward strand.
CGGACATCCTGGGACAGTTTCTCCACAGCCGAGACGAGGGAGGAAGAAAGGCTCTCTTCATATTGCCGGAGTCGGCCAGCCACTTCGTCCACCGTGGGTGCCTCTTCACTTTTCCAGTCAATTACTGCCAGTGAGTTGGTGTACAATGATGGTGCACTTCGCACAAATTTTCACCACATGGGTCGGGTACAGTGGACTTCATCGGGGTCTGTGGGCAACTGTGCATTGTCCGGGTCATAATAAACCATCTCCTGCACAGCTAATTCCCTCAGATATTGAATACCTCTCTCCATAGTGGTCCACTTGCCTGGCTGACATATGACATCTTCGCTGAAAGGATACCTTTCCCTCACACTTGACAGGAGGCGCCTCCAGAGGCTAAGGGCCTGTGACTTCTTCCCAATTGCTTTGTCAATGCCCCCTTCCCTAGACAAGGATCCTAGCTGCTTGGCCTCCCTGCCCTCCAGTTCCAGGCTACTGGCCCCATTATCCCAGCAGCGGAGCAGCCAGGTAATAATATGCTCCCCTGGAAGGCGGCTGAAATCTTTCCGCATATCTCGCAGCTCACTCAGGGACAGGGATCGAGTAATCACTTCTGGTTCTGGCTCTTCTTCTTGTTCTCGTGATGGCCCCGGTTCATCATCATCTTTCACTAAGCGAACTGATTTCCTTGTGTATTTCTTTTTGTGTATAGGGGCGACTGATACTGGTGTGGGTTGATCTTTTGGCTTGACTACAGTGCCTGTTGCGGGGGTTAGGGTAGCTGCAGTGCCTGTTGCGGGGGCCTGGGCAGCTGCAGTGCCTGTTGCGGGGGCCTGGGCAGCTGCAGTGCCTGTGGGTCCACTCTCTCCCTCTGGATGGTGCTGTCTACTATCAAGCAGTGTTTGATAGATTGTGGCCAAGGCCCAGCACAGCGCAGTAAGTTGTGTCTCCTTAGAATCCCCACAGCATTTTCCTTTCAAATATTCTACCATTTTATCAGGGTCTTGCAGTTGTTCGGGAGTGAAGCTCCAAACCATTGGGGGTGAAAAGGTCTCTAGATACCCGCCCATACTCTCCCACATGCCATGCCAGCCCTGACCATTCAGCCTTGGGGAAGATCCCTGGGTGGTACTCTTGAAAAAATTTTTGCTAACCCTGAACAGGAGTGGGAAAGCATGCAGGAGACCTAGCAATAGGAATATACTGGCATGAACATTCCAAGGGTATTCAAAATACTCAAAAATTCTTGTAACCAACCAAAAGGGAAAAGAGGAGTTGAAAGAGTGGGAGAAGGTATCCCCCCTGTCTTCCCCGTAGATTGGGTCCAATTATTAATCAATTCTGAAAGATACTGACCAAGGTACGGGCCTGACCGAAATGCTACATACACATACCAGCTCAGACCCATGACTGTCAATGATATCTTATCATAAGTCATTATCACACAATACAACAACATGAGAACACGAACCCCTCTCCCAGAGGTGATAAACAGCACCGCAGGGATTACATAGAATAAACACGGGTTTACAAACCAGAGCCATGTGACCAAACAGAACATCATTATGACCAGCGACTGTTTCAATAACATTATAAATGCTTATAACAACTTTGTTTTAACACACTTGGGTCAGACCTGTCGTTATCACAACCCCTCGTGCCCCACGTTGGGCGCCAAAAAGGACTGACGTGGTTTAGCCCCAGCCGGTAGCTAAGTGCCACGTGCCGCTCGCTCACTCCTCCCCCGGCGGGATGGGGAGGAGAACGGAAAAACAACGGCAAAGCCTCGAGGGTTGGGATAAGGGCAGTTTACTGGGACAGCAAGGGAGAGGGGAAACAATCAACAACAGTGCTGATAACAGATAGTAACAATGCGTGATAACAGAGAACGATTTTACCGATCCGACGACCGACCGACCGACCGGACGCTCGACCCGTCCCGGAGCCACGCTGACACGCCGAACCCACCCCTGCCCGACTAGCCCCCTTTTATGGTGAGCATGATGTCACATGGTATGGAATAGCCCCCAGCCAGCTTGGCTCACCTGTCCTGGCTCCTTGGGAAATTAACTCTATCCTTGCCAGAACCAGGACACTGACATAGACTACTAACGCACAAATGCCACCTTGCACAGTCAGCAAGTAGTCTAAGGCTAGACAGTTTTGAACAGTAATCTGTGTTACCTGCGCAACTTCTTGCTGTAGTGCTTGGATGGCATCGGTTGTTGCGTTTCCTATATTTTCCAGAGTAGCAGAGAGATTGACAATCGCTTTCTCCAACTCAGAGACCCCTAGCCAAGGAAGGAGGGCCCAGGGCAAACTGGTGAAATATAGATCCTTGTTCTGCCAAAGGGTTAATACCACATTGATGTCACAGGGCGTCGGGGTAATTGCGGACATGGGTCACGAAGAGGCTTTTCTTCAACATGCACCCCAGGCACTATCCGGGTGTGCAGGTCCCCTCCTGGCTCCATGGGAAGTTTTTCATGTCACGGTTGCCGCATAGCCAGTATAGGCCGGGTGTACCTATTGTGCTGCGGTCACAGCAGTGAGTGGTGCCTCTCAGGCAATTGCCAATATTGGCACGGTAGGTTTGCATGGTGTAGGATGGACCCCACTGCATGGTTAGTAGTTGATCAGGGTACGGATCACAGCCTGCAAAGTTCTGGAGGATGTAGAATTCTGATCTGTTCTTCACCAAGGCAGCAGTGGATAGTCGGTCTACTCTAAAGGCAGAGCCCCCGCCCTCGAGATCCAGAGGTCAATCAGGAGTGGTTAACAGCTGTTACAGATTCCCCCCTCAGATTGTGGGCAGTGAAGTTTCCCTTGAGGTCAAAAGTATAAGTAATTTTGCAAAAGGGATAGCTACTGACTGGTTGGGAAATGGATGACCTGTTGCCCTGTAGCATAGAGGGGCCTCTACCCATGGGGGCTACAATTCAGTCGTCGCATGCCCTCCTCCAAGCGTCGGTGGTTGAGAGGTTAGCCCGAACAGAGTAATACCTGACAAAAGTTTTAGGTGCATGGCCCCAAAATTCCACCGATAATGGCATTCCCATCACAGGAAACCCTTGGTCCCCAGATGCAGGATGTTGTGTACAAATCCAAAAAATCAGTTCCAATATCCACCAGCACCTGAGATGTGCAAATTAACGAGTTAGAATCCCAACCAGCAAGGTCCTGTTGGACTGTCCCTAAGAACAGTATCCACAGGCTTGCACAGAATAACCAACAGTAGTACAAGTAAAACGACTACAATAGACAGCAATATAGCAGGAGGGTTTTCCAGATCAGTCCATCCGTCCAGCGTGGTCCAGTAGTTGGGCCAAGTCAGCAGCTCTAGGCATTCGCAACAACTTCTAATCAGGGGCTAGGACATGGGGTAAGCAAAAGGGTCTGCCAGAAAACCGAGCTAGGAGGCGGATCTCGGTCTGGCAAGCAGATACCTGCCCACAAGTTTTCTGGCAGCACCTTAGAGAGGGAGGAAGGAGGGGCCGAAGGAGTTAACACCGGGGCGCTGGGAGGTGCTACAAGGCTCACGGAGGCCACCTGCCGATGGCCATTCAAAAGCTGTAACAAAACATTGTTCGGTGAGAATTCCTCCATATCTGACCGCTGGGCACAGAAGCCATTGCCACAGCATGTACTCGAGAAGTGGGGGTCTTATCAAAAACCGACCACTCATCCTCTCCCAATCTGACAGTCTCTGTCCACGTGGGGGGGGGGGGGTCCGCCATCAGTACTCTGTAGCTGCTGTAGCGCTGCACCCAAGGGTGTCAGATGGGGGGGGGGGGGCTACAGTTTTGGCCAGGCAGCACCATCCCCCGTAGGGTGCCTGGAGGGCCAGGGAATTCCTTCTGATACCGGCTTGATGGAGTAAATCGTGGATGGCTATAGTGCTCCACAGTAGTTTCAAACTGCTTGACTGCGGCCCATGATTTGGGTTTCCCTTCTCACTCATCATGGGGCAGAACCCACACCATGCCTAAGGTGGCGTCCCACAGAGTGAAAACATTACCTGCCCCTGGAACTGGTTGCAACTGCACCCCGGTTCCAAAGGACAGGACAGCCACTTCCCCCTCATTGGGGTAAGTTTGAGCTGCCCCAGTGCACGAGAGCCACCTGAGCCACTCCACCCAGCCTTCCCCTGGCTTTTTATGAAACCAGATGCCCAGGGAGCATAACTGTTCCCCAGTATAGGCTTGCATCCACTGAGTGCTTGAGGCAGGTAGGGGAGGGGCTTCTGCTCCTGGGCTATGACCATGCCAAGGCCTGGGAGTAAGGTCAGCAATTTCCTCCTTAATCACAGGTACAGCAGTGTGGGGGTTTCAGGTCTATGTAATCTTGCTCATTCACAGCTATGAAAAAGTCCAGAGGTGCAGACTGTGCAATAGCGGAAAGTGGAGGCACCTCAATAAACAGGCTTTTCTCAATCCTGGTCTGTGCTGGGGACACTTCAAACAAATCCAGCTCAGATTTAGTGCTTTTTTTTATGAGCAGCCATGAATGAAAGCCATCCCTTTTAAAATATATTTCCTTTTCTAGCAGTAGAACAGGACCTCTTTCTCTGGGTTTTCTATTTCTTTTGCACTGTGTGTCCTGACTTCTTGTTCTTTTTCTTCTTCTTCTTCTTCTTGTCCTGGTCAGACTGTTGCCTGGTGCCCTCCTACCTTTTTCTTTTAAAGGGCTGAAGCAGGCCTTCTCTTTGGGGGCGTGACATGGATTTCTTTCTTTTAACCCTCCTGATTTGACAGCGTTTCCAACTTGTCCATGAGAAACTTGGAAACACGTCCAAACACGTTTTTTGCAATATCTTGAACAGCACTTTTAATGTGTGGCTTAACACGTTAAACACCTGCACCATTCTTCACAGGAACGCCTTGAAAACCAGGGAGACCACTGCCGGCCTGGGCTCTGTAACAATTCATGTACAAGGACGGGTTCCCAAAATTTCTTACCACTACCATTTTGGTGTGGTTTCTTAAAATATCAGAGAATTTGGGGGCCAAAGATGCAGATTCACACTTTCTCAAAGCGAAATGAGATGTGCTTGTTCTTTATTTCAGTGCTGATCGTGTCGATGTGCTGGTAGTTTACAGACACATAGTGCAACTTATCATATGTCACCATAACGACCTCATTGTTATTACCGCCAGTCAGAACGCAGCAGAAAAATGGAACTAAAAAGTCTCTGACAAGCTGGTGCTCTACAAGATCCGCGTAGAGGTAGAGTGAGTTAAACCCACCGGTGATATCCACCACAAAGGGAAATTTCTTAGCATCGACATCCAGAGACGCCCCCCAAATACGTGCTAGATCCCCAGTAGTAGAAAAAGTGTAAGGCTTTTCACCCATTTTGAGCTTTGTTTTCCTTACGACAGGGTCACAGACCTGGCCCACTGCTGGAGAGTCAATGGCTGAAGCTTTCTCTCAGGGGTTAAGAAGATGGTTCATACGTTTGTCCTGGTTTCAGCTGAGTCAATTTTCTTCATAGTAGCTAGCATGGGGCTATGTTTTGGATTCGTGCTGAAAACAGTGTTGATAATATAGATGTTTTTGTTATTGTTGAGCAGTGCTTACACAGAGCCAAGGCCTTTTCTGCTTTTCACACCGCCCCGCCAGCGGGATGGCTGGGGGTGCACAAGGAGCTGGGAGGGGACACAGCCAGGACAGCTGACCCCAACTGACCAAAGGGATACTCCGTACCATATGACGTCACGCTCAGCATATAAGGGGCTTGGAGAAGAGGAAGGGGGAGACGGCAGCGTTCGGAGTGATGCCATTTGTCTTCCCAAGTAACCCTTACGCATGATGGAGCCCTGCTTTCCTGGAGATGGCTGAACACTTGCCTGCCGATGGGAAGTGGTGAATGAATTCCTTGTCTTGCTTTGCTTGTGCGCAGCTTTTACTTATTAAACCGTCTTTATCTCAACCCATGAGTTTTCTCACTTTCACTCTTCCAATTCTCTCCCCCATCCCAATGGGGGCGGGGGGGGGGGGGGGAGAGGAGTGAGCAAGCAGCTGCGTGGTGCTCAGCTGCCAGCTGAGGTAAAACCATGACGGGGGGCAGGTGTGTAGGTCTGTAGGGTTGGAAAGCGGTCAGGGTCTGGTCTGGGGCCAAAAACGTCCCCGTCCCAGTTATCATCATTATCATCGTCTTGGTAGATGGCAGCCCTAACTTGGGCTGTTGTAACAGGATGATCGCGCTGAGCCTTGAGGGAACTGGGCCCCGCTGGGCCAAGGGGGCTTACTTATGCTCCAATATTGATACGTGGGTTTGAGAGGCCAGGCAGTTGGATCGCCATTCTGCTGCGTCCCTCTCATCCTCTTGCTTAGCTTCTTCCTCCTGTTCAAGGGCGCTATGCAGCCTGGTAATTTAAGCCCAGGAAGCACAGGGCACAACTCAGGAGGCCGATCAAGGCACCTTTGCCCTTACCTCCTGTTTGCAATGGCTGGCCCCATGCCACTGTTCAAATTCATCCCTGATAGCCTGGTGGCTCGTCCAATTATCTTGGACCCAATCCTCTACCCATTGGGAAGAGCTCCAACCTTCCTCCTTTCTCAAAGTCTCCGGCAGGTGTTGGAAAGACTCCATCCTGCCAACTATGCCAATTAGTGGGGTCTGAACAGTAATGGAGTCTGACAACACATTATAAACCAAAGTTTATAAAGAAAGATGAGCATTAATGCGCCCACACAGCGACTCACCCGATCACTGATGGCAAACGCAGGATCGTAAACGATGCCATGGCTCTGGCAGACTATCAGGGACACTTGATGTCTGGGTCATCTGACAGCAACAGCCAATCACGCTATATCTCTATAAATTTATCTATCTATCTATAGATACACATATACATACATAAGGATACATTAAAAATAGTGTAACTATGTATACATAAATAAAATACATATTTTTATATATTTGTACACACCTTTATATATATATTTCTATACATGCATATATTTTATAAAAATATATACTTTTATATACAATGTATATTTGAGCATTTCCTGGTCCAAAGGACTCAGGCAGCCAACCAGAGGGAGAACTGAGAACACGTAGGTATGACAGTGTCAAAACCAGCCCTCAGCCAATCACAAACCAGTACGAAAACACATGGAGAATGACACTGTCAAAAAAAACATCCTCCCCGCCTGTAATGAGAGGGGCCTTCCTTTTCTGACATGCTTCTGTAAACAGAAAGGGGTGGCTGGTCCTGCCAGCCAATCACAGGGCTGCCTGAGAACACGTGGGTATGATGAGATCAAGAAATAACTGTCAGCCAATCACAGAGCAGTATGAAAACACATGGGGTTTGATGTTTAACAAAATGGCAGCTCCTTGCCATAAAATGGCATCTGGGAGGGGGAGGGGGAGGGGGAGGGGGAAGGGAAGTGGCCTTCTGTGTATGTAGGGGGAAGGGACTTCCTGGTCTGATGTACTTATGGGTAAACTGGAAGGGGCAACTGGTCCTGCCACCCAATCGCAACAGACCACATGACCAGAAGAGGGGGTGCGACCTCCAGGGAAGTGGTACACATGGTTGCTGGGGGGACACCCTGTTACTTATCTTGGATAAAAGTTGTCCCTGTACTACTAACTAGTCTTGAAAACTGGGTCACTTTCATGTAAATCAGTACATCTGATCACTCAGGATATCTTTTGATTCATTCAGAACAACAACATATCAATGTATGCAAATTGGAGATCTTCAAAGATTGTGGATTTTTGCATTGCACGGAAATCCAAATTTCCCAGAAATTTCAATGGACTCAGTTCTATGCGTTTAGAAAAATATCCAAGAAGTCTGAACTATGCCTGCAGCCCCAGAAATTGCTCTGAATTGCTGCTGTGCCACTGTTGCAGCGAAACTTAAGATTTATCAGTGCTGTTCTCAACATATCCAATGTCTAAGAAGTAGGGTTACATTCACGCATTTTTCCACCAGACTATAATCCAGAAACTGGAAAGAGCTGTCTGCTGCCCAGTATGACATGATCAGGATTCCAACAGTCTGCATATTGCTCAAATCTAATATACGAGTTGGCTCACAAATGAAATGGTCTTCCTAATAGCCTACTCGCACGAAATGCTTAGAACACATCCCACATCATGACAGCATCCATGTTATTCTGAAGTCATGTGTCCAAAGATGGCCTGGCAAGAGGCAGCAATTCTACTGAGAGAGGAAGGCAAGTTAGGGCTACACTGTCTGTAGATCATGTATAATGTGGGGAGGCGCGTGTGTAACACCAGCAAACCAAAATGTTTTATCCATCTCCAACAAACCTGGAATGGGCGAACCTAGCAAGCATACAAAATACATCACCTGTACTTAAAAAAAAAAAAAAGAAATTAAAAAAAAAAAAGAAAACACCATAATGCCATATCCAAATTCCGTAAGAAGGTCCCCTTCCTTATTAACATGTATACAAAAAAAATCCATATGAATATCCACTTGGTTAGCAAGATTTAGGTCTTTAAACTTCACAGATCTCCAACGACCTGCAGAAGGTAACTGCTGTGCACTTTAAATTCTGTGCAGATCCACACTGACAGAGGTACATGGTGACAACGAACCCAGAACTGGAAGAACAGGAATTGCGACACTCCTGTCCGAACTCCATGAATGGAAGAAATGGCACCACAGGGGGAAAAACCAGCAGCAGCAGCATACAAACCAGACCCTAAACTAAGATACTGTAGAACAATTATATTTAAAAGGATTAACATAGGAAACTTCACTTTGATAGAGGTTTAAATGTTTACTTTCGCATAACGCCTCGCTTTTGTACCCTCACCCTTCAGTGAATATGGTGAGTGCTGCGGGGAGGGGGGGGAAGGGCCAGGCCGGCAAAGGCGGCCGTGCCCCGCTCACTTGCCGGCCTCGGCCCGGCTCCCTGCCTACAACCTGCTCAAGACTAGCCGCCTCACGAACAAAGGCTTTGGGCGAGATCTGTAACTGAGCGACACGCCGAGCATTTCCCTGGCAGAATCGTTGCTATTTTTGCTGTTAGCCAGGCAACCCGCGGCTGAGTGGTAGAACCCGTGCCGGCCGGGGCCAGACTCCGGGGCCCGGCGCTCACCGCCCACTGCCCGATTTCAGCTGCCAGCTCCTTCCGAGACACCTCCCGGCCGGCCAGGCAGCCAGGGCCCCCAGGCCACGCCAGGCACCGAGACGAGACGAGACATCAAAGCCCTCCGAATAAGGAACCCTCGCGCACCCCGCCGCAGACGTTTGTCTCAGTTCTTCAGTACCTATCTCAACATCGCACTGCGAGCTCGCAGCAGAGCCCCAGCTCCACCAGGGAACCCTCCGGCTCCCTGCACGAAACTGAAGCAAGAACAGTAGAAAAACACACACGACGGGGAAGATATGCACAAACAGCGGAAGAAACTGCCGCCACGACTCCACTCGCACATGCGCGGTGGGGTTGTTTTTCACAAAGCTGCTCTTAAAGTGAGCTGGCAGCGCGCGAGCACTGTCTTTGTAAGGAGGTTGCGGTGCTGGGGGGGTTGCCGCCGCCGCTACTACTACTACTACTGCTATTACTATTACTGCAGTTGGGTTTTTCCTCCGTAGTTCCGATGAAGCGTTTCTAGGGTGTACACTGATCTTGTTGGCTGGCTCTTAGGGTGGCAGAGACGTTGTTCAGTGTAAAGTGAAGGTCATATTTTGTATGAGACCTTGGTGGTTTGTTTTTTTTCTTTTTCCCTTGCAGTTTGTTTTTATACGCTTTGTTATAAAATATGGTGTTGGGGAAGGTGAAGAGTTTGACGATAAGCTTTGACTGTCTCAATGACAACAATATTCCTGTCTATTCTAGTGGGGACACAGTCTCAGGAAGGGTCAATTTAGAAGTTACTGGGGAAATTAGAGTAAAATCTCTTAAATTTCATGCAAGAGGACATGCAAAAGTACGTTGGACTGAATCTAGAAATGCTGGATCCAACACTGCCTATACACAAAATTACACTGAAGAAGTAGAGTATTTTAACCATAAGGACGTTCTACTCGGGCACGAAAGAGGTAAGCTTTTCACTTATTCATTTGCTACATGCAGACATTTTTCCAGAAAAAGACACATCTTTGTATCGTCTTGGTTTATCCCTTTTTAATATGTAGTCTCATAGAGCTCCCTATTTCTAAAGATGAGGAAATGTCGATTACATTCTTAGGTTTTATTTTTGATTATTTGAACGTTTACTTAATATTAAAGCCATGTTGAGGTGGGTTTTCAAAGTACCTGCAAACAGAACTTTCTTAAAATACCTGCCTTTTAACGGAGCCTTTTCATAAGGCTTTGCATTTTTTTAATGCTGTTTTTTCTTAGTGATATTAGCAGGATTTGTTTTTCTATGGGGAAAATAAGTGTTAAATCAAAACCAGATATGCAGTAAATTACTTTCTTGGTAGCATCCTATCGAATCATAAGTGTAATTAAAATATAACAGTAGACTTCTTTGATGCATAATAGATACGGGTCTGACTTTCAGACTGATGTGCGATGATTTTTAAGGTTTGTTCATTGTTGGCAGATAAAAGATTCCCTGTGGCTTACTTTGATATGCTATCACCACCCCACCTGTAATTTTCTATCTCTTCCTTTGTTCTAAACTAGTATACTTGTAAATTACTTTCATTTCTTTTATTCAACCCCTCTGTGGGAGACCCAAATGTAAAAATCTGTCTGAAAGGCCAAATAAGAGTTCATGGTTGTATGATTGGAGCATCGCTTCTGAGTTGGGGAGTTCTGGAACCTGCATTCAGTGAAAACCTGGTCTGCTTAAGCCCCTATGGAAACGGAAAGTGCCCTGCAAATTCCCTTATTTTGGGTATGGAAATGGGGTATTACATTGTGAGCAGGATTGTGGGTCTTAAGTTTGGTAATGTATTGTTCGCATAGTTACGTTGTGAAAGCATAAGGGGACTCTAAGCTTGGTTTTTTTCCTGAAGTTTCCACCCTTTGTTAGAAGCGGTTCAATCCTGTTTGGGACCGGTCCTGGGGAGAAAGGGAGGGAGTACTCCTTCTCTCTGCAGATTGGTTGCACGTGTCAGGTGGTGGTGATGACTTAATTCCTAGCGCAAGAAAATGTTAAAACATTATGTAACGTAATTTGGGTCGGGTGTTCTGGTGTGTTGTTTTGTTTTAAATATGCAGTATATTTACTGCAGAGGATCTCTGCAGTAAAATGTAATTTTAAAATAAGTTCGACTATAGATTGCACTGAACCTTTTATTAAGCGCTTCTGAAATAAATACTGTAGCAGAGTGGAGTTGCTATTGATTTTAATTACGTTATTGTGATGCAGGCAAGCACGGGTCACTCATGAGGTGGCTTTGTAGCTCAAGTGTTCTTTATACTGCTGCCTTAGAAATAATTCTCTCATGTGAAAGTTTGTTCACCTCTGGTTTGCAGATGACAGAAACGTGCAAACATGCATGAGTCGTTCATAACAGGATGTATGCTTACAAGTAGGAGGGCGACCCCCATGCTTCTAGCTGTCCACTTAAGCAGCAGCAATGACTTTGCACGTGGACTGTAGATCCAAATGCTGACCCCGATAGGAGGTGCTTGCCTTTGGCTGGAAAGGGAACAAAAGGTGGCAGGGAAGGGACAAATCTGACACGTTTCGACACCAGAAGCGAGACAGGATGCGCACCGCTGTACGTGCGGCACGTAAAAACTTAAGCAGTTGTTCCGAGACACCACTGCCCCTCCCTCGGCTGCAGGGGCAGAACTGCGAACACTCGCTGCACGGAGTAGAGTTTAACTCAATACCTCGTGCCCTAGCATAGTCCGGAAGGCCACGCCCTGTTCCTGCCTTGTCACTGGCCTGCTGGGGTTTGTTAGCCTGTTGCTAAGGCGATGCCAGCCGCTGATTATAGGGAGCTGGGACGTGGGGGAAGAGCGAGGCTGAGGGAGCAGGTTCTCCTGCTCGCGCTCTGGTGTGTGCTGGGGGCGGGGCGAACGGGCTCTGGCCACCCCGAGGTCAGCCCTGTGCGGGGTTGGGGGCGCTCCGGCCCTGTTTCCCTGAGGAGTTACAGAGTATGCACGGTGGGGGAGGGCACTAGGCTGTGAAGTGAGGAGTACAAGTTTACCTTGCTGGGAAACCGGGGGGGTGGGGTGTCTTGATCCAGCAGTTACTGCTTTCTCCCTTGCTGCCTGCCTTCTCCCCCCGGTTATGGATCCGATCGCGGCCTTGGTAGGACGCTGGGGGCACTGCACTGCTAAGGGGGAGTGCTGTCACCCTGGTCGCTTTTTGTTGGGAACAGGGCCTGCCTGGCAATGTCGGCTTTGACGGCTCAGAGGGCGCGCTACCTTTCTTGGGAAAGCCCATCTCTGGGGACAGACAGAAGCATTCAAGCTCCTGCCATGTACAGCCACTGGGCCAGCAAGGGGCTGTGAGCAGGGGCGGCCATTGGGGCACATGGCCCTGCAGCCCTTCACATCTCTTGCTCGGTTGTCTTTCCCTTCCTGTGCCCCCGGCCAGCACTACCTGTAATCACCTTTCAGTAACAGTCAGCATATGCTCCCGAGAGAAGTGCAGGATTGGGGTGTCACCTTGCACATAGTGCAGGGCAGGCTGGGGCGAGCCAGCAGCGTGGCCCCGTGGTATGAGGAGACTGGATGGTGAGGCATGGATGGTGCCCTTCCCTCTCTCCTTACCTCTGTGGTAGTCAGGCTAGGCTGTGAGCAGAGTTGCTGAGCAAATGTGGTGGGGTGTAATGTATACTGTATGTATATGAGTGGCTGGCAGGGGATCTGCTTGTGCCTGTTTAGGCCAGTCCTCTGGCCTAGTCTGTGATTGACAGCTCAGTACTTGTTTACCACAGTTCTGCTGCTCAGGCTCAACAGGACTGCTGATCTGGCAGGAAGGAAGTAAAGAAGGGATGAAAAAAAACTTATGTGCAAGGAAAAGATTGTTTGTTTGTTTTTTAAAAAGAATTAAAAAAATTAAAAACCTCCAAGTGTTTTTTAACAAAAAAAGCATTATAGACCTCGTTTTGTTCTTTCAGTGTATTGAAGAGTCTTATTTCATGACATCACATGCTGAGGATGCATTTGTGTAAATAGTTTTCTAGTGGTTTTATATTTTTGCATAGGCTTGTTTCAGTGTTTCTGGTGCACTAAAGAAATTAGTGTGTCAGTGTTTTTGTAGGACAATGGGAACTAAAAAAAAGTCTTAAAATGTACCAACATTCCTTCATGATGTTTCAGACTATTAACAATAGGTAGTGTCTTTTGCATAATCCCACTATATGTTTTTATTACCCCAACCTTTGTCTATAGGAGATGCTCAATTATTTTCTCTTAAATAACTTTCTATTTTGAGAGAGTCAGCATTTTTCTGGTTTTATGGCAATTATATCAGAACAAACAACAAATTTGTTGGAGCATTTAAAGCAATACAAGGAATCATGACTATAAACCGAGGTCAGCTTTCTTGTTGAAATTAGGAAATGTTTGGGTCTTTGCTATCCAAGCAAAATCGAGCTAAACTTTGAATTTTTGATACGTTTGCTCTAAACAGCATTAATTGGACAGCTTGCCACCTTTCGTGCCCCTGAATTTGTTTGGTACTTTCTAGGTGGTGCTTGTGCACTTTTTTAAAAAATCAATTTTTGGACACTTGCTAGGCAGGAGATTGAATTTAGTAATTCAGCTTCTTTTCTATCTATTAGCGTAACAGACTTGATACTAAGATCACTTTAATAGTATTAGAGAGCCCTATTTCATTTTAAGTTTTAACTAGAAATCATATTGGAAAACAGTTTCCATTACAGATCTTTCAGGCAGACCTTGAAATGGCAGCAGTTACAACTATGTCAATACTCAGAATCAAGATCATAAATTAAAACAAGTTAACTTCTACTTTTCATGTAAGGTGAATCTTGGAATCTCACCTAACCTTAAAAATTCTGCAGCCATACATCTAGCAGTTAATACAAATGGACTGGAGAGACTTGTTTCTGGGACGCCGTGTTCTTAGTAGTGTAAAGAATGCACAAATCCCTCTTATTCTGGTAAAGAAGCCTATATAATGTACTATGCTGTGTAAAATGTTCACGGGTGGAATAGCATATTGGGTTTTTCCCTCCTAGATGATGACAGTTCTGAAGAAGGCCTTCATACCATTCATTCAGGAAGGCATGAATATGCATTCAGCTTTGAGCTTCCACAGATGTAAGTACTTACGTGCAGTACACAGCTTGTGTGAAAGAAGGATAAGATACATACCTGCTTAAGAAAAATTCTTGTGGGTGGAGGGGAAACCTTTTCAGTGGTAGTAGGAGTTGTGCTCAGACATGCAATAGAGGACATAATCTCATTAAACAGAAGAGGTTGCTTTTAAACTGGTTAAGAGTTTTTCACAAAACAGGAGCTTGTTGTTGCCCAGTTGGTTACTCTCTCTTTTGATTGAGGTCTATTGACTCATTATATCTTGTAGTATTTTACCCCTTCACAGGAGAAGGGAAGGGAATTTGTGTCATTTGAGTCCTGCAGAGTGGCTGAGGTATCTTCTAAATGAAACAAGATTTTACTGGAGCCATGCAGGCCATCAGAACTAGTGATAAGAGATCAGCTTAACTGTTTGGGCTCGGTCTGAAACAGATGTGGCAAGCTTAACCACATTTGAACAAAATAACAGATATTTTTTTTCCTAGTTTAAATAGGATGTATGTACTCAGGCTGACCTTTATGCAAAAAGTCAGGATGGAAATAAGCAAATGGATGGGTGGATGAAGCAAGAAACATTCCCATACCTAATCCTACTTGTCTCAGAAAGCAAAGGTGAAGCAAGAGTGATAGCAGAAGTCTTAAGATAAATTGCCACACACACACAAAAGAAAGTTTGAGGTGTCTAATGTATACATTGTGAAGGGAAGATTTATAAATAGAGGAGATACCAACATGGAAACTTCCTGTAACTTGTGTTTTAGCTAAATTAAACATAAAGGGACAGAGAGAGACTGGAAATAGATGAAAGGGAGGCAGGAGGAGCCTTTTACTGTAAAAGCCAAGCACTGAAGTCATAAAGATTTAAAAAAAAAATAAATTATTGGCACAATATTAGACTGATACCTAATATTAAAGCTAATAAGCCATCTGCTTATTAGAGGGGCTGGCTTTAGCAGAACCTGTAGATGATAAATGCTTTTATGGATCAGTTTCAGTGAATAGCACAGGGCTTTACAGTGGATATTATTGGGAAACTGAAGAAGACCCATATATTTGGAGACTTTTAGAAGTCAATTTAAGGTTCAGATGATAATCTGTTCTATAAGAAGTGATAAGGATGATACTGATATTCCCTTGAGTTGGAAGGAATGTTCAAATATGAAAAAAC
Source organism: Balearica regulorum gibbericeps (assembly GCF_011004875.1). Classification (NCBI taxonomy): domain Eukaryota; kingdom Metazoa; phylum Chordata; class Aves; order Gruiformes; family Gruidae; genus Balearica; species Balearica regulorum. Next base: position 30,835,175 of record NC_046219.1, read on the forward strand.
AAAACAGTATATGTGAATATGGAATATTATGTTTGAGATTAAATAGATGACTGGTAAAATAGTGCAAGCATTGATTAAAACACTAAAGTTCAAGTGACTTGAAGGAATAACTATGAAGCCATCTTTGATAATACTGAAAAAATGAAGGCTGGTAATAAAAGGCCTGAAGAACACTGTGGTGGGTTGACCCTGGCTGGAGGCCAGGTGCCCACCAAAGCTGCTCTATTGCTCCCCCGCCTCAGCTGGACAGGGGAGAGAAAAATATAACAAAAGGCTCGTGAGTTGAGATAAGGACAGGGAGAGATCGTTCACCAATTACAGTCACAATCAAGTCAGGAAAATTAATTTATTATCAATCAAATCAGAGTTGAGTACTGAGAAAATAAAACCAAATCTTAAAAAACATCTTTCCCTCACCCCTCCCTTCTTCCCGGGCTTAACTTTACTCCTGATTTTCTCTACCCCCTCCCCCAGTGGCACAGGGAGATGGGGAATGGGGGTTTGTGGTCAGTTCACCACACGTTCTCTCTGCTGCTCCTTCCTCCTCAGGGAGAGGACTACTCACACTGTTCCCCTGCTCCAGTGTGGGGTCCCTCCCACAGGAGACAGTCTTCCACGAGCTTCTCCAGTGTGAGTCCTTCCCATGTGGTGCAGTTCTTCGCTATCTGCTTGAGTGTGGGTCCCCTACAGGGTCACAAGTCCTGCCAGCAAACCTGCTCCAGTATGGGCTCCTCTCTCCACGGGTCCACAGGTCCTGCCAGGAGCCTGCTGCAGCATGGGCTTCCCATGGGGGTCACAGCCTCCTTTGGGTGCATCCACCTGCTCCGGTGTGGGGTCCTCCACAGGCTGCAGGTGGATATCTGCTCCAGCACCTGGAGCACCTCGTCCCCCTCCTTCACTGACCTTGGTGTCTGCAGAGTTGTTTCTCTCACATATTCTCATTCCTCTCTCTGGCTACAGTTGCCCTCCTTGGTGGTTTGTTGTGTCAGAGGCACTACTGCTGTTGCTGATTGGCTTGGCCTTGGCCAGCGGTGGGTCCGTTTAGGAGCCGGCTGGCATTGGTTCTATTGGACATAGGGGAAGCTTTCTAGCAGCTTCTTGCAGAAGATGCCCCTGTAGCTGCCACACCCCGCCCCCCCCACCCCCCCAACCTTGCCACGCAAACTCAATACACTGCCTCCTTACTGTTTCTTGCTCTTTTGTATCCATAGAATATTTCTAAAATTTATTTAAAACAAAACCAATGTGGTGGGTTGACCTTGGCTAGCTGCCAGCCCTCCATGCAGTTGCACTCTCACTCCCCCTTATCAACAGGACAGGGAGAGAAAATAAGATGGACAAGCTCGTGGGTTGAGATAAAGGCAGTTAAATAAGAAAAACAAAAGCCATGTGCGGAAGCAAAGCAAAAATAAGAATTCATTTGCTACTTCCCAACGACAGGCAGATGTCCAGCCACTTCTGGAAAGCAGTACCTCAGGATGTATAGTGGTTGCTTGAGAAGATAAACACCGTAACCATGAATGTTTGTGTCAGCCCTGTCCATTCCCCCCCTCCCCTTCAGCTTTTATTGCTGAGCATGGTGTCACATGGTATGGAACATCCCTTTGGTCAGTTTGGGTCAGCTATCCTGGCTATGTCCCCTCCCAACCTCTTGCCCACACCTAGCCTATTGGCCTTTGGGAATGGGGTGTTGGAGAGGCAGCCCTGATGCTGTGCTGTGTTGATATGTTATCAACACTGTTCTAGCCACAAATGCAAAGCACAGCACTATATGGGCTGTTATGAGGAAAGTTAACGCCATCCTAGCCAGACCTGGTACAACCAAATACAAAGCAATAGTGAAAAAAACAAGGCAATGACTGGCTTTACTGATTTTTCCTTTAAAGGATACTGGGGCAGGATGAAACATTGATGACTGATTAGAAAATCATTTCACTTGTGTTATTAAGGAAAAAAGTAAACATTTCAGACATGCAAATAGAGATGTCAAACCTGTAGCAGAAAGAATCATTCCAGTAAAGTACTAGCACAGCTAGTTCTTCTATAGTTCCCTATAGAAGTTAGGGAGGGAAGCTTTGCCTGTAACTTATCTTTTATTATGATACATTTCAAGCATGGTGCAATATAAAAATTTTTCCTTTGAGATTAAAGGCAAAAAATGTTAGGAAAAGAGAAGTTACAGTTAACTGGACATGACTGGAATATAAAAATCTTATGTTCTTCATCTTATGATGTTGGAGGGGGGTGGGGGAGGAGGGAGAGGAGAAAAAGAGAGTAGTGCTGGAAGGTTTGGAGTCCCTTTCCACGTTCTTTTTTTCTTCCCCTCCAACTCCCCAAAAGCACTTCCTTTGTCTTTCAGGGTTCAGAGCAGAATAGTCTTTATCTTTTTTAAATGTTTGTGTGTGTATATATATATATATAAAAAAAATAATTAAGATGGCCTCATGGGAGTAAAGGAAAACTAGAAGATGCTCAAAATAGCCTCTCTCTATTCAGAACTCTAAATAGAAATATTTAACTACCGTACTTAAGGCAAAACAAACTACAAAAGCATTTGGTTGTAGCTAAAATAAACCACTGAGATACCAGCCAAGTAAATAATACCCAATTATTTACAGAATACAATGTCCAAAACAATAATTGGATGGTACTAATGCTAATTTTATTTGGTGGTTTTAATTTGACCTTAAAAGGATGTGCTTTATTCTACACTTTAAAGTGGCCTCTTAACTCTAAAGGAAATGTGTAGTCTTTTGGCATTTTCTAGCACAATTCTTTAATTGATTCTTAACATTTCTACAAAACTACTGTTGGATGAATTGGAGAGTGTATTTTCTCCCAACTTGGATCTTACATTTTCCTGAGATATGGAAACTTTGCAAATAAGTTATGCTTATTATGATGCACTAAAAATAGTTCTACATACTAATTCCTAATCTGATCAATTGTATTGTTATTGGAAAGAGAGAAAAAACTTACTCAACTTTGACCTTTGTCCTGCACAGACCACTTGCTACCTCATTTGAAGGCAGACATGGCAGTGTGCGCTATTGGGTGAAAGCTGAATTGCATAGGCCTTGGCTTCTACCAGTAAAATTAAAGAAGGAATTTACAGTCTTTGAACATATAGATATCAACACTCCTTCATTACTGGTAAGAACGGACAGAATTACTCATTCTTTTTCTGGCATAAAAATAACGAAGTATAACGGATGAGTGGTCAGTGAGGTGAGTAGAGAACTGGCTGAATGTCAGAGCCCAGAGGGTTGTGATAAGCGGTGCAGAGTCTAGTTGGAGGCCTGTATCTAGTGGTGTGCCCCAAGGGTCAGTGCTTGGTCCGGTCCTATTCAACATATTCATCAATGACCTGGACGAGGGGACAGAGTGTACCCTCAGCAAATTTGCTGATGATACTAAGCTGGGAGCAGTGGCCGACACACCGGAAAGCTGCGCTGCCATTCAGCGAGACCTGGACGGGCTAGAGAGCTGGGCAAAGAGGAACCATACGAAATTCAATAAGGGCAAGCGTAGGGTCCTGCACCTAGGGAAGAACAACGCCAAACACCAGTACAGGTTAGGGGTTGACCTGCTGGGAAACAGCGCTGCAGAGAAAGACCTGGGAGTCCTGGTCAACAAGAAGTTATCCATGAACCAGCAATGTGCCCTTGTGGCCAAGAAGGCCAATGGTATCCTGGGGTGTATTAAGAAGAGCGTGGCCAGCAGGTCGAGGGAGGTTATCCTCCCCCTCTACTCTGCCCTGGTGAGGCCCCATCTGGAGTACTGTGTCCAGTTCTGGGCTCCCCAGTTCAAGACAGACAGGGAACTACTGGAGAGAGTCCAGCGGAGGGCTACAAGGATGATTAGGGGCCTGGAGCATCTCTGGTATGAGGAAAGGCTGAGAGAGCTGGGTCTGTTTAGCCTGGAGAAGAGAAGACTGAGAGGGGATCTTATTAATGCTTATAAAAATGTAAAGGGTGGATGTCTAGAGGAAGGGGCCGGACTCTTCTCTATGGTGTCCAGCGACAGGACGAGGGGCACTGGGCACAAACTGGACCACAGGAAGTTCCATCTGAAAATGAGGAAAAACTTCTTCACTTTGAGGGTGACCGAGCACTGGAACAGGCTGCCGCTGCCCAGAGAGGTTGTGGAGTCTCCTTCTCTGGAGATATTCGAAACCCGCCTGAACACCATCCTGTGCAACGTGCTCTAAGTGATCCTGCTCTAGCAGGAGGGTTGGACTAGATGATCTCTAGAGGTCCCTTCCAACCCCTACCAATCTGTGAATAACTGAAACAACATCAACATGTAATTTTACCTAATATATATTTATTTGCTAGTTTAACTGCAGCTCTTCTTTTAAGTATTATATCACTTTAGCAACTCTTTAACTTCTGGCATTTTGAAGGCTAAGATGTCCTGTACTTGGAGTTGCTTGATTTTTATGATACATAAAATGCATTTGTCAATCTGAATTGATACTACTAAATTGTAGAATCTCATTAAGGAAAAAAAATTTGGTGAACTGTTTCTCTTCAATTATAAATAAAGAATAATCTATGGAAGGAACAGTGCAACTCTTAATATTTTAGCGAGGGGCTGCTAACTTAAAAATGCAAAGTAAAAAAAATTGACTGCAGTGCATAATTGATAATTTCCATATGTATAGTTTTCTACTGATGGGGAGAAATTATTATAATTCTGTATAATCCTTTCCTGAAATTCCATTTTATTAAAATAACTTCAGTATCACAACTGCTTTCAGTGAGGATTTGATTTCAGTCTGGCCTAAAATTGCTTTATTTTATCCCTTCCTCAAATTTTAATTTGGGGGGGGGGGGGGGGGGGGGGAAGGAAGGAATAAATTAGAAGTCCATTGAAATAGGTTTCTTGGGGGGGTGTTTGTGTGTGTGAAATATTAGGCTTGTGAGGGGACCTTGCATAAACACCATTAAAATCAAAGGTGTCTCATTTGATTTTAATGGGCTTTGGATCAAGCCCAAAATCCTGATGTGTAAATTAAGTCTTTTTAATATAGATGAAATGGTATCATTCAGAAACCAAGGAAATAGCAGGAGTTAAGATTACAGTAGTTTAGCTTAGTTATTTTCTCTCTGAAAAAGAGCTTAATGGAAAGTGTGAAGATGTTCTAATTTGTGTTGCAGAGCTTTTTGTATAACAATAATGTTTGGATGTTAGTATTAAAAACTGTTTTATGTATGGTTGTAGTATGGAGGATGGAAGAAAAAGCAATACTAATGTAGCAATGGAATTAGGACAAACATTTTATCTGTATAACGCTGTTTAAATTGCTTGAGACTTTTCCTATGAACGTAGCTTTGTTTATCAAAATATGTAATAAGTTCATTATGAAAATTATTATTTTCCTGTGTTGATTTAAATACCTGAAGAGCTCCTAATTTAATGGACAATATTTTTCTCTTCTTGCAGTCACCCCAAGCAGGCACGAAAGAAAAGACTCTATGTTGTTGGCTTTGTACCTCAGGTCCAATATCCTTAAGTGCCAAAATTGAAAGAAAAGGCTACACACCAGGTATGTACTAGAAGTCATTATAGGATATGTTTTTCCTTCCCTTATATAAATGAAAGCTTTAGAAAAACAATAAGTACAAACTTTAGGATATTTTTACCTTCTCAGTCTGCATTTAGCAATCTTCTCAGTATACTATGTTAACTAAGACAGCACTACTTGTATGTCTAGATTGTTAAAGGACCTCATCTATTAAACTGGTATGTTTGGGGTTTGGTTTTTTTTGTGGGGTTTTTTTTTCCCCTTTTTAGAACAGATCATGACGTTTTTGCTTTTATTAGCATCAATGGATGCTTTTCCAGGTAGAGCAGTGATAGCAGCATCTGGTGCGCTATAACAGTATACAGAATGTGACAGTTTGCTTAAGCTGCCTTGTAAATGTAAAAAGAACTTGAAATTCTGGGGTTTGTGTGTGGTTTTTTTTGTTTGTTTGTTTCAGGTGAATCAATTCAGATTTTTGCTGAGATTGAGAATTGCTCTTCCCGTATGGTGGTGCCAAAGGCAACCATTTACCAAACACAGGCATTCTATGCCAAAGGGAAAATGAAAGAAGTCAAACAGCTTGTTGCCAACCTCTGTGGTGAATCCTTGTCATCTGGCAAAACAGAAACCTGGAATGGCAAACAGTTGAAAATTCCACCTGTTTCCCCTTCAATCCTTGATTGTAGTATAATCCGTGTGGAGTATTCGCTGATGGTATGTTGAGTGGTCTGTTTCATTCTTGAGAATGAGTAAATTCTAACATTCCATACAAATTCCTAGCACAGCTTTTTGTGATAATTAGTTATGAAAAAAAAGTGTTCTGTTGTTAGTGTCCTGACGAGATCTGGTAAGTAAATTTAGTTTAAATCATGCAAGTTCTTAAAACAATTGTGTGTCAACTGAGCAAGCATTTAATGAATAGACTGTGTTTCCATGTGAGGGCTTGTGGTAAGAGGACTCTTTTTTAACTTGAAGAGCTCATGTCTCCATGGGCCCTAAAAGAGACTATTAGAAACAAGCTCCTCATGAAAACTACCGTGGAAAGACAACTTGGACTAATACTTATGAAGTGTTGATAAAACCCCACATTTTAATCATACACTTGTTTTTCTTTTCAGGTATATGTTGATATTCCAGGAGCCATGGATTTATTCCTTAACTTACCACTGGTCATTGGTACCATTCCTTTACATCCATTTGGTAGCAGAACATCAAGCGTGAGCAGCCAGGATAGCACGAACATGAATTGGCTTGGTCTGATGCTGCCTGAAAGACCAGAAGGTAACTTGACAATACAAATCCCAATCAATTTGCTAGTCTGTTTTGATTTTTGTCTGCTTTATTCATTGCAGTCTTGCTAACAGAGTCAAATTACATTCTTTCATAAAAAAAGCCCACAGGAAATCTGTTGTGGATGTTTTCTTGCCACCTGCTTGTCCTATGTAGAACAACAGAGTTTCTTACCTCCCTGCCTTTCTCTCTAGGATAGGCAGTGAAATCCAGCTGCCTTGGAAGGTGGCAGAAATAAAAGCACAGGGTGCCATTGTATCTGTGCACAACAACTTCATTACTTCTACCTCCGGTATCCCAATTGCATCCTTGGTTATAAGGCATTGCAACCCATAATAGCAGTTTCTGGGGTTTCTCACCAGCCTTAGTAGCCAAGGCTTTGTGAAAAGATAATATTCTTTTCTATGAGAAATCTCTTCTGGCCAAAGAAAGAATTATGTATTTCCTTCCTTCTGTTTTCATGTATCTGATATCCTGGGGGTTTTTTAAGTACAAATCCCAGACCTGGAGACTTCTGGAGTCTGGAGGACTGCAATGTTCTGTCATTCCTACCTGTACAGAAATAAATTATCTTTGGTATGCTTTAAATTTTAAGGGGATAATTAAGCCACAATAAACAATGGTCAGTCTGTTTTTGAACATAAGCTTAATATTAGAATAAAATGAAATAGTCTAGTCCCCCTTTTGTTAAACAATTTAAGAAGTTGCCTGCCTGCTGGGGAATCTTACAGTGATTAAAGTTTAATATTTATCATGTTATATTTTGACATTCATAAGTACTTGTTGTTTGAACTGCACGTACCTTCTCCCTTCAGCACCTCCTAGCTATGCAGAAGTAGTCACAGATGAAAACAGGCAGTCCAGCCTTGCACCTATAGCTGCTCTTGATGATTTTGAGAGAGCACTTCAAGGACCGTTATTTGCGTACATCCAGGAGTTCCGTTTTCTGCCTCCACCCCTATATTCTGAAGTAGGTATATCTGTCAGAATATGATGATTAATGTATTGTTTGTCTGTTGGGTTTTTTGGTTGGTTGTGGTTTTTGGGGGGGTTTGGGTTTTTTGTCTTGTGGAATAAGTTTAGGAAGCTGTTTCTCCTTCCTAAAATTAGGAGAAACCATTAAAATGATTAACATGGAATAAGTTGGATTTGGGGAGGATTTTTGTTTGTAAGATGCAGATGAATTGCATCAAGAGTTTTCTGTGCCTGTTTTACAGCATGGGTTACCCTTTTTATTTTTTTATTTTTTAACATGAACTCTACAACCTTAAATTTAAAAGGTGCTCTGTGAGGTACCTTGGCTTCTCTATCATGCTGTTTCCAGGAGCTGCAGACCTGGAAGGTAATCTTCCTTGGCAGCACTATTCCATAGTCTAATACTTTCTGGAAACTTTCAAAGTGTTGTTTACCACTTTAGCAACATCACTTTTTTAAATTTGTGTATTAAAAATAAGGTTTCAACTCTTTCACCTCTACTGTTTCCTAATGTTTTATAGCAACCACTAAACTGTTTTGCCTGCATCTGTGTTTAAGTTCTGTGAATGTAGGGCTTTTGGAAGCTTCATGTAGAAAAGTGACATACTAGTATTCATTTCTGACTAAGTTTTCTCAAGTACGCAGTTCTTCAACACTTTTGGCCTTTACAGAACTAAAAATGCAGCCACTGAATAACCATGAATGAGATGCAAATTTCAAAGCTTTTCATGTTTACTTTTTTCAAGAAAAAGTAGTGATATAGGACAAAAGAGGAAAAAAGTGTCCTCTGGCCAAATTTTGCCTGAATTCACCCACTTTAGGAAAATAGAATTATGTAGCATGATTTCCCCTCAGCTTTGAAACGCTACTAACATTACTGTGCTAATGAGTGGGCAGAGGGGTGTTTCTTGTGTGCTAGACACTTTCCTGAGAACTGTGCTATAGCTTTTTATAAGAAAAGGCTATGTGAATCTAACCGATGCAATGTTGTCTAAAAGATGCACTGTACACTTAAACTATTCTTACCATACAGTTTTTGAGACCTAAGTTAGCAAGCTGTACCCCTTCTTCCTCCTATAGAAAGGAAGAGGTAAGGGTTAGAACACGTGAACTTTTGAAACATCCCATAGGATATTTGAGGATCAATTACTTTTAAATTTAAAAGTAGAATGATTTTTACATTGATAACTTTCTGCCTTTTCAAGCACAACTTGTCTACTCTCAAATCAATTAAATATTTAAGTTACGTTTCTAGTGATATGTGTCAAGTCATCTTTTTTGTATGTATTGAATAATTCAAAAGACTTCTATGCTAGTAAAATAGAAATTTTTAAAGTTTTATATTAGTTATTCATGTTTCTCCTTAAATTACCATCAACCTGTAATTTAAAGTCTTCTACTGTATCCTATATTAATATATATTAATAGTTTTTCAATTATTGAAAAAACCTTTGGACTGGGATTGCCATATATCACTATAATTGTCTTAAACTTGTGAATTTTTATTTCTAGCAGTTGATTCTAAAATGCATTGGGTTTGTTTGGGGGGTTTTGTTTGTTTGGAGTCTTTTGTTTTTTCTTTTCCCTTTTGGTTAGATTGATCCAAACCCAGATCAGCCTACAGATGAGACACCATCTTGCCCCTCTCGTTGAAGGAATCCATAAAATGCTGACTTGACTTGGGTTTTGAATTACACCTGCTGTGTTGAAGACCAAGGTGTCATAGTGGAGACTTGATTTTAAATGAAATGGTATTGCTCTTGCCTATACGGTGAATAAATGAAAACAACCTGTGATCATGCTTTGACACCTACAGTACATTATAGGACTGCTCTACATGCTTGACAACCTGAGCCACCTGCTCCCCACCCCCATCCCCCCCTTAAATAGTGGCACATACTAGGAGTGGCCTTACTAGTGTACAGTGGTGTTTCAAAACACTCAAACCATGTTGTAAGAGAGGAATGGCTGCTTCTTATGATTTGAGAATTTGCACATGCTTATTGCTTATGTTGTGCAGTTCAGTGTCACTACAACTTTTTATTGTTTATGATGGACTGTTTTTGCATACCCCCAATTGTCTGATCTGCACAACAAGGAACAAAAGAAAGCTTTGACAAAAAACCCCCAATCCAACAAAACACCCAACAAACCCCCCACACACACACACAACCCAACAATGAAGACTGACAAATGCACTGACTTTTTTTAAATTTAATGTATCCTGGACTTTACCTGCATATGCACATGTTCAGAATTGTTCTAGTAGGCTGATCATGTATCACCTCTTCAGCTTAGATCCTATTGTGGATGTATTTACAAACATCATATGCCTTCAATCCTTCTTGCTGTATGTTTTGCAGCCAACTGTAGTAAACAAGCAACAGATGTGGGGGGGGTGGGTGAAGAGATAACAGAAGGAAACTAATAAGAGACTTTGTCAAGATTGTATACCTTCTTGATTTCTTTTTAAGAATTTGTTGCCTTTCTGCTATTATTGCAAAGCAATGTTTTGTTACAGACTGCCTAAAGATCACTTAATCTCAGGTGAACTCATCACTTGCCAAACTGTTAGAATGCTATTTGTTTTGTTACATTGCACTGTTGAGTTATTTCTTGTATTTTGTGTTCATGTTTTGGTTTTGTTCTTTGAGGGGGATTTTGAATAGGGACATGCACAAAATTTACAAAGTGAAAGCAGCACCAGCAGGCACTAGCAAAGTGTGAAAAGAACTTTAAAAGGGGATAGTCATATGTTGTTCAGGGTTCATAGAGAGATACCTCAATTAGTAGGGATGGGAAGGAGAAAGTTGGTTTGTGTGTGTTTGCATTTTAAATAATACGTAGTTACCCAATCACCAAAAATATACTTTCTACTGGAGACTCATATATATATTTCAGACTGCAAGAAAAGATTGACCTATGACAACTAAGCAACAGCTTGGTTTGTGCACTTTATATTATCTTCAGGGTTTATGATACTGTAAAAATAGTAAGACTAAAACTATAATAAAACCAGGCCAGAGTATCTGTGTTACCAGCTATACTCCAAATTAGTTTGCTGAGAATTGTTCCAATTGTCTCCTCAGCTAGTCCCAAGAGCTTTAAAACAAACAAAAAAACCCCCAACAACTTTAAACATACATTAATCTAGAATGTGAGAAATTATATAGAAAAAGCACTCACCCCTTGAGTGGAACGATGGAGCCATTAGATCTAACCAGTGTTTTTATGCTAGAGATTTGTAAACATAAATTTCCTTTTCAGAAATCATGTAAAAAACCTGTTGTCAAAATGACACATCTGATGTTGACTACTTAAACTGATCCATTGTGTATATCCTTGTGCAATGAAGCAGCTCTGAAGAGAGGGGGAGAGGGAAAGCTGGTGTTTCTGCATTATGCTCATTCTTACAAAGTTCTGCCTTATTTTTAAGGCTTCATAAAAATGACAAAATAGGCTTTTCCGTAAGTGGCCTTCATGAGAACATGAAAGATATTTCATGTTTCAAAAATGACAGGGTGATTAAAATGAGTCACGTTTTAAGTGATTCAGTTCAAAGGTTTGGACTTTGATAAGCAAGAATTGGAAATTGGGTGATGCCTTATGCTGGCCAATTTTGTGAATGTCCCTTCCTTCTACCCTCTCCAACCAAACAAAATTTTAAAAATTGATAAGTTTGTTGACATAAAAGGGCATTTGGTGATTTTACTTTTTTCTTTTTTATTGTTTTAACAGGCTAGGGAACAATTGATGATAGCATTAAAGTACTTATCCCAGTATAATGGAAAACTATGAAGCAGAATTGACCAATGTTGTAGTAATTGACATTGCGTCACAGGCTGTGATCAGACTGAAAAATTCTAAAACCTTATCAAATAAAGACTTCCCACTTAAACTTTTTTGTTAGTTGTTAAGGGATATTACAGGTTCATAGTTGTAGCCCAATATTTGATAGAGAATCTTGATCTGAATTAGGAAAAAAGTAAAATCCAAGCATTAGAGAAACAAAGTGCAATATTAAATGTTTGCTTTATAGATAATATTCTATGGCTGTTTGTAATTTTTTATTTTATTTTTTAATTTTGGTGCTGAATATGTCCTTAGACTTTGTTTTAAGAAAATTATGTGGAAAACAATTTAATTTTTCCTATTGTTCTTCCTTGTGGAAAATAAATTTTTTTAAAAAAATGCTTTTAAATGCTTTAACTGTAAGCCATAAGATCATTTATGACTTAAGCATTTAATGTCTTTTATATAAAATAATAGCCATAAGGATCAAATTACTATAGAAATACATATGCTATGTATCAACTACATAGGAAAAAAACTATTTCTGGAGCTACACCACTGATTAGCACAAGAGCCAAGTTTCAGCACCTTCATTTCCTTTTTCTTGTTTATATCAATGATTTCTTGGGGCTAGGTTCCAGATGGGAAGCTACAATATGATCTCCTAAATTTAGAAAATACCAATAACTTACAGGATATTAATGTCTTTCCAGGACATGGTTTAAAAATCATTGTAACCGATGATCTCTGTTCAAGTTGTCTAGTATTTTCCAGTACATGTGATGGGGGCAGGGATTGCACATTTTGGTAGGAGTGGGGGGAAACTGGGGAAGGAGAATTACTTTAAAAGCTAGATAACTCAGTGGTTTGTAGTTGGGATCTGAAGGTTGGTTTGTTGAACTGGGGTCAATAAGATGTGTCTTGCTGTTTTCTTGGAAGTCTAATGTTACCAGATGTTGAAAATAGCTATCTGCTATTTGTGTTTTGGTCAGTAGAGCTTTGCAAGATATTAATACAGCTCCTCAACATTCCAGAAATGAAGCACTTTTTTCTGCATACTGTACATAACTGAACCTCTGATAGAATGGACTATCATCATTGTTTGGTATCAAAATGTCATTTGACCTAAGGCGCAAGGTTCACTAGGCTAGTAGCCAGGGACTCAGGAGTCCAATATATGCTCTTTCTGTCTTGGTGTTGAAAGGTACTGAAGACCACTAAAACCTCATGGTACTGTACAGTAGATTTTATGGTATATGCTACTAACATAAACAACCCAAACACTTGATCTAACTCCTTGTATAATGCAAACAGTAGACTTTCTGCATGTGTGAATTCTTGTGTGAAATAACGCATTTTGGTTTAATTTTGAATTTGTAACTGCTAACTATGGAGAATCCATAAAGATCTTTTAGGTTTTTTGCCTGTTAATAACAGTTAATCATTTGAGCCTGAGTTCTGGTTGAAACTAATAGGAAATATAAAAAATAAGGTTGTCTTGCGTTATGATTGTATACTCAGAACTCCTTTATAGCCGAGTGACAAAAATTAGAATAGTTATTTCTAATAACAGCACAACCCTTTTTAACAACTAAAATTTCTAATGCTATGTGGTGATGTTAAAATTTAAATTATCAATGTCATTTAAGGGATATACACCTTGAGCATTTTTGTGCAACATTTTCTTGAAATCATTTTTAGACTAGAACTACTGCTTATTCTTTTACCTTTAGGTTTATTGTTAGCATTAATAATAAAACTGGTAATTTCCAATTTTTGAGATCTGGGGTTTAAAAAAAAGCAAACGTTTCATATTTCTGAATATTAAAATACCTGTGCACTCATACAAATCTGTGCTACACTAGGATATAAAACTTAAATGGGTCTTCTACATCAGCTATCCATAAAAATATACAAAAGGGTGATGGATTATAAAACTCCACTATCTGAGAGATATTAAGCAATGTTGCAAAATTGATCTTTTTTTTTTTTTGCAATTATCTAGCTAAAATAGCACTTCATCCCTTTTTAAATTTAAGCCTTTTGTGTTTTAGTAGAATCAACCAGTAAGTCACCATAAACTTACAGCTATCTTAGTTTTTCACAGCACAGCAACACTCATGAAAGTTCAGGTACAGAATCAAAGAACAGTCTTCAGAACAAATGGAGTAAGCTTGGCCTTTGTCTAGTAATGAACTTTCTACAGGGAAAGTTCTTTGCTAATGTGAATGCTGCTGACTTGAACCAAATCCTGTGAATTGAACTGTATGGCTATATGTGACTCTGCAAAGAGTCAAGTGTCCAACGTAAATTTTCAGTAAGCTGGTGGTAGAAGAGGACAGCTGCTCCTAGGAGTAGTGATTTGGCTGGAGAGTCTAGTCTGACTGGAAGAGTCCAATCACAGACCCTTCACATTCCATGGATTTTGAGCAGAATCTTCATCAGAGATTCTCAGAACTTTAGGAGGTGCCATGGACTTGTACTTGCATGACAGTTAATTAGGATTTTATATTTTTTCTAGTGAAAGCAGTGTACTAAGGCATGTCATCAAGCATGTTTCACCTGTCCTCCAGATGATATCCTTGAAATAGGAAAAAAAAAAATCATCTCTCTGTTCTCTTAAGTATTCATTCATTCCCTGTCAGCTACAGCCTGCTGTTTTTAGAGCTGCATCTCCATATCTCCTGACATAGTGGTAGCTTCTGAATAGAGGCTGGATGATGCTGTGACATGCAAGTTGAACAGTGTACCTTTAATCCAGTTCATAACAGGAAAGATTCAGAATTTAGAAGGATGTATTCTGAGTTTGTTTCAGGCACCTTGCTATAAATGTTTGTTATATTTTGATGAAAGACAATAACTTAAAACAGTGAAGGTGAGAGCATGCATTTTTAAGGGAGTAGGAATATACAATCACAAAAAACCAAACAAACCCCAAACCCACATCCCGGAGCTAATACTGAAATGTGAAATCACATATTAAACATTAAGTCTCTGCCTCTTCTGCAGTAGAGTCTGATCCCTTATACAAGAAAAATAAAAATCTAAGATGGTGAATCACCATGCATAACAGCACTGAGGTCTACCATGAAATCCCTGTATGGGTTTCCACTAAGGACAATGGAGGGAATGATAAAGTGAAAGATGGTTCCCCTCTTGTTCCTGTGCATCAGGCTAGTCTAAAGTATGCCTTTGACTTGTCCATTCTTCAACAAATGTTGGGAATGGGGGAGATCGGAAGCTGTTAGCTGTTCGTTGATTTAATAAATGTTACATCTATAATGATTTTGAGTGGGATGCCATTCAATCTTAAAAGAGGTATGACACTTTTTTTTTGACTGAATACAACAGGGAAACAGGAGGAGGGAAAATCACTACACAATCTAATGCTTTTTTTTACTTTTATCTGAAAATTCATGCAATTATCTACATATAAACAATGCCTTAGTGTCACTAAACTGCCTAGAATCCAAATTAAAATTCCTACTAGAGATGGTCACATTAATATTCAAGGTAAATTTGTCATGCTTGTTCATCAGTTAACAAACAACATAAATTTTTTCATGGTTCATTCAGCTCTGTAGAAGACAGAATGTTTACTGAGTAATGATTTCTGATTAATAAAAATTAAATGTTTATTATTTACACCCTAGCTTTAGAGCTGGTTCTAAATCAGTTGAAGTCTGTCCATTTCTACTGGTTAGCATTGCTAAGTTCAGAAAGCAGATCACCATAACATATTAAAGTGTGCTGGGGAAGGTTATGGAGCGGTTCATCTTGAGTGCCATCACATGGCAGGTGTGTGACAACCAGAGGATCAGGCCCAGTCGGCATGGGTTTATGAAAGACAGGTCCTGCTTGACCAACCTGATCTCCTTCTATGACCAGGTGACCTGCCCAGTGGGTGATGGAAAGGCTGTGGATGTTGTGTACCTGGACTTTAGTAAAGCCTTTCGTACTGTCTCCTACAGCATTCTCCTGGAGAAACTGGCTGCTTGTGGCTTGGATGAGTGTACTCTTTGCTGGGTAAAAAACTGGCTGGATGGATGAGCCCAAAGAGTTGTGGTGAATGGAGTTAAATCCAGTTGGCGGCCAGTCACAAGTGCTGTTCACCAGGGCTCAGTCTTGGGGCCAGTCTTGTTTAATATCTTTATCGATGATCTGGATGAGGGGATTGAATGCGCCCTCAGTAAGGCTGCAGATGACACCAAATTGGGTGGGAGTGTTGAGCTGCTCGAGGGTAGGAAGGCTCTGGACAGGCCGGATCGATGGGCTGAGGCCAACTGTATGAGATTCAACAAGGCCAAGTGCTGGTTCCTGCACCTGGGTCACAACAACCCCAGGCAATGCTACAGGCTTGGGGAAGAGTGGCTGGAAAGCTGCCTGGCAGAAGAGGACCTGGGGGTGCTGGTCAACAGCTGGCTGAACATGAGCCAGCAGTGTGTCCAGGTGGCCAAGAAGGCCAACAGCATCCTGGCTTGTATCAGGAATAGTGTGGCCAGCAGGAGTAGGGATGTGATTGTGCCCCTGTACTTGGCTCTGGTGAGGCCGCACCTCGAATACTGTGTTCTGTTTTGGGCCCCTCGCTACAGGAAGGACATTGAGGTGCTGGAGTGTGTCCAGAGAAGGACAATGAAGCTGGTGAAGGGTCTAGAGCACAAGTCTTATGAGGAGGGGCTGAGGGAACTGGGGTTGTTTAGCCTGGAGAAAAGGAGGCTGCGGGGAGACCTTATCGCTCTCTACAACTACCTGAAAGGAGGGTGTAGTGAGGTGGGTGTTGGTCTCTTCTCCCAAGCAACAAGTGAAATGGTCTCAAGTTGATCCAGGGGAGGTTTAGATTGGATATTAGGAAAAAATTCTTCACCAAAAGGGTTGTCAAACATTGGAACAGGCTGCCCAGGGAAGTGGTGGAGTGACCATCCCTGGAGGTATTTAAAAGACATGTAGATGTGGTGCTTAGGGACATGGTTTAGTGGTGGACTTGGCAGTGTTAGGTGTACAGTTGGACTCGATCTTAAGGGTCTTTTCCAACCTAAATGATTCTATGATTCTATGAAAGTCCAGCTGTGATTTCCAAAATTATTTCGGTATTAAATATGTGGTATAAACAAAGATAAATTTGCGTCAGTGTTTAGGATCTATTTAATTATCACCCATAAATTAAATTAAATGCTCTTCTTACCAGTCTTAACAGCTTAAGATAGGAAAGACAGTTTTACTGCTGCCCTTTCTTTTCAATCCATCAGCCCCACCATATATCATGACCAACTTGCACACCTCTAAAGCAATACAGTTATTCATTGGTTGTACTGCATAAGGCTATCATCTCAAAGAAAGCAAATGAAGAAAACAATACCTGGTCAATGCAGAAGTAAACCAATATAATTTAAATGAACTTTCAAATCATATCACTGTGTTTACTTTTCTACTTCCTATTTTTTCCCTATTTTTTTCTTTTGTAATTCAAAGAAGGTAACAATCTTCTCTTAATCCCTTCACTGTTGTGGTGGGTTGACCCCAGCCAGCAGCCAAACACCACCCTGCCTCTCACTCACTCCCCTCTCCCGGGGGATGAAAGAAATAGAAGGAAGGCAAAAAAACTCATGGATTGAGATAATGACAATTTAATAAGGAAAGCAAAAGCTGCCTGTGCAAGGAAAGCAAAAAGAGGAATTCATTCCCTACTTCCCATTAGCAGGCAGATGTCCAGCCACTTCCTGGAAGCAGGGTCTCAGCAAGTATAGTTGTTGCTTGGGAAGACAAACGCCATAACCATGAAAATCCACCCAACTTTTTCATACATTGAAAGCATACACATAGCAGATTAATATCAGAGTACTGTGCAGTATACTTATATCCTTGCTTTACCTGTGAGATGTCTTACCAATGTCTTACAATTACCCCTTCTCCCCACAAAATAACTAAAGCTTTAAATGGCTTATAAACATCATTTATATGTAGCTAACCTATGGAAACCCTTTTCTAATGAAGGTTATATCATCCTATATATGCTGATACTTTTTGTTTACAATATACAATTATAAAGTAATTTTAAAGTACATTCATTCCTTTGGTATCTTCTGACTGATCAACAAACCCAGACAATGGAAGAAGGCTCAGAGGAGATGGATACAGGCAATGTGCTCATGAAGCTCAGGGAAGAATATAAGGAGTGAACATAACTGTTGTAAAGAAATCTGAACTTAACAAAAAGGGGGCTGGAAGGTGGCCTTTCTTTTAGATAAATGGATCAGCTGGCTTTCTATCAGTTGAGTTGTATTGGGTTTGCATGGCAAGGTTTTGGTAGCAGGGGGACTACAGGAATGGCTTCTGAGAGAAGCTGCTTGAATCTTCCCCTTTGTCTGATAGAGCCAGTGACAGCTGGCTCCAAGACAGACCTGCCGCTGGACCAAGGCTGAGCCAATCAGTGACAGTGGTAGTGCCTCTGTGATAACATATTTAAGGGCGGGGGGGGGGGGGGGGGGGAAGGAGGAGCAATTGCAGCCAGAAAGAGGAGTGAGAATATGAGAGAAATAACTCTGCAGACACTAAGGAGAGCGAAGAATGAATGGGAGGAAGTTCTCCAGGCACCAGAGCAGAGATTCCCCTGAAGACCATGGTGAGGCAGGCTGTCCCTCTGCAGCCCATGGAGGATGATGGTGGAGCAGATATCCACCTGCAGCCCGTGGAGGACCCCACGCCGGAGCAGGTGGAGGCACCTGAAGGAGGCTGTGGCCCTGTGGGAAGCCTGTGCTGCAGCAGACTCCTGGCAGGACCTGTGGACCCATGGAGAGAGGATCCCACGCTGGAGCAGTTTTGTTGGCAGGACTTGTGACCCCCATGGGGGACCCATACTGGAGCAGCCTGTTCCTGAAGGACTGCACCCCATGGAAGAGACCCATGCTGGATCAGTTTGTGAAGAACTGCAGCCCATGGGAAGGACTCATGTTGGAGAAGTTCATGGAGGACTGTCTCCCGTGGGAGGGGCCCCACACTGGAGCAGGGGAAGAGTGTGAGGAGTCCTCCCCCTGAGGAGGAAGGAGCAGCAGAGACAATGTGTGATGAACTGACCACAGCCCCCATTCCCTGTCCCCCTGTGCCACTGGGGAGGAGGAGAAAACTGGGAGTGAAGTTAAGCCCAGGAAGAAGGGAGGGGTGGGGGGAAGATGTTTTTAAGATTTTGTTTTATTTCTCATTATTCTACTCTGATTTGATTGGTAATAAATTAAATTAATTTTCCCAAGTTGAGTCTGTTTTGCCCGTGACATTCATTGCTGAGTGATCTCTCCTTGTCCTTATCTCAACCCGTGAGCCCTGTGCAGTTGAGGAGGGGGAGTAATAGAGTGGCTTTGGTGGGCACCTGGCATGTAAAGGGCCTTCCCTGAGTTAATCAAAAGAAGTTTGAATGTCTTCCTGCACCAGCCACAGCAGCATGGCTCAGCCCAATATAGAGTATAAAAATTGAGCAACTAGCAAAATGAACTTTAAAAAAAACAATGAACTTGAGCTGGCTTCAACCCATATATTCCTTCCCAGCAATTGGGGATGTCATGATGGCGAGCATATAGAGACTGGTAATGGGAATCACATCTGTGTTGTGATGCAACTGTATACTACAATTGCTATATTGTGCTTGTGTTGTGATTTCAGTACATTGCTGTATCACTCTGCTGAATCAAGATCCCATGTAATGTCAAATATCTTCAAAAAAGTAAATTTGGTTTTAAAACATTAAACCCTCCTCATGTGGAATATCTAAAGGAACCTAGTCAGAGAGAATTGGACTCTGACACGTATATTTGGTACTCTTATAATTCTGTGTGCTCTAATACTAACTAGGCTTCTGGAACTACCAGAAGAAACAAGAAAAAATATACTTGAGAGAATGCTTAAAACAAACTGTTGAAGCAGAGTACAAGTAGTACATTGCTTCCATTTATTTGCTGCTACAAAAGGCAAGCTCCACTATGCTAAACCTTACTCTTTTGGCAACTAGTTGATAAATACAAAATATTCCAACAAATAATTTTTTTTCTCCTTGGCTCACTGTGAGCAGATCTGAAGGGAAAGAAGAAAAGTTGCTATTATTACATATAAAGAGTATTACAGGGAGAAGGAAGAAACACAAATTTTGCACTAGCTACTGGCCCCTCTACCCAAAGCCTCTAGCAACCACAGAGAGAGAAGCCACTCATCACTGATGAATATAGGGATATCTTTAGCTAAATAATGCAATCTGCAGTTTATAAGCACATTTTAACAGGAAAGTCCCTCACAGAATGCAGTGAAAACCCTCCTAGAATGCCTTATATAGCTAATTCCCAGCCAAGCTGAATCACCTGTCACCTGTGTGAGGCTGTAAGGAACATGAACACACACACACACAGAGTAGACTGGATTAGGAACAGCTTTGATTTATGTAATTCAGAAGTCTGTTTACTAATTACACAAAGCAGAGTTCTTTCAAGTTCAAGCAAGGACATTTTGGAATTAAACACACTGTATTTTCTAACCTTAGAAGATGTCCTGTTTCTTCAGATCCTAGATCTTTCTAAATATGGTGACAGTTCTAATAAGGGGTTTCAAAACATTATTATGGGATTATTTTAGGATGCTCAGAATCTTACTCAGGAACTAAAGCAAACACTTTTCCAGCTCTAGTATTAATGCAAATTGTTGACATGAGGAATAAACAGTTTGGTGACCTTTAACAAATTTCAAGTTCATAATTTTAACTCAGTCCACCAAAAAGTCTTATGGCTAGTGTTGTTACAAAAGGACAAAGAGTAAAACAAAACTAAGAGCCATTTAACTTGTCAAAAAATAAAAACTACCATGATTCAGCAAGTGCAATAGTACATGCCACAAAAGTAACTGGTACTATGTAGTGAAAAACTGTTCATCAAACTGCTATTTCAGTTGTTCCAAGGCAAAAGATACCATCTATCTACTTTCAGTGTAGTCCAGTGTCAGTCAGCAATGCTGAACAAGGACAATACAATAACCACATTTTGTAAATTGGGCTGCTCTAGAGATGACCCTAATTATAACATGTAAATTGTTGGTTAATACAGAACACACTATATTGAGCAACATAAACAGGGACATCCCTTTTTAAAGGTATAGTAGGAGGAGGAAGAGCAACCTGCTCCAGGTTTCACCACCCTTATCGTAAAAAATTTCTTCCTTATATCTAGTCTGAATCTACCTTCTTTTAGTTTAAAACCATTATCCCTTGTCCTATCGCAACAGGCCCTACTAAAAAATCTGTCCCCCATCTGTCTTATAAGCCCCCTTTAAGTAATGAAAGGACGCAATAAGGTCTCCCTGGAGCCTTCTCTTCTCCAGGCTGAAAAACCCCAACTCTCTCAACCTTTCCTCATAGGAGAGGTGTTCCAACCCTCTGACCATTTTTTTGGCCCTCCTTTGGACCTGCTCCAACAGGTCCATGTCTTTCCTGTACTGAGGACTCCAGAGCTGGATGTAGTACTCCAGGTGGGGTCTCACAAGAGCAGAGCAGAGGGGAGCATCACTTCCTTCAACCTGCTGGCCACACTTCTTTTGATGCAGCTCAGGATATGGTTGGCTTTCTGGGCTGCAAGGGCACATTGACGGCTCATATCCAATTTCTTATCCACAAGCATCCCCAAGTCCTTCTCTGCAGGGCTGCTCTCAATCCCTTCATCCCCCAGCTTGTATTGATAACGGGGATTGCCCCAACCCAGGTGCAGGCCCTTGCACTTGACCTCATTGAACCTCATGAGATTTGCATTGCCCCACTTCTCAAGCCTGTCCAGGTCCCTCCGAATGGCATCCCATCCCTCAGGCATATCAACTGCACCACTCAGCTTGGTGTCATCTGCAAATTTGCTGAGGGTGCACTCGATCCCACTGTCTATGTCATTGATGAAGATATTAAACAGTACTGGTCCCAATATGGACCCCTGAGGGACACCACACATCACTGATCACCATCCGGACATTTTGCTGTTGACCAATACTCTTGACGCAACCATCCAGCCAATTCCTTATCCACCAAATAGACCACCCATCAATCAAATTCATATCTCTCCAGTTTAGAGAGAAGAATGTTGGAGGGAACTGCGTCAAAGGCCTTACAGAAGTCCAGATTGATGACTTCTGTAGCTCTTCCCCTGTCCACTGATGCAGTCACTCCATCATAGAAGACCACTAGGTTAGTCAGGCAAGACTTGCCCTTGGTGAAGCCTCATCAAATAATGCAGTACAGGCAATTAACTAAAACCAAGCTTACTGCATGTGTTTTGTGTTTGATTTCATGATTCTTTTGGCCTAAACCTCAGAATGCTGCAACCAAAACTGCAGAATGCTCTATCAGAATTGCTAACCTCATAGATCCAAAGTGGTGCATCTAGCACACCCGCAATTACTCTATACTTATGTGGTGGTTTACCCTCGGCTGGACGCCAGGTGTCCACCAAGCCGCTCCATCACTCCCCTCCTCAGCAAGGCAGGGTGGGGAGAAAATTAAGATGGAAAAAAGACAACCCCAAACTCATGGGTCAAGATAAAGGCAGTTTAATGTAGCTAAAGCAAAAGGCCACACGCAGAAGCAAAGCAAAAAGCAAAAGATTATTCTCTACTTCCCACCAGCAGGCGATGTCCAGCCACTTCCTGGGAAGCAGGGCTTCAGTACGCATATTGGTTACTCCGGAAGACAACCATTAAAAAAACCCCAAATGCCCCTGCCCTGTTCCTCCCCCTATCTCTCAGCTTCTTATTGCTGAGCAGACATCATATGGTATGGAATCTCCCTTTGGTCAGTCTGGGTCAGCTGTCCTGGCTGTGTCCCCTCCCAAGATTTTGCCCACCCCCAGCCTGCTGCTGACGGAGGGGGAAAGAAATGTTGGAGAGACAGCCTTGATGTGTGCTGGCACTGCTCAGTAGTAGCCAAAACACTGGTGTGTTATCAACACCTTGCTAGCTACCAATACACAGCACAGCACCATGAGGGCTGCTGTGGGGAGAATTAACTCCATCTCAGCCAGACCCAATACCACTTATCACAGCGAGTCTAATATAACCCAGACCTACTGAACACAGATTATGTAATTGGTCTGTGCACATTGATTTGGTCTGCACATGCTCTGCCAGATTCAGAGGCATTTCTATCATTCATTAGCAACATTTTAGGTAAGATTAAGAGGGGTTTTTTTTTTTTATAGCAAAATGAACTAAACACCTATAAAAAATTATATTATATTTGGGATTTTTGCTTTAAGCCACTGTTTCACAAAATTGGCAGTCGTCAGCCAGCCCGTGCTGAATTTTCTGACATCCACATCATATCCTAATATATTCTGCTATAAATTCCATAGCTTTCTGAAGTGACTGGTGCTCTTGCCAATAAGTTATTTGTCCTGTCACTGTGGAAGGACAGCATTAGTGTCTACCACTCCTGGGAAAGCTCACTGGTAAAGAAAAAAAGATTGTGAATGCAACTAAGCCATAGGCAGCACTGCAGATGGCCTGTCAGGTTGATGGGAGCTCTGGGTCATATTACTACTAGTAAAACAAGTGTATATTACAAGTTACTACAAAATTACCACTAATAAAGCAAGTATATATATTACAAGTTACTACAAAATTACCACCAGTAAAGCAAGTATATACTTATGATACCTATATGTGCACTATATTATTTGAGGTGTTACTGGTATGACACTCACCAAACTCCTGCTCCCAGGAGTGAGGCTAATTGACAATGGAAAAGTCTCTCTTCATAAATGATCCACATCAGAGTCTGGAATCAGCCACACATCCCCAGCAAGGGTCTAGTCTGTTCAGGAGATCTCGTGCAGAGAAGCTCTTGCAGAGAAGCTTGTCTTGGGTAGATAGAGTTACTTCTATACTTTTTTGGTGTAGATACATAAGTGGGTGTAGGACACCAGTTCCCAGAACAGTTGTTGCTTACGTCTATGTTCCTGCAAGGTCAGTTCGTTATTACCGTTTCTTTGTTCTGCACCCATCAAGGGTGTCTGGGCTCCTTGCTGAGCTTATCAGGGATGCCTTGGGCTCCCACCTAAGTCTTTGTCAGGTTGTTTACCCGGTCACCTCTGTGGCAGCTCTGTCACTCCACCTGTTGGCCTATGACCACTTATGACTCATTAGGAGTGAGGCTATAACATCTCCCCTGTGTCTCTCTTGCCTCCTAATGTGTGAGGCAGAGGAGACATATCCTCCTCAAGCCCAATGTTGTTGTGACTTCTGAAAGGGTTTGTCAATTGAGACACAAGTATACAGTACCAGTTTAGATCGAAGTGATGCACACACTGATCCAAAGAAGCACAATTCTGACAGCTAAAATGAGAGCTAATATCATTAAACTGCTTGTGCCCATATTCTGAGGTCTGGTAGCAAAGACCATAGCCAAGGCCAGTCAGCTGGCAGATCCCTGAGAAGAGATTGTTCTCAAGCTATTTGGTAAAAGGTACGGACATGTTGTTGAATGTTATTTACATTGTATTAGATTTGTTTATATTTGTTAGTGTAAAACCAACAGGTAGTATTTATTAACACATAAACACCTTATTGTGAGGCTAAAAGATACTCTTAAGCCCCAGAGATTTTGGATAGCTAATTCTGAGAGTGAATTAATTTCAGATTGTAGATTCTTTAAAGCATCTATAGTAGCATTTTGGGCAGTTTCAAGTGTAGTAGAAATGTTATCAATAGCTCATTCTAATTCAACAATACCCAAAGTTGGAAACATCGCACATACAAACTGGTGAAACTTGGTCTTTCTACTTAAGGGGTTAGACGCTTCGCGCTTATGTTGTAGTTTTGCCTCAGCTGGCAGCTAAGCACCACACAGCCGCTCCTCTCCCCACAAAAGGATGGGGAGGAGAATGGAAAAACAAACTCATGGGCTGGATAAAGACAGTTTAATAGGATAACAAAGGAAGATGATGATGATGATGATGACGACGACAATAATGACAACAACAACAATAATAGAAGTGATGCACAAATGCAATTGCTCACTACATGCGAAAGGAAAATAAAAAAACTCGATGCCCAGTCTGTTCCTGAGCAGCAAATCTGCCTCCTGACTAGCCTCCCCATTTATATACAGAGCATGACGTTATACGGTAGGGAATATCCCTTTGGCCAGTCTGGGTCAGCTGTCCTGGCTATGCTCTCCCAGCTTCTTGTGCACCTGGCAGGGCATGAGAAGTTGAAAAGTCCTTGACTTAGTGTAAACACTACAACTACCTAGCAACAACTAAACACATCAGTGTGTTATCAACATTATTCTCATCCTAAATCCAAACCACAGCACTATACCAGCTACTAGAAAGAAAAATTAACTCTATCATCTCAGCTGAAATCAGGACAGTATCCACCCCTTATACTATATCATCTACGTCATGCCCAGGTCCTATACTTCCCAATGCACTCCAATTAATCACAATTACTTCTACTGTCTTTTGATATGTACACACAGATATAATTCCCTTAGTCTATGGACCATCCCTCTAAAATGTTGGTTGAGTTCATTTAGTCCATGACTTTTGGGCTCCATCTGTCATAACAGTCTCTCAGGGCAGGAGGGTGTGTGATGTTGGATTGTTGCATGCTGCATCTGGAGCTCATAGCTGATATATCTGGCGCAGTCCATGTTCATGCTCTGCAGGTTAAAGATGTCAATCTTGAGGAAATTGCTGGGCACTCGTTGCTGAAGCCAGTTCTGGTTTCATTACTTCTGCACTTTGCTCGGTTTCATCAAAGTTCGTTCTTCATTAGTCTGAGCGATTCTGACTATAATACTGTTGTTATGGCATATAGCAATCATAGTAGCGATGGTATGCAACATTATGTAGCAATCAACATGGTACAATTTAAATAATTTGCTATTTTCACCCAAAATCAAATCCTTGAGCAAAAACCACAGATGGGTTTACCTTTGCCTGAAGCAGGGCTAACCCAAACTGTCTTCCCCAATATATTTTTCATGTGCACTACGGGGACTTTATCCCCTTCTACTGGGTGTGGAAGTTTTGATTGGGCAGCACCAGCTCGATTGATAGACACCCCCCCAGTGTTAACTAACCAGGTGGCCTTTGATAAATGTGTGTCCCAATGTTTGAAGGTCCCACCACCCATTGCTCTCAGGGTAGTCTTTAGCAGTCCATTGTATTGTTGGATTTTCCCAGAGGCTGGTGCATGGTAGGGGATGTGATACACCCACTCAATGCCATGCTCTTTTTGGCCCAGGTGTCTATGAGGTTGTTCCGAAAATGAGTCCCGTTGTCTGACTCAATTCTCTCTGGGGTGCCATGTCGCCACAGGACTTGCTTGTTAAGGCCCAGGATAGCGTCCCGGGCGGTGGCATGGGTCTCAGAGTATGTTTCCAGCCATTCAGTGGTTACTTCCACCATTGTAAGAACATAACACTTGCCGTGGTGGATTTGTAAGAGTGTGATGTAATCAATCTGCCATGCTTCCCCATATTTATATTTCAGCCATTGTCCTCCATACCACAGAGGCTTTAACGGCTTGGCTTGCTTGATTGCAGCGCATGTTTCACATTGATGGATGACCTGTGAGATGGTGTCCATGGTTAAGTCCACCCCTCAATCACGAGCCCTACATCTATATGTTGCATCCCTTCCTTGATAGTCTGAGGTTTCATGGACCCACCGAGCTATAAATAGTTCACTTTTATGTTGCCAGTCCAAATCCACCTGAGCCACTTCAATCTTAGCAGCCTGATCCACCTGCTGGTTGTTCTGATGTTCCTCAGTGGCCTGAATCTTGGGTACATGGGCATCTACATGATGTACTTTTACAACCAGCTGCTCTAGCTGGGCAGCAGTATCTTGCCACAATGAGGCAAGCCCAAATTGGTTTGCCTCTGTGCTACCAATTACTGTGTTTCCAATGCTGTAACCACACCCACAGCCACCATCCATGAGTCAGTATAGAGGTAGATCATTGGCTGCTTTTCCCTTTCAGCAATGTCTGAAGCCACCTGGATGGCTTTCACCTTTGCAGCCTGACTCGATTCACCTTGTCCTTCAGTAGCTTCTGCGAGTTGTCGTGTAGGAGTCCATACAGCGGCCTTCCACCTCTGATGCTTTCCCACAATGTGATAGGACCCATCAGTGAAGAGGGCATATGGTTTCTCATTTTCTGGGAGTTTATTATACGCTGGGGCCTCTTCAGCATGCGTCACCTCCTCCTCACCAGTCCGCGATCACTTCCAGAATTCCTGGGTGATTGGGGTTTCTTATTTGAGCCCGCTGCGTGATCAGTGAGAGCCACTTCCTCCATGTAGCATGGTAGTGCAGGGGGGGCCCCCCTCTCCTTGATCATCTAGCCCAGGACCAGCAGTCGGGGTACCAAGAGGAGTTGTGCTTCAGTACCAATCACTTCTGAAGCAGCTCGAACCCCTTCATATGCTGCCAATATCTCTTTTTCAGTTGGAGTGTAGCGGGCCTCAGATCCTCTGTATCCCCGACTCCAAAACACCAGGGGTCGACCTCGAGTCTCCCCTGGTGCTTTCTGCCAGAGACTCCAGGTAGGGCCATTCTCCCCGGCTGCGGTGTACAGCACATTTTTCACATCTGGTCCTGCCCAGACAGGCCCAAGGGCTACTTCATGGACAATTTCCTGTTTCATTTGTTCAAAGGCTTGTCGTTGCTCAGGGCCCCATTTGAAATCGTTCTTCTTCAGGGTTGCTTGATAAAGAGGGCTTACAACCAGACTGTAATTTGGGATATGCATCCTCCAGAAACCCACAACACCTAAGAAAGCTTGTGTTTCCTCTTTGTTAGTTGGTGGAGACATGGCTGCTATTTTGTTGATAATATCCATTGGGATCTGATGGCATCCATCTTGCCATTTTATTCCTAAAAACTGGATCTCCTGTGCAGGTCTCTTGACCTTGCTTTGTTTTATGGCAAACACTGGCTTTCAGAAGGATTTGGACTATGTTTTTCCCTTTCTCAGAGACTTCTGCTGCTATGTTACCCCATACGATGATGTCATCAATGTATTGCAGGTACTCCGGAGCTTCACTCTGTTCCAATGCAGTCTGGATCAGTCCATGGCAAATGGTGGGGCTGTGTTTCCACCCCTGGGGCAGTCGATTCCAGGTGTACTGGACGCCCCTCCAAGTGAAGGCAAACTGTGGCCTGCACTCTGCTGCCAAAGGGATCGAGAAAAATGCATTAGCACTATCAGTTGTGGCGTACCACTTGGCTGCCTTTGACTCCAGTTCATATTGAAGCTCCAGCATATCTGGCACAGCAGCACTCATCGGCAGTGTGACTCCATTCAGGCCACGATAGTCTACCGTCAGCCTCCACTCGCCATTGGACTTCCGCACTGGCCATATGGGACTGTTAAAGGGTGAGTGGGTTCTGCTGATCACTCCCTGACCTTCCAGTTGATGAATTAGCTTGTGGATGGGAACCAGGGAGTCTCTGTTGGTGCAATATTGCCACCAGTGCACTGTTGTGGTGGCAACTGGCACCTGTTGTTCAGCCCTCAGCAACCCTACAACAGAAGGGTCCTCCGAGAGACTGGGCAAGGTAGACAGCTTTCCTCTGACTCCCTTTTGGGTCCTTGAAACACTCTCTCCAGAGGTAGTCTATGCCAAGGATTCATGGAGCTTCTGGGCCAGTCACAATGAGGTGCTTTTCCCAGTCATTCCCAGTTAGACTTACTTCAGCCTCCAACAGAGTTAACTGTTGGGATCCTCCCGTCACACCAGAAATACAGATGGGTTCTGCTCCTTAATGGCTGATTGCATTAGGGTACACCGTGCCCTGGTGTCCACTAGAGCCTTATACTCCTGTGCATCTAATGTGCCAGGCCATCGAATCCACACAGTCCAGTAAACCCGGTTGTCCCTCTCCTCTTCCTGGCTGGAGGCAGGGCCCCTCTAATCCTGGTCATTGTATTTGTTACCAAGAAATGGGTTCGTGTGGCACATATGTATTCGAATCTCATCCTTGTTACTCACTTCTTGCAAATACAAATCAGAAGCTCCTTCCATAAGCTCAGAAGTAATACCAGCCCTTCTAGTCTGTCTGGGGAACTGCCTATTGGAGACTGGAGCAGCAATTTTCCTGGACAAACCCCCATTTGAGATTGTTTTTCCTTGCAGTTCATGTACCCATGCCTCTGGAGTCAAGGTAGGTTTTCCATCCCACTTCCTCGTGTCCTCTCCATGGTCATGCAGGTAAAAACACAGGGTGCCTCGTGGTGTGTAACCTCTATATCCTCTCTCTTGAGCAGAGGAATGCTTACTCCTTATAGCTGAGATACTGGTCTGTAAAAGCAGGGAATTGGACCTATATTCTTTGAGTTGCCAGACCTCCCAGGACAGTTTCTTGAACAGGTTTTCAGACTTTTTTGTACAATCTTTCCACAGCTGAGACACAGCCCCTTAGGGAGGAAGAGAGATTTTCTTTGTATTGACAGAGTTGGCCAGCCACTTCATTCACTGTTGGTGCATCTTTGTCTTTCCAGGCCAGTACTGCCAATGATTTGGCATAAGCTGGTGGTGCACTCTGTACAAACCTCTGCCACATAGGTTGGGTACGTTGGATTTCATCGGCATCTGTGGGTAACTGCACATTGTCCGGGTCATAATAAGCCATCTCCCGCACAGCTAATTCCCTCAGGTACTGGATACCTCATTCCATGGTGGTCCACTTGCCTGGGTGACATATAACATCTTCTTTGAAGTGTTACCTTTCCCTCATGCCTGACAAGAGTCACCTCCAGAGGCTGAGGGCTTGTGTCTTTTTCCCAATCGCCCTATCAATGACCCCTTTCCTGGACAGGGATCCCAGCTGCTTGGCTTCCCTACCCTCTAATTCCAGGCTACTGGCCCCATTATCCCAGCATTGGAGCAGCCAGGTAATTATGTGCTCACCTGGATGGCAGCTGAAATCTTTCTGCATATCTCGCAGCTCACTCAGGGACAGGGATGGGTGGTTATTTCTGGTTCCGTCTCTTCCTCCTGTTCTTGTGATGGCCCTGTTTAATCATCGTTTACTAAACGAGTTGACTTTCATGTCCATTTCTTCTTATGTATAGAGGCAATTGATACAGGTATGGGTTGGTTCTCTGGTTCAGCTGCAGTGCTTATCGCCAGGGTTTGAGTAGCCACAGTGCATGTCGCCGGGGTTTGAGTAGCCGCAGTGGTTGTCATGGAGGTTGGAGTAACCGCAGTGCCTGTTGCCAGAGTTTGAGTGGCCCAATGCCTGTTGCAGGGGTTTGAGTAGCCACAGTGCCTGTCGTGGGGGTTGGAGTAGCTGTGGTGCCTATTGTGGGGGGTCGGAGTAGTCTCGGTGCATGTTGCAGGATTTGGAGTACCTGCAGTGCTTGTCATGAGGATTGATGTCCAGGTGGTATTCTTAAATAGTTGTTTAACCCTAAACAACACCTGAACCACATTCAGGAGACCTAACAATAGAAGCATGCTGGTCTGAACATCCCAAGGATATTCAACATTCTCAAGAGCTATTGTAATTAGTCTGGAGAAGAAGGGAAAGGTGAAGGAAGGTCTCTCCTCCACGTACTGGCTCTCCGAGGAGAAAAAGTAAAAAGTATAATTATTAATAGCTTCTGATAGATGACTCCCAAAGTATGGAGATGAAGCCGTCGCTATTGCTCTGCTGCTGCTGAATACAGATTCAGCCACCAAGTACAAACACAAAACTGGTCTACCAATGATTTTATCATACCATAATCCAGTAGTACACCAAACAGCAGAGCGATAACCTTAATCCAATGCCCAGAGGTGACAAATCACACATAAACACTGATAACAGTATATACAGCAAGTAAGGTGTTAGATGACACAGCTCTGAGAACAACTTTGAGAACAAATAAAACAGCATTGTGGCCAGCTGACCAGTGACGATTAAACTAATATAATACATGCTTATAACAAATTTTTTTTTTAGCATGTTCTGGTCAGATATGTCGTTATCTCAACCCTTCATGGCCCATGTTGGGAGCCAAAAAGGACTGTCATGGTTTAACCCCAGACAGTAACTGAGCACCATGCTGCTATTTGCTCACCCCTCCCCCCACAAGGGGATGGGGAGGAGAATGAAAAAAAAAAATCATGAGTTGAGATAAAGACTGTTTAATAGGATAACAAAGGGGGGGAATAATAATACTAATGGCAACAACAATAATAGAAGTGATGCATAAATGCAATTGCTCATCACATGCAAAAGGAAAATAAAACAATCCAATGCCCAGTCTGTTTCCGAGCAGTGAATCTGCCTCCTGACTACCTTCCCCAGTTACATATGGAGCATATGTAAGCAATACCAACACTCCAATTCATTGCCCACTTGAGAAATTGTATTCATAAATTGAATAATGTGATTTGTTATTCCATCTCTGCAATGAGGGAACAAACATTATTGTAATTACTAGATATGACCCAATCATTATAGATATAAGTATCATAACAATCATGAGAGGGAAAGAAAATTGCTCATGACATCTGTTCATTTCATGCCAAATTGTCAAACAATCAATCAATGTGACAAATAAGGTAGGATCAAGAATCCAGGGAAGATCATCTGTGTTCCCGGTTGACGGTGTTGCAGTCAGGGTTATCTGTTTTCTAACACAAAAAACTGCTTTATTCCTTTTTGATTATTAGATAATTTGGATATCCACCACTTGGAAATGAGATATTCATTACCCTGGTGGTTGAGCACCTTCTACATGGCATTTTGAAGTGATGTTTGTAATATGCAAGGAAAATTTTGTGGATGATTAACCTAGACAGTTTGTCCAATGGATAATTGATGATTATTTTTCACACCTGAAGTTGAAGTTACACTGCAGCTGCTGTCAAAAACTTTCCAGATCAGACTACCAGTCACGGTCTATCTGTTATTTATATCAGCGACTGTGTCATTAAGATGATGTTGCCATCCATGATACAGGGAGGTAGCTGGGGTTTTGGACTCACTGGTCTGAGTGCGAATTCATAGTTGAGTTTTAAGAAGTCCATTCCCTTGCAGCTAGCTACAAAGTCTAGGCATTTTACTTTAGAAATGGGCCACCCTCAGAGGCCAACCTGTCAATATATATCCAGGACACCCATATGTCCTAAGTGGTCATGTAGCCAACCCAGCATCATGCAATCAGAGGTGGAGAGAGTGTATATGTTATGTGGAAGAATAATATCACTGGTCTTTCTAGGTTCTTTGGCTAAAAGTGATATACTTCATGTTTATATCGGGATCCTAAATCGGTGCCCTTCGTATGTGCCGATACATGCCCTATTTGAAGAGGATTCCCATCATCCTGCTTTGCTCGAGCTATTGAATATAGCTTTTCCCCAGACTTCCCTTCCTTTAATTTTCCATCCTTTAGCTTTCCAGTATGGGATCCATTGAGTGGCTCCAGCCTATACCCCATAAAAATCAGTATACATTGTGTTGGCACACTGTTTGACAGCTAGCACTACTTTCTGGAGCTCAGCCAATTGAGCTGATCCATCTCTTTCTTGTGTTTTGGATGTCTCATCCAAGGGCTGCAGGAGGGCAGCCCTTCCCTTCCAGTCTCCTTTAATCCTTTGGGTTGATCCATCTGTAAATTAGACACTAGACCAAGCCTCAGTATCCTTTTGTAAATTGGATGGTGGTGGTGCATTTTGAATGGGTGAGGGCAGCATATCAAGGGATGGTTCAGTACCCCCTTGCCATTGGATATTGTAGTCTGTCAATTTCCCTGTAAGCCCTGTTCTTCCTTTGGCCCAGTTGCGATGTGTTATGTACGTTACCATCTTCTGAATTGTACTGGAGAGTAGAATGGGAGCACACTCTCTGATTCTTTTGAGGATAGGGAACAGAGTCATATTTCTAAGGGTGCATCTAACGTGATGGGTTTGGTATCTAATAGGGTTTTGTAAGTTGCCAGTAGTGATTTTTCCCAGGGTGAATATTGTGACTGTGAACCTTGCCACCCCTTTGACCTGAACTGTATGGGAGTTAATTTAGCCTTATGGAGAGCTCATTGCCACAGATATCCTTTTTCTGTGAGTCCTGTATATAGGCTGAAGGGGATCCCTGGTATTATTGGGTCCATAGTCTGATATTCTAAAATGTTGTGTTAGATATTCTAAAACATAAACAAAACACCTCTTCATGAATAACTGTCAATTCCCAGGTAGCACGCTTCTTCAACAGATCATATGAAGGTCAAGCAATTATACTAAACCTGAGAATATGGGCTCACCAGAATCCTAAAGTTCCTAGGACTTCTCAGAACTCCTTCTTACTGGAGGGTGAGCTCAACTTGGACATTTTCTGCAAGGTATCAGAGGGAAAACACCACCTGCCACTTTGCCAAGTTATGCCTAAAAATCAAACCATTTGGCTAGATCCCTGTTGTTTAGCCTCAGGGATAGTAATCCCCCTACCTTCCAGATGGGCTAGGATGTGATCACGCATTCTCTGGACCTTATTGGAGGAATCCCCTCCAATTAAAATATTGATATATTGTCACCTCTGGTTCCTGTGGGACTTGTTCTAATTCCCAAGATAAAGCGTGATGTGACAATGTAGGGCTATGTTTGAATCCTTGGTGTAACTGGGTAAAAGCATACTCTAAGTGAAAACAAACCTCTCTTGACCCTCAGGCTGCAATGGAACCATGAAAACCATATCTTTACATTCAGGGCCACCATCGAAGGATGGGCTGCTTGCCCTACAATGAAAACAAGATCTGTGATAGATGGGATGGCAGCGTATAAGGGTCCAGTATTTTCATTCAGTGTGTGATAATCTACCATCAAATGACAGGTGCCATTAGGTTTACAGACAGGCCACGTTGAAGAAGTTATGCGGGGAATGAGTTTTCTGCATAATACCCTGTTGTTCCAAATCCTGAATAAGCGTAGTTATGCCTAGTGAGGCTTCAGGGCTAATATATTGTGTCCTGGTTTTGGCTAGGATAGTTATTTTTCACAAGGAGCCAGGACAGATGGAGCCAAGCTGGCCAGGGGGGTATTCCATACCATGTGACATCATGCTCACCATAAAAAGGAGCTAGTCAGGGAGGGGTGGTTTTCAGCACAGCTCCAGGAAGGTCTGAGTGTGGGCCGAGTGTCCGATCAGTCGTTGGGTCAGTAAATTGCCTTGTGTTATCACTCGTTGTATATATTCTAAGTACTGTTGTAGTTATTTCCTTCTCCCTTTGCTGTCCCAGTAAACTGTCCTTATCCCAACCCACGAGGTTTGCCTTTGTCTTCCCATTCTCCCCCCCATCCCACCGGGGGAGGGGTGACCGAGTGGCTGCGTGGTGCTCAGCTGCCGGCTGGGGCTAAACCGTGACAATTGTCATATATGAGTCAAGGCACTTTGGATAGTTTATGTGTGGTTGTAATAAAAATGCAATAGACCCTCTTGGTTGATATTTTATCTATAGAGATTGCAGAGTTTTGAATCTGAGGGTTTGGCATGCAAGTGCCTAATGGAGTACTAATGGTTTGGAATTTTAATATATCCATGCCTAATATATTTGAGTCCTATCACCACTATGGGTCTTAACATTCTTCCATTTGGCATGGTTAACTTTATGCTACCTACTGGGAGCCTTTGTCTTTTTCCAGTGATCCCTGTTATATAAACCCTTTCTTGAGTTTTCTGGATTAAGCCAGAGGTGTCCCTAGCTTTAATCATCGATATTGAGGCTCCTGTGTCCATGAGAAAAGGGACAGAATATTTATCATTCACCACCAGCACTATATGAGGGCTTTTACTAATATTAATTCCAAAAATTTCCTTCACTTGGAATGGGTCATTGGAACTTTGGAACTCCCTGGGCCTGAGGTTGAGAGTTCCTCCATTTCCCAATGGTGGGACCAGAGGAGCAGATGGAATACTTTCTCCTAGCACCTTCCCAACAGCTCTGCAAGAGTTTCTCTGTGCAAGAGCTTCTCTGCACGAGATCTCCTGAACAGACTAGACCCTTGCTGGGGATGTGTGGCTGATTCCAGACTCTGATGTGGATCATTTATGAAGAGAGACTTTTCCATTGTCAATTAGCCTCACTCCTGGGAGCAGGAGTTTGGTGAGTGTCATACCAGTAACACCTCAAATAATATAGTGCACATATAGGTATCATAAGTATATACTTGCTTTACTGGTGGTAATTTTGTAGCAACTTGTAATATACACTTGCTTTACTAGTAGTAATTTGTAATAAATAAATGAATGGAAAAAAGCCTCTGTGTCCTTGTGTATTATGGAATCCTATGAACCCATGGTTGCAATCTTTACACACCCACAGGTCAGGTAGCCCTCATAGGTTGTGACTGTGACAACCAGGAAAGGTTAACTAATATAAACTATAGTTGTGGTCTTCCATTTAGTATAACCATTTTGGTGCCTATCCTTTCCTTTTATTCATTCTCAGGGTCAAAGCTTTAACAACTATTCAACATTGATATTATTTATTGGAAACCTGCTTTTCTGTTTAAGAAAACCTTTATTACTGAGAATATTCAGTGTATGATGGAGTTCATAAATATTCTCAAATCAGAGTGGGATAGAAAAAAAAAAAACACCCTCAAATTTGGTCTTACTTGATCTGTGTCTTTGAAGAGCAGATTTATAAGCAACCATTACAGACCGATATACAAAGTTTAGACGGCACTAATTCAGCTGCTATAGCTATATGCTAGGTCAACTGTCTACCAAAGGTTTAACCTTGATCTTTTTTTACTTTTGAAGTACAGCATCTAAGCCTAGACATTTTTGTGAAACCAGAGTAATTCTTATGCCATAAAAGCTTTAGTATCCAGGAGACTTAGTATTTGAAAACCATCTTAGTGATCTCATTTTAAAGTCTTTAAAATAATATTAAGTATTTTGAAGACCACTTGCCTACCTTCATATACTTTTTCCATTATAATCTAAGTAGAGGCTTTAGATTTTCAAAGCTGAGCAGGCTTAGAAACTTTAAATGGCAATATATTCCACATAGTTTCAATCTCTCACATCTTACAGTATGGCCATAAAGTGACACCTCAAATAGTTTTGGATTTGAACGAGGTTTCATGTGAGTGAATCATAAAGCATACAAGCAGCACTTTCTGTAAAGACAAGGGATTCTTTGCTAAGGAGAGCTACCCATATGATTTCCTTCCATTCCACGTGCTTTTTAATTAAAGGAAGGCTAGGCAATTGCTATAATCAGCAACACATGTCAGTAAGTCTTGACTAGAAGACTACATAAAATAATTTGACAGAAAAAAAAAAAAAAAGAGAAAGATTTCATGTTAAGGTTTAATTTAAAAAAAAGGATGCTTCTCAAACAAACAAAGAAACAAAAAAGATCTCAGCAATTTACTTTCCATATTTAAAATGCTTTTCCTTCTTCCTCCATATAATAAACAATCCTCTGGAGGGTTGTCATGGTTTAATCCCAGCTGGTAGCTGAGCACCATGCAGACGCTCACTCGCTCACCCTCCCCCAACAAGAAAAAAAAACAAAAAACAACCCAACCTGATACCCTGCCTGTGTAAGAGCAGCAAATCTGCCTCTCAGCTATCTTCCCCAGTTATATACAGAGCATGACGTTTTATGGTAGGGAATATCTCTTTGGTCAGTCTGGGTCAGCTGTCCTGGCTATGCTCTCCCAGCTTCTTGTGCACCTGGCAGGGTGTGGGAAGCTGAAAAGTCCTTGACTTAGTGTAGAAACTACAACTACCTAGCAACAACTAAAACCATCAGTGTATTGTCAATATTATTCTCATCCTAAATCCAAAACACAGCACTATACCAGCTACTAGAAAGAAAATTAACTCTATCTCAGCCAAAACCAGGACAAGGCTTAAAACTAAAACTTAGCTCCTTACAAAAAAAAATTTTACTATTTTATATAGGAATACATTTTAAAAATGTTTATTGAAGTTAATCTTGTAGAATATATGATGTAGAGCTCAAGTTTTATGATTGCATATGAAAGTTCCTATTTTCCTATGTGAGCATGCAATTTGGACAGATACTGAAAACTTAATTGACAGACTATTCAATTTTTGCAGATTTTCTTATGAAATTTCAAATTCTGCAAATTTTTGTAGAATATGCAGACTTTGGCATGTATTCAAGAAATGAAAGATGATTTTGGAGGTAAGGTAAATAGATTCAGATGTCCCTTTATTATCTGTTTTGCAAAGGCAGGACATGTATTTGATAAGTTTTGTGACATAAATCTCAAAGCACATTTGCACATGCAATGCACCAATTTTCCCATTTTTATTTTCTTCATGCTATTCAATTAATATGTTTGAAAAGCTTTTAAAAGTCACAGTTATTGAATGAATAAATTGAAAAAAAGTGCATTAAAAATGAAAGACCTAGTAAATGACACATGCCTATTATGGATTTAAGGAGCAGTCAGGTTTGGAAAGTGGATTTGAATGGAGAAGCAGGAAGATAGCTGATGCATGCATACTAGAACATACAAAGGCAGCCTGAATGAAATTACCTTGTTTATTGTTAAAGACAATTGAAAAAAATATAAAAGTTATAATATTCCTTCTTTTTAGTGTTTTTCTCTCTTTAGTATTTCTTTATTATTATATATTCACATGACAACAAGTATCTCAAATCACACGTAATTTATAGGGTGAAACGAGCAATTTTTGCAGAATGGACAATCTGGGACTTTACAACCGTAGTTAACAATCACTGACTACTGCAAAAATGTTGGGTCAGCTCTAAAGCTAAATCCTGCAAAACTCATTCTGACACAAAGCTATCTCTGAAGTCAGGGTCTGGCCTTTATGTTTACAGGGTATTCTAACAAGTTGTGTTCCTGCAGATTACACTACTTAGCACACTGTAAACAGGAAATTAAAGCAAAGCAAAATACTCCCTTAAATGTGCTATGTAACGATTTGACAAGACATGTTTAAACAGAAGGCTTACTTAACAGAAGCTTAGTCATGTTTCTGTGAAACAATGGGTGGTTTCTCCCCTTTCCCTCTCTCTTTCTCTCCCTCTTTTTTTTTTTGGTATTTCTGA
Organism: Balearica regulorum gibbericeps; assembly: GCF_011004875.1. Classification (NCBI taxonomy): domain Eukaryota; kingdom Metazoa; phylum Chordata; class Aves; order Gruiformes; family Gruidae; genus Balearica; species Balearica regulorum. The sequence goes on from NC_046219.1 coordinate 30,872,826, forward strand.
GTCAGCTCAGTCCTGACATATTCATCCACTGCCAGGATAATTGAGAACAGCTGTTTATAGCAATTGTCTTGATAGCACACAAGACTGATATTCTCGTAACTTCTCAGTAATTCTAGCAGGAAAGGGAAGTTGGAGGGGGGAGCAATTTCAGCTAAAGAAAATAATATCATTTTCTTAAGCAAAAACTTCTGTAGGCTGTATTTTTTTAACCAGCAGCAAAAGTAACTGGTTGCCACAGTGCACTATACTCACTTGGCTATTATGAAATGTATACCAACTACATGGTAATTAATTCATTAATTCATCCTCATAGCCTTCAAAGATAAACAGTTGAATTATCCTCACGTTATAGGTGGGAAGTGACACATCACAAACTCATTCCACTGTGTGGACCAGAAATGTAATTTCTATATCTTTTAGCACCTTGCCAGGCAAATACATCAGTGTTCCAGATATATACAGATTGCTTATTGAAGGAGGAAACTGTGCAAGCTGCAGGCTGGACTCTGCTGCAGAGAGGTGTTTAAACATAGCAGAAGAAACAACTTCAAAGCTGGAAGACAAAGTTTTTTGTCTTAGGTGTGATGAAGCGAGGCAGATACACAATATATTGTCCATACTTTACAAAAAAACTGAAAAGCAAAATATACAACTGCAGATTTCTATTATTATGTTGTTATCAGAGTATAGAACACCATTCTGAGTTTTGATCTTTGATTTCAGTTATATCTTGTGACAGTTATAAGCTTGATAAACCTAGTACCTCAAGTCAGTTGACAACAATTAAAAAAATAAAAGTAAATAGCTAGTGTATTTTTTCAAACCTTCCTCAACAACCAGAGTGAACTCTGACATCAAAAACTGATGTTTTCCACTCCAGTTACACACATACACATCTGATACCTGTGAATATTGAAATATTAAGATCAATTCAAGCAATTAGAGCCATTGCTCAATAGATGTAACCAAATAAAAGGGAAACCATTGTAACTTAGAAAATAATTAGTTGTGAGATAAGAAGCTGTGTTGGGTTTGCGTGGCAAGGTTTTGGTAGTGGGGGGGGCTACAGGGGTGGCTTCTGTGAGAAGCTGCTAGAAGCTTCCCCTGTGTCTGACAGAGCCAATGCCAGCTGGCTCCAAGACAGACCCACCACTGGCCAAGGCCGAGCCAATCAGCACCTCTGTGATAACATATTTAAGAAAGAGAAAAAACAGAGAGCGCTTTTGCAGCCGGAGAGAGGAGTGAGATGTAAGAAACTCTGCAGACACCAAGGTCAGTGCAGAAGAAGGGGGAGGAGGTGCTCCAGGCACCAGAGCAGAGATTCCCCTGCAGCCCGTGGTGAAGACCATGGTGAAGCAGGCTGTCCCCCTGCAGCCCATGGAGGAAGGATGAGGGGGTGTAGAGATTCCACCTGCAGCCCGTGGAGGACCCCATGCCAGAGCAGGTGGAGGCACCTGAAGGGGGCTGTGGCCCGTGGGAAGCCCACGCTGGAGCAAGCTCCTGGCAGGACCTGTGGATCTGTGGAGAGAGGAGCCCATGCCAGAGCAGATTTGCTGGCAGGACTTGTGACCCCATGGGGGACCCCACGCTGGAGCAGTCTGCTCCTGAAGGTCTGCACCCCGTGGGAGGGACCCACGCTGGAGCAGTTTGTGAAGGACTGTAGCCCGTGGGAGAGACTCACGTTGGAGAAGGTTGTGAAGGACTGTCTCCTGTGAGAGGGACTCCATGCTGGAGCAGGGGAATGATGAGAGGAGTCCTCTCCCTGAGGATGAAGAAGCGGCAGAAACACCGTGTGATGAACTGACCGTAACCCCCATTCCCCGTCCCCCTGCGCCGTTGAGGGGGGCGGAGGTTGAAGTTGAGCCCGGGAAGATGGGAGGGGTGGGGGGAGGTGTTTTAAGATTTGGTTTTATTTCTCATTCCTCTACTCTGTTTTGCCTAGTAATAAATTAGATGAATTTTCTCTCTAAGTTCAGTCTGTTTTGCTCATGACGACAATTAGTGAGTGATCTCTCCCTGTCCTTATCTCGACCCATAAGCTTTTTGTTATACTTTTTCTCCCCTGTCTAGTGAACAAGGGGAGTGATAGAGCAGCTCTGGTGGGCACCAGGCCCCCAGCCAGGGTCAACCCACCTCAGAAGCTCTGGAACAATCTCATTTTAAACAGCTCGGCCTTTGAAGAACTGATGCGCAAAGACAAGAAAGTTACAAGGTGATCACAAAACCAGCCTTGAGGGATAAGGTATATGTGATACCAGGACTGAGTCTGAAGACCCCTGATGACCACCCGGAGGTGCCAACAAACATGCGCAAAAGACATTAGCATATGCTAACGAGTTCCCAGAAAATCCATGAATGTGATAAGCATTACTTGGAAATATACTGAATATGTATATTAACATAGTATAAATACTTGCTGGTTTTGACTTTTGGGTGTGCATGTTAGGTGGAGTTATCCCCCATGCACCCAGTGCTGCAATAAAGAATGCCTGCTTTCTAAAACTTCAAAATAAGTCTTAGAGAGTGAATTATTTTGCTGCTTTCCAGTAACACATCAAGTTCGATCTCCTTTTTAAAAAAAAATTCCTATTTTTCTTATTTCTTTTGAATGGCTGTGTTACCGCTCAAACGGCAATAAAAACTTTCCAAACAGAAATACAGTTTAGAAAGCCACCATTGGTTTATTCAGTGCTGGGTGCATGGGGGATCTTTCCTCCTAACAGGCACACCTAGCCTACAAACATACACATATTTATATTCTCAAAACACACAAAGTTACAATTACATCACACAGTTACATAGTTACTTTGTTATGACTGGTGTAAAACTTTCTCACTTTGCTTTTAAAGCTACAGACTGAAAGAAATTCAGAGAGCATGCCCAGTGAAGGGTGGTCGTACCTTGGAGGTGGGTAGCTTTCAGAGTGGAGATGTGTTTTGGTATTATAATTAGATTATAAAGAACAAAGTTCACTCAAAGGACATGATTTTGACAGAAAATGAAATATTACTTGGCTCATGTACCAACCATGGAATTTATCAGCTCCATGGTACCACCAAGCTCTGAGGTTCTCATTCCTAAAATGTTTTTCTCCTTTCTTATTGGTTACCTGTTAGGTTGGACCTGTACAGGGGCCATAGCAGCAAGACTGGTTACTAACAACACAACCATTCGACCATTACCTTACTATTGTTAATAATCTCATCACCTTGATCCCATCACCCTGGTTACAAAGACTATACACAGCCTATCCCGTCACCATGGTTAAAAAAAGTTAAACACATCGGTTACAGCTGGAGTTGGCAATACTGATTATGTTACACATAACTAATGAATACTAATAGGAGGCAGAACAAGCAGGAATGAGAATGTGCTGCTTATGAGAATTATTCAAGGAAAACTATATAGAAGAGTTGGAAAGAAAGAGGTGGAGAAGGGAAAGAGAAAAGGAGCTGAACCATCCTTAGGTTATTTTCTTGAATTACGTTTTGCTGTTAACTTCTTTATTTCCCAATAAAATACAAAAGGATTTATATTCCTCACCCTTGTTGATTTTATCAGAAAAACATTTCTGGAAAGTAGTAAATATTTCAAATTTATCTTTTTGCCTTCCCTAACCTAATGTTTCAAGTGCCCTTAAAACTGGCCCTGTGCAAGAGAACAGAATAATTAGTAAGAGGTGCTCTGTCACAGGGTGTTCATGCAATTGAAAGTGAGACATCTGGAAGCTTCAGCTGTGATCTTGAGTAATATCAATTGAGTTTAATTAATATATGAAATTCTTTCAGTCTTCATTTGAATTATATTTAATATCTTAAACCTACCCCCCCCCCCCAAGTGTATTTACCTCAGGGCTGTCCAAGACACTCATATCCTACTCAGTGTCAGAGAGTACACTCTGGTCTTTTTTCATCCTTCATGTCCTTAACAAGTCTCTGCCCTGTCCCTAGCTCAGCAATAATATGTTCTTGCATCGATTCAGGGGGGACAACTGGGAGAAGAAAATCCTAAGTTATCCCCTGATGTGGTTTAGCCCCAGGTGGCAGCTGAGCACCACACGCTGCTCGCTCACCCCTCCCCCGGCGAGATGGGGAGGAGAATGGGAAAAACAAAGGCAAACATCGTGGGTTGGGATACAGACAGTTTACTGGGAAGGCAAGGGAGAGGGAAACAATCAGAAACAGTACTGATAACAGATATTCACAGTGGGTGATAACAGAAAGCAATTTACCGATCCAATGACCAACTGGACACTCAGACCATCCTGGAGCCACGCCAAGCCCACCCCTCCCTGACCAGCCCCCTTTTATGGTGAGCATGATGTCACATGGTATGGAATAGCCCCCGGCCAGCCTGGCTCACCTGTCCTGGCTCCTTGTGAAATTAACTCTATCCTTGCCAGAACCAGGACATTATCCACCCCTTATTCCATACCATCTACGTCATGCCCAGATTATTTTACAGATCTCATTGCCTTACTCTATGGGCCATTGCTCTAAAATGTCTGTCGAGTTCATTTAGTCCATGGTTTTGGGTTCCATCTGCCATTACAGTCTCTCAGAGCAGGAGCAATGGTGCGTGCTGCTGGATTGTTGCATACTGCATCCAGAGTTTTTCATGGCTGGTGTATCTGGCATGGTCCATGCTCGCAGTCTGGATGCCAAAGATGTGATTTCGATGAAGTTGCTGGGCACCAGTTGCTGAAGTCAGTTCCAGTTCCATCATCGTGGCACTTTGTTCAGTTTCAAAGTCCATCCTTCATTAGTTTTGGGTGACTCTTATGGTCATACCATTGCTGCAGCATATTGCTATTAACATCATACAATTTAATTTACTGGCTATTTTCACCCAGAATCAAATCCCCTTGGGGTACACACCGGACTTCCCCATCCTTCCACATCACCCACCAAGTGCACCCTGGTCCCTGAGCAAAAGCAGTCCCGCAGATGGGCTTGCCTTTGCCTGAAGCAGGGATAACCCAAACTGTTTTACCCAACATATTTTTCATGCACACTACAGGAACTTTATCCCCTTCTACTGGGCGTGGGAATTTTGATTGTGCAGGGCCAGCTTGATTGGTAGATCCCCTAGTGTTAACTAACCAGGTGGCCTTTGCTAAATGTGTGTCCCAGTGTTTGAAGGTCCCACCACCCATTGCTCTCAGGGTAGTCTTTAGCAGTCCATTGTATTGTTGGATTTTCCCAGAGGCTGGTGCATGGTAGGGGATGTGATACACCCACTCAATGCCATGCTCTTTTTGGCCCAGGTGTCTATGAGGTTGTTCCGAAAATGAGTCCCGTTGTCTGACTCAATTCTCTCTGGGGTGCCATGTCGCCACAGGACTTGCTTGTTAAGGCCCAGGATAGCGTCCCGGGCGGTGGCATGGGTCTCAGAGTATGTTTCCAGCCATTCAGTGGTTACTTCCACCATTGTAAGAACATAACACTTGCCGTGGTGGATTTGTAAGAGTGTGATGTAATCAATCTGCCATGCTTCCCCATATTTATATTTCAGCCATTGTCCTCCATACCACAGAGGCTTTAACGGCTTGGCTTGCTTGATTGCAGCGCATGTTTCACATTGATGGATGACCTGTGAGATGGCGTCCAAGCTCAAGTCCACCCCTCGATCATGGCCCCATCTCCATGTTGCATCTCTTCCTTGATGGCCTGAGGTGTCATGGGCCCACCGAGCTATAAACATTTCACCCTTACGCTGCCAGTCCAAATTCACCTGAGCCACTTCAATCTTGGCAGCCTGATCCACCTGCTGGTTGTTCTGATGTTCCTCAGTGGCCCACCTCTTGGGTACATGGGCATCTACATGATGTACTTTTACAACCAGCTGCTCTAGCTGGGCAGCAGTATCTTGCCACAATGAGGCAAGCCCAAATTGGTTTGCCTCTGTGCTACCAATTACTGTGTTTCCAATGCTGTAACCACACCCACAGCAACCATCCATGAGTCAGTATAGAGGCAGAGCATGAGACACTTTTCTCTTTCAGCAATGTCTACAGCCAGCTGGATGGCTTTCACCTCTGCAAACTGGCTCCATTCACTTTCTCCTTCAGCAGCTTCTGCAACTCGCTGTGTAGGACTCCATACAGCAGCCTTCCACCTTCGATGCTTTCCCACGATGCAACAGGACCCATCAGTGAACAGGACATATGGTTTCTCATCTTCTGCCAGTTTATTATATGCTGGGGCCTCTTTAGCACATTTCACATCCTCCTCTGGAGACATTCTGAAATCTTTCCCTTCTGGCCAGTCTGTGATCACTTCCAGAATTCCTGGACAATTGGGGTTTCCTATTCGAGCCTGCTGTGCAATCAGTGCAATGCACTTCATGTAGAATTTGTTGCATGGTGTGTAGAAGGAGCCCTCTCTTTGACCATCCAGCCCAGGACCAGCAGTTGGGGTGCCAGGAGGAGTTGTGCTTCAGTACCAATCACTTCTGAAGCAGCTCGAACCCCTTCATATGCTGCCAATATCTCTTTTTCAGTTGGAGTGTAGCGGGCCTCAGATCCTCTGTATCCCCGACTCCAAAACACCAGGGGTCGACCTCGAGTCTCCCCTGGTGCTTTCTGCCAGAGACTCCAGGTAGGGCCATTCTCCCCGGCTGCGGTGTACAGCACATTTTTCACATCTGGTCCTGCCCAGACAGGCCCAAGGGCTACTTCATGGACAATTTCCTGTTTCATTTGTTCAAAGGCTTGTCGTTGCTCAGGGCCCCATTTGAAATCGTTCTTCTTCAGGGTTGCTTGATAAAGAGGGCTTACAACCAGACTGTAATTTGGGATATGCATCCTCCAGAAACCCACAACACCTAAGAAAGCTTGTGTTTCCTCTTTGTTAGTTGGTGGAGACATGGCTGCTATTTTGTTGATAATATCCATTGGGATCTGATGGCATCCATCTTGCCATTTTATTCGTAAAAACTGGATCTCCTGTGCAGGTCTCTTGACCTTGCTTTGTTTTATGGCAAACACTGGCTTTCAGAAGGATATCTGAAAGAAAGAACCCAACTAGTTTCTTCCCTTTCTCAGAGACTTCTGCTACTATGTTACCCCATACAATGATGTTGTCAATGTGTTGCAGCTGTTCTGGAGCTTCACTCTGTTCCAATGCAGTCTGGATCAGTCCATGGCAAATGGTGGGGCTGAGCATGATGTCATATGGTGTGGAATACCCTTTTGGCTAGTTTGTGTCACCTGTCCTGGCTGTGTCTCATTCCAGCTTCTTGTGAAAATTATCTCTATCCTAGCCAAAAACCAGGACTGTTTTGTGTGTGGATGATCCCTGTGACTGAATGGACGGATTCACTTGGGGTATCTCATACCTTCCTTCTGCCAAATGGAAGAACTAGTTCAGTTCTCATTTTCTTCCCACTGTGTCCTCTTTGTCAGGCCACAAGTTCCTGCTAATCTGATCTGAACACCTATTTTGCCCCTTTTTCTCAGGCTTATACACTGGAAGGGAATCTGGAGCTGGAGCTGGTGAGAACTGCCTGCATGTGTAAAGTGGTGATCTGCTGCCAGGTGGCTCTGCTGCAGAAGTCCTGGGTGGTGGAGCTAGTGAAGAACTACAAGGCGGCTGTGACCCTGGCAATCGGAGATGGCACCAACGATGTCAACATGTTCAAAAGTGAGTGATGACTTACAGCCAGCATGCTCTAGCAAACTGACTCGCTCCCATATTTGCTATCTGAGGTGGCCTAGCAGCAGGAATGCATATCTGAGTGGCTTTTGTAAGACCCTCTTTGTGGCATCAAGTGGCTGTGTTCCAAGTTTCTGCAGGTTTCTACAGAGCACTGTCACTATAGGCTATTCATGTCTCCTACCTTCAAGGACAAACAAGAGGGCTCTTTGCTGTGCTCCCACCACCTGCATCACAGGAAGCTAAGATTGCACTTATTACCTATTTATTTCTTTCTACCTTAGAATAGACAAAAGCCCACTGGGGCTGTGACATGTGCACCTGTGTATCTGCATGGCCACCATCACAAGGGCAATATAAAGAACAAACAAGTTTGTTTTAGAGAAGGCCTATCTGCAATGCAGAAAGAAAATCTTCAAGCCTGTAAATAGTCCATATAATGTTATGATATAAAGTCACATGTCAATAGAAATTAAAGGTTTTTTTTTCATAACAGCAGCTGTTATGAACAACAGCATTTATGCTGTTGGAAAACATTCAGAAAGAAAACGTGAATTGTCACTGAGGGTGTAATTCCATTCAAATAATACAAGCCCAGTTGTTGGAAATGTATTACCACAGCCAAAAATGCTAATGTTGCTGAAAGAATTAGTGCCCCAAAATATTTTTTCTATAAATAACTTTACATATGACTTTTTATGAAGGCTGTGAGGGAATTAACACAGTGTCCCAGTGCAGTGGACTCACTTAAAAAAATGGGGTAATCAAAACTCTCACTGCAATGACATGATCAATAACCTTATTGTTCCTTAAGGATGCACCAGGGAGGAGAGTGTGTATTATCCTGATTTGGCCTGTGGGTTTCAGTGTGTGAGGAGACTTTTGGGTTACACTATTGACTACAGTAAAAGCTGCCATTGCAACACTCCCCTGAAGTAGTCACATCTTATTAGCTCTGTTCCAGAAGCCTGACAAGTGACTTTTTAATGACCACACAAAACAATGAATGAACTAGATCTCTGAAGCCAGATTTTCAAGGTTCAGTCTTTCAAGTGGAAGTCTTCCAGCAGTAATTTCACATACACATTTGTGCTGGTTTTGGCTGGAAGTTAATTTTCTTCATAGTAGCTAGTATGGGGCTATGCTTTGGATTTGTGCTGAAAACAGTATTGATAATACAGGGATGTTTTTGTTATTGCTGAGCAGTGCTTACACATTGTGAAGGCCTTTTCTGCTTTTCACACTGCCCCACCAGCAAGTAGGCTGGGGTGCACAAGAAGTTGGGAGGGGACACAGCTGGGACAGCTGATCCCAACTGAACAAAGGGATATTACATAACTTATGATGTCATGCTCAGTATATAAGTGTGTGGCGGAAGAGGAAGGAGCAGGGGGAGATGTTTGGAGTGATGCCATTTGTCTTCCCAAGTAACCGTTACACGTGACAGAGCTCTGCTTTTCTGGAGATGGCTGAACACATGCCTGCCCATGGGAAGTAGTGAATGAATTCCTTGCTTTTGGTTCAATGTGTGGCTTTTGTTTTACTTATTAAACTGTCTTTATATCAAACCACGAGTTTTCTCACTTTTATTTGCCTATTCTTTCCTTCATCCCGATGCGGGGGGGGGTGAGCGAGCAGCAGTTTGTTGCTTAGTTGCCAGCTGGGGTTAAACAATTACAACCATATACTTTATATATTTATTTATATATTTGTATATATACATGGGGAAATGACACCATCAGAAATGGTGGTGTCTCTCTGTATGTAGTGAGCGGGGGCTTCTTTTTTTGATATACTTCCAGGTTTACTGGAAAGTGGAGGCTGGTCCTGGCTGCCAATTACAGCACACTGTCAAAATTGTGGCTATCAGCCATAAAATGGTGGCTGAAATATAATGATTGACCCTGTGCATTTAGTGGTGGGGGGCTTCTTGCTCTCAGAGGAACAGATGGCTGGTCCTGACAGCCAATCACAGGGCTGCTTGACAACACATAGCATAAGATTTTATCAAAAATTGCAGTTAGCCAATTGTAAAGCAGTATGAAAACACATGTGGTATGACATTTTAGAGCATGGTCGTTCCCTGCCATGAAAAGGTGTCTGAAATAAAATGGCAGCCCCCAAATATGTTGTGGGGAGAAAGTTCCAGTGCCCTTACACCACAGGACTGGAAGAGGGGAGGGCCTTCTGGGGCCTCACTGGAACAAGTGACTGCCTGCAGGTATCGTAGAATCATAGTATCATAGAATGGTTTGGGTTGGAAGGGACCTCAAAGATCATCTAATTCCAACCCCCCTGCCATGGGCAGGGACACCCTGCACTAAACCACATTGCCCAAAGCCTCATCCAATGTGGTCTTAAACACTTCCAGGGAGGGGGCCTCCACAACCTCTCTGGGCAACCTGTTCCAGTGCCTCGCCATCCTCATAGTGAAGAATATCTTCCTAAGATTTAATCTAAATCTACACTCTTTCAATTTAAAGCCATTGTCACTGAAACCCAGGAATAAACCTCATAACACCAATGTAGTGTTAAAAGGCAGGCATTCTTTATTGCAGCGCTGGATGCATGGGGGATAGCTCCACCCAACGTGCATGCCAGGTGATCACCAACACACAGGTTACGTAGGATCAAAACATACATATTCATCATTTTTCTCAGAAAAGGCAGTCCTATGATAATCATTTCTTAGAATCCATTTCCATATTCTCCTCCCCATCACGCATGCTCAGTGATTTGAGTCGGTGGTCCTCAAGGGGTCTCTGGTGGTCGTCAGTGGTCTTGCACCCGTGTTCGCTGGGTGACCCTCTTCCAGGCATGCGCAGAATCCTTGCTGTGGATGCACCTGTCCATAGCAACTTTCTTCATAAGATTAATATCTCCAAACCTATTGTTCAGTTTGGTAGGGACTGTACATGGAACATAGCAGCATTGTACCTTGCCATGGTCAGTTAGCTTCATTACCTATTACCTTGGTTGCAAACTAATTATCTCAACCTGATTCTATAGTTTCTGTTTCACGGCCCCTATCCCACGGTTACATTTCCCCCCTTTGGAAGTTTTGAAATAATAACTTTTCAATACTTCCACTCATATTTTCCTATTCTAGACATATTACAGATGTTCTTAAACTTGTAACCATAGCATCTACACCCCAGTGTGTCTGCTCATGTTTCTCTTTTTTTCCAAGTTCTAACATAACTTGTGGAGTTACTATTACCTGATTTTCTGGTGTTACCCACCATCCTTCCATATTCTGAGATGCTTTTAAGTGCTCTGCCAATTGTTCATCTAGTTTGCTGCATCTTGTTTTTAAATTTGGGATTTTCATCTGTTTTACTGGTACTAGTGCAAGGATACCTTGTTCAGCAGCCTCCTTTGCAGTTTTATCCGCCAACCGATTACCTATATTGACAGCCATCTGACCAAATTGATGAGCCTTGCAATGCATTATGGCCACCTCCTTCAGTTCCTGCACATCTTGTAGGAGTTGAAGAACTTCCTCCTTATGCCTTATCAGTGATCCTTGGGCTGATAACAGTCCTCTTTCTTTCCATATGGCTCCATGAGCGTGGATCACACCAAATGCATATTTGGAATCTGTCTGTATGTTTACCCTTTTCCCTTCTGCCATTCGTAAGGCCTGCTTCAGCGCCACCAGTTATGCTTTCTGCGCTGATGTATTTGCAGGTAGCGTCCCCGACTCCAATATCTTGGTGGTGGTAACAACAGCATACCCGGCCATTCGCTTTCCTTCTTGCACGAAACTGCTTCCATCCGTGAACAGCTCCAGATCAGGATTCTCCAAGGGTTCGTCCTTCAGGTCCGGTCTGCTGGAATAAACTTGTTCAATGGTTAACAGACAGTCATGTTCCAATTTCTCAGTAGGATTTTCTGTTGACAGGAACACTGCTGGATTTACAATTGCTGTGGTTTTTAATTCCACATCATCTTGTTCCAATAGGACAACCTGATATTTCAACATTCTGCTAGGGGATAACCAATGACCCCCCTTTTGTTCTAAGACAGTTATTACCATATGCGGTACATATACCACTATTCTTTGGCCCATAGTCAATTTTCGGGCTTCCTGAATCAGCAGCACCGTTGCTGCCATGGCACGCAAACATCCCGGCCATCCTTTACTCACGGTGTCAAGTTGTTTGGAGAAGTACCCCACCGGTCACTTCCAGGATCCCAGCCGTTGCGCCAGCACTCCAAGGGCCAGATGTTGCCTTTCGTGTACAAACAGCTCAAAAGGTTTGGTTAGATCAGGTAAACCCAGTGCAGGGGCCATCATTAATGCCTTTTTGAGTTCTTTAAATGATTTATGGCATTCAGGTGTCCAAATCAAGTATTGGTCTTGGGATTCCTTCAGGGCTTCATATAGGGGTTTCACATACAATCCATAATTTAGAATCCAGAGTCGACACCACCCAATTATTCCCAGAAAGACTCTCAGTTCCTTTGGACTGTTAGGTTCGGGGATCTGACAAATGGCTTCTTTTCTTTCATTTCCCAATTGTCTCTGTCCTTGTGATATCTCAAATCCCAAATAAATCACTGCTTCTTTCCCTATCTGAGCCTTGTTTCTGGAGACTCTATATCCTCCCTGGCCCAGGAAATTCAATAAACTGACAGTCATTTCAAAACATGTTTCTTTGCTTTCTGCTGCTATCAGGATGTCATCTACATACTGTAATAATATACCTTCTCCTTGATTCTGTTTCTTCCACATTTCTAACTCTTTTGCCAATTGATTTCCAAATATTGTGGGGCTATTTTTAAATCCTTGTGGAAGTACAGTCCATGTTAGTTGTGTTTTTCGTCCTGTGGCAGGGCTTTCCCATTCAAAAGCAAATATGCTTTGACTTTTTGTATCCAGAGGTATGCAAAAGAAGGCATCCTTTAAATCCAGCACAGTAAACCATTTATGTTCCTCTTTCAAAGAGGTCAGTAAAGTGTATGGATTGGCCACTACTGGGCGTATATCTTGAACTATTTGATTTACGGCCCTTAGATCCTGAACTAATCGGTATTCCTTGCCTCCTGATTTCCTTACTGGTAATATCAGGGTATTGTATTCTGATTCACATTCTACTAACAGCCCATATTCTAAAAATTCTGTAATTAATTCCTCTAATCCCTTCTGAGCCTCCCACTTAATAGGATACTGGTTTTGTCTTACCGGCTTGGCTCCAGGTTTTAAAGTCACCTTTACCGGTTCTGCCAGTTTGGATCATCCTGGAACTTCACTTGTCCATACCAAAGGGGTTGCTGCATTGTCCACCACTTCTGGAATCTGTTCCTCCTTGGAGGAATCCTGTAACATAAACACTCTCGCCTCTATGGCTTTGATTCTGGTATTAATCAGTAATCTGATTTCTCCATCTTTAAAAATTATTTGTGCATCTAATTTGCTTAATAAATCTCGTCCCAATAAAGGCAACGGACATTCAGGCATGTACAAAAATTGATGTGCTACCCACTGTTTTCCCAGCTTAAATTTTAATGGTTTCAAGAAAGGCCAGTTTTCTTTTCGCCCCGTCGCACCAACACCCTCTGCTGATTTATAGCTGAGTTTTGCTTTACATGTTTATTATTTTCAGTCAAGATTGCCAGAATTTTTCCATCCCTTTGCATTTGTCTGACTTCTTTTTCTTTTTCTCTGTTGTTATACACAGTCCAGGCTACTTCAAGCATTTTACCTAAGTCTCTGGATTCAGCCCCTTCCAGTTTCTGGAGTTTTTTTTCTAGGGCTGATTGTCCCATAAATATATAGGCCAATTGTATAGCTTCTTCTGTGGTGGTTTTTGTTTGTTTGCTTGTGGTTTTGTTTGTGTGGTTTTTTTTTTTTTCTCTGGGTCCAAATTAGTGTATTTTCTAGCAGTCACCTTCAGTCTTTCCATAAAGGCTGAAGGGGACTCATTTAATTCCTGTCTCACTTCATAAAGTTTAGACCAATTAATTGCTTTTGGCATTGCATGTCTAACACCAAACAAAATCCACTTCTGATATCTAGTCAGTATCCCTCTGGGTCCCGGTTGATTAGGGTGCCACTCAGGATCTGTGGATGGAAAATTCTGGTCCACTGTCCCTTGTATAATCCCATTAGCACGGGCTCCTTCCACTTGTTTTCTGGCCGTATTTAATACCATTTTCTTTTCAGTATCTTCCAACAAAGTATCCAATATTACTTGCAAATCCTCCCAGTCGGGGTTCTGGGTTCTGATTATTGTTTCAACTACTTTGGCAACCCTTTCAGGATCATCCCAATAAGTGCCTGCAGTTTCTTTCCATGCTCTTAAATCAGTTGTTATTGAGAAGGGAACTTTGACCATTACCGGACCCTCATTACCCAACCGCCTGTCAAGGAGGGGCCTGGAGGGGAGTTAATCCGTCTCCTCCCCCTCTTCCCCTTGTCCTCCCAGCAACCGGGCTGAATCCTTCCGTCTCCCCTTCCACAGGAGGGGCAGAAGCATTATTAGCCCCCAGATTTTGATCCCCTTGATCATTTCCTAGCCTTCAATGAGGTGCAACCAATAATTCAACATCATCTTCTTCAAACTCACATTTAAAACACCGTTTACCAATATCACAAGCTGAGCAACCTTTTCCAAATTTTTATCAGGTTCCTGCCCCTTTAATGCCATTACTGCAGAACTAGATGGAACCAATTCACATTGCCTTTGCCATTCCGGATGATTTCGCAGTGTGAAAAACACATCTACATATGCCATTTCATTCCATTTACCTTCCCTCTCACAAAATAGCATCAATTGCAAAATTGTGTTATACTGCAACATCCCGTTTTCCGGCCACTTTTCCCCATTCTCTAAAATATACAGTGGCCACCAGTGATTACAATACTCAATCAGCTGTTTCCGAGTCAAAGGATCAATTTTTCCCAGATCTTTCCAATGTTCCAAAATACATCCCAGTGGTGTTTTTCGTGGGACTGGTTTCTTACTCGGAAAAGTACCCATCTCCCAGGGACTCAGTGGTTGTGATTGTGCACTATCATCACAAGCACTTAGTCAGAGGGACCCCAACCCATGTTAGAGCTCCCTCAGGGATTTCCTCTGCCACCGGAAATCCCAATCTTGGAGGCTTCCCCTCCCCGGTGGGCCCTGCTCCACAGGCTTTCGCCTAGCACAGACTTTTACCTGAGACGTCTCCCTAGCTCAACTCTGTGCAGATTTCACCGCGCCTTATGAGCAGGCCTCCCGTGCTCTTGGTGCGGGCCTGTCCCGGTGTGGGCCTGTCCCAGTACGGGCCTGTCCCGTCGCGGTGGTGAGAGCCATGGGGCTCCTTGAATAAGGCCTTCAACTCATGCAAATATTCACATCAAATAAGAATGCCTTTACCTCTCCCAGGGGTCTTGCTCAGAGCTCTTCAGTCCGGGGATCGGAGGTTCTCCCAGAGAATTCCCTGGTGCCGGCTGGAGGTCCTGCAATCCCACGGATCCGTCGAGGTTCAAAAGCAGGGTCCCACCTGGGTCGCCAAAAACTGTCACCAAAACCCGGGAATAAACCTCGTAACACCAATGTAGTGTTAAAAGGCAGGCATTCTTTATTGCAGCGCTGGATGCATGGGGGATAGCTCCACCCAACGTGCATGCCAGGTGATCACCAACACACAGGTTACGTAGGATCAAAACATACATATTCATCATTTTTCTCAGAAAAGGCAGTCCTATGATAATCATTTCTTAGAATCCATTTCCATATTCTCCTCCCCATCACGCATGCTCAGTGATTTGAGTCGGTGGTCCTCAGGGGTCTCTGGTGGTCGTCGGTGGTCGTCAGTGGTCTCGCACCCGTGTCCGCTGGATAACCCTCTTCTTCCAGGCATGCGCAGTATCCTTGCTGTGGATGCACCTGTCCATAGCAACTTTCTTCATAAGATTAATATCTCTGAACCTATTGTTCAGTTTGGTAGGGACTGTACATGGAACATAGCAGCATTGTACCTTGCCATGGTCAGTTAGCTTCATTACCTATTACCTTGGTTGCAAACTAATTATCTCAACCTGATTCTATAGTTTCTGTTTCACGGCCCCTATCCCATGGTTACACCATTACCCCTTGTCCTATCTCTGCATGCCTTGTAAACAGTCCCTGAACATCTTTCCTGTAGGCCCCCTTCAGATACTTGAAGGCTGCTATAAGATCTCCCTGAAGCCTTCTCTTCTCCAAGCTGAACAACCCCAAATCTCTGAGGCTGTCCTCAAAGGAAAGGTGCTTCATCCCTCTTGTTTTCCCAAAAGTGGGATCGTTTACCCAGTGTGCAGTATGCCAATATACACACAGAGCAGAGGTATCTTATTTATTTCATGTCTGCGCAGAGATGGGTGCTAGGTGGTAATTCCACAAAGCTAGCACACCACACACAGAATCTACCACATATTTATCTTGTTACAGGATTAGAAAAACCCACCTAAATTTACGCTAATTAGTTATTAATTACCACATCATCTATTATTGGTCAAGCATCTTTAAATTAGCAGGCATGCTCCTTGAGGGTTTGGGGGGTGTAACTTGCATAGTCCTTTAATTGGGTAGGTGGTGGTAAACCTCCCCTCCCCTCCCCTCCCCTCCCCTTCCCGCCATGTGGTGGGTTGACCCTGGCTGAGGGCCAGGTGCCCACCAGAGCCGCTCTATCACTCCCCTCTTTCATTAGACAGGGGAAAAAAGGTACAATGAAAAAAAACTTACGGGTCGAGATAAGGACAGGGAGAGACCATTCTCTAATTATCATCACGAGCAAAACAGACCAAACTTAGAGAGGGAATTCATCTTATTTATTACTAAGCAAAACCGAGTAGAGGAATGAGAAATAAAACCAAATCTTAAAAACACCTCCCCCCACCCCTCCCATCTTCCCGGGCTCAACTTCACTCCCGGCTTCAACCTCTGCCACCCCAGCAGCACAGGGGAACGGGGAGTGGGGGTTACGGTCAGTTCATCACGCGGTGTTTCTGCCGCTTCTTCATCCTCAGGGGGAGGACTCATTGTTCCCCTGCTCCAGCATGGGGTCCCTCTCACGGGAGACAGTCCTTCACGACCTTCTCCAACGTGAGTCTCCTCCACGGGGTGCAGACCTTCAGGAGCAGACTGCTCCAGCGCGGGTCCCCCACGGGGTCACAAGTCCTGCCAGCAAACCTGCTCTGGCGTGGGCTCCTCTCTCCACGGGGCCACAGGTCCTGCCAGGAGCTTGCTCCAGCGCAGGCTTCCCACGGGGTCACAGCCTCCTTCAGGTGTCTCCACCTGCTCTGGCATGGGGTCCTCCACGGGCTGCAGGTGGAATCGCTACACCCCCTCATCCTCCCTCCATGGGCTGCAGGGGGACAGCCTGCTTCACCATGGTCTTCACCACGGGCTGCAGGGGAATCTTGCTCCGGCGCCTGGAGCACCTCCTCCCCCTCCTTCTGCACTGACCTTGGTGTCTGCAGATGTTCTTACATCTTCTCACTCCTCTCTCTGGCTGCAAAAGCTCTCTCTAACTGTTTTTCTCTTTCTTAAATATGTTATCACGGAGGCGCTGATTGGCTTGGCCTTGGCCAGCGGCAGGTCCGTCTTGGAGCCGGCTGGCATTGGCTCTATCAGACACAGGGGAAGCTTCTAGCAGCTTCTCGCAGAAACCACCCCTGTAGCCCCCCCTGCTACCAAAACCTTGCCACGCAAAACCAACACACGCCACCTTTCCCATCCCCTGGTTACTGGCAATTCTTGTTGACTTCAGGCCTCTCTGGCAATTGCCCGGCTCTCGGCGCCTTCTGGGGCAGGATGTTTCCCCTTTATCAGTTTTTCAGCTCTCCTTCGAGGCTACTTTTTAGCAAAGCATGCTTTTTACCAGTCTTTCGGCTCTTCTTCAAAGATATAGTCGTCAGCAAAGCAAGTAGTGCATTTAACCCTAAATTAAACAGTGTCTAAGCACTAACCCAAACACATTTCTGTCCCTGTAAAGTGGAAGATTCTACTTTTGGATATAATTTTTTTCCCCCCCTTTGAGACTATGAGATCCCTTTTCCTGGGTCTCATATGTCTCACTATTTCTTTTCATTATAACTACAATTATCATTCACAGATGGCTAATACTGAGTATACTATTACAATATTTACCATTTTAGCAGAGTTAAATTAATAAACCTTTCTGAGGAGGTTCTATAATTATCCCTGTGAAAGAAAAAAAAATCATTCTACACATAAACAGCAAAACAATAGGCAACTACATTATTAATCCTAAATACCAAACAATTGGCTTTGTGGGCACTTAACCTCTACTTAGGCAAGTCCTGTTTCTCAGGTACAGTTCATCAAGGCTTAACTTCTCTGGTCAGTGTGGAGGTCCATTCATCTTCATCAGGCCTCGGTGCTCTTTTTACCCGTGCATAATGAATCCAGGAATTAATTCCCTCTACTTTGACCGCAGTGTAAGTCTTCAATAGCACAGTGTAGGGTCCTTTCCATTTCTCTTTCAGTGGTTCATCTTTCCAGGTCCGTATGTAAACAACATCTCCTGGTTGGAACAGGTGAACTGGTGCGTCCAAGGGAAGAGACACCTTTTGATTTAGGTACCTGTGTAGTGAAGATAAAGTCTGCGAAAGAGAAATCAAATATTCTTTAATTGCAGCCTGACCTTTTATATGCATTTGGTGTCCCTTGACATTTGAAAGGTTTGTAGGAGATGCTTTCCCGTATATGATTTCAAAGGGGCTTACTCCTTCCTTGACCCTAGGGGTTATTCGGATTCGCAAAAGAGCTATGGGTAAGGCTTCTGTTCGCTTAAGGTGTGCTTCCTGACAAAGTTTAGATACTTGTCTTTTGAGAGTCTGATTCATTCTTTCTACTTTACCACTAGATTGAGGCCTCCGGGGGGGGTGTATTTCCCACTTAATCTGCAAACACTTGGAAATTTCCTGTACTATTTCTGCAATAAAATGAGGTCTGTTATCAGAGGAGATCCCCTC
This sequence comes from Balearica regulorum gibbericeps, assembly GCF_011004875.1. NCBI lineage: Eukaryota > Metazoa > Chordata > Aves > Gruiformes > Gruidae > Balearica > Balearica regulorum. The sequence goes on from NC_046219.1 coordinate 30,891,453, forward strand.
TGGAATACCAAATCTGGGTATAATTTCTTTTAACAAGATTTTAATTACCACTCTAGCTTTGTTGGTATGACAAGGGAAAGCTTCTGGCCAACCAGAGAAGGTATCTACCAATACCAATAAATATTTGGTGTTGCTGAGGAGTGCAGCTCCAGTGCCAGCCCGACAGCAGCGGAGCAACACATCTAGGCTCAAAGGGGGTTTTCCTGACTTTCCAGAGACAGGGAAATGCCAGGCAGGGGGAAGAGACACACCTCAAGAGAGCTGCTCTCACGGGAACTGCTGACGAGACCTAGGCATTGCCAAAGCAACGGTGCTCACCCCCGACGCCTATGAAAAGCAGCCTACAGAGTGCTACTGAACTGAAGCACGGCAAACAGAGCGTGAAACGGCAGTTTGTGCAAGCAGGGCGTGCAGGTTGGGCCTAGTCAGTCTACCTGCTCAAGAGGAGAGTCCATTGGTGGTCATCACTCTCTCATAGAAGGAGTTTAGCCATGGCACCCACCAGGAAGAAAGCCCTAAGCTCTGTGCTCACCAGAAGGCATGTGGCAAGCCAGACAGAGCTGCCACAGAAGCATGCAGCCACCCAGCTCTCAGGCTGCAGGGAGTGTCTGAGCTTGGCACTGGCAGGGGATGGCAGTAGTGAGATTGGGTGCGTGAGGTGTGACCAGGTGGACAATCTGCTCAGCCTGGTGGCAGAACTACGAGAGGAAGTAGAAAGATCAAGGAGCATCAGAGAGGCTGAGAGAGAGATAGACTGGTGGAGCCAAGCTCTGCCCTCCCTGAGACAGAAGCAAGGACAACTAACAGACAGAAACCAAGGTGAAGGGGACCCTGTATCCTCCCCTTGCCAGGCAGAAGGCAGTAGCCTGAAAGGGAGGAGTGAATGGAAGCAGGTCCATGCTCGGCGTGGCAGGTGAACCTTCTCCTCCTCACCCACCTTGCCTTCTGAAGTGCCTCTGTGCAACAGGTACAAGGCTCTGGCTGTGGAAGGCCACTCAAAGGAGGATATGGGTGACAGTCAAGCTACACCAGAGGTAGCACCTAGGCTCAAAAGGCCCATGCCTCCTGTCGTGACCACCCTCGCAAAGAAGAAAAGGTGGGTTATATTTCTATGAGACTCCCTTCTGAGTGGTACAGAAGGCCCAATATGCAGGGCAGACCCTCCTCTCGAAGTCTGCTGCCTCCTGGGGGCCCATGTTAAAGACATTACGAGGAAACTCCCCAGCCTGGTATGCCCCTCTGAGTGTTACCCACTGCTGCTCCTCCATGTGGGTGGGGATGAAGCAGAGACACATAGTACAAAAGCGATCAAAAGGGACTTGAGGCTCTTGGGACAGTCACTGAAGGCTTTGGGAGTGCAGGTAATATTCTCCTCCCTCCTTCCAGTTGAGGGCAGCAATGGTGGGAGGAACAGGCAGGCACAGTCCATAAATGCACGGCTCCGTGGCTGGTGTCAATGCCACAACTTTGGGTTCTTTGACAATGGGGCAGCCTACATGGCATCAGGCTTGATGAACCCTGGTGGGATTCACCTCTGTCAAAGAGGGAAGAGAATCTTTGCCCAGGAACTAGCAGGGCTCATCGACAGAGCTTTAAACTAGGCTCAAAGGGGGAGGGGGGGAAACATCTGGCTTGCCAGCTGCATGTGGGATGATGTGCCGAGGCTGGAGGGACGGGGTGCTGGTGTATGCCCTCAGCCTATTGCTCAGAGACATGCTGCACACACTGCAGCACGCTCAAAGCCTAGAGGACAGGAGCCAGGGGCTCCGGATGCAACAGGAACCAACAGGGTAACACTGGGAAGATACATCAAAAGAATTCCAGCCACCCCAGCCAATAAGTCAGCCTCATCGGGGCACAACTGAAATGCCTCTATGCAAAAGCACATAGCATGGGGAATAAACAAGAGGAGCTGGAGATGTGTGTGTGCCTGCAGGGCTATGACCTTATTGGCATTACAGAGACATGGTGGGATAGCTCCTGTGACTGGAGTGTTGGGATGGAAGGGTACAGGCTCTTGAGGAAGGATGGGCAGGGCAGATGAGGAGGGGTTGTCACCCTCTATGTCAATGACTAGCTGGAGTGCATGGAGCTCTGCCTGGGGATGGATGAGGAACTGACCAAGAGCCTATGGGTCAGGATTAAAGGGAGGGCTGGGGCAGGGGACATCATAGTGGGGGTCTGCTACAGGCCACCTGACCAGGAAGATGAAGTGCATGAGGCCCTCTATAGGCAGATAGGTGCAGCCTTGCGTCCACAAGCCCTGGTCCTTATGGGGGAATTCAACCACCCTGACATCTGCTGGAGGGACAATGCAGCTGAGCGCAAGCAATCCAGGAAGTTCCTGGAATGCATTGATGATAACTTTCTCCTCCAAGTGATAGAGGAGCCCACGAGGAGAGGAGCCATGCTGGACCTTATTCTCACCAATAAGGAGGGCCTGGTAGGGGATGTGAAGGTCAAGGGCAGCCTTGGCTGCAGTGACCACGAAATGGTGGAGTTCAAGATCCTCAGGGCAGCGAGGAGGGCGCACAGCAAGCTCACTACCCTGGACTTCAGGAGAGCAGACTTTGGCCTCTTCAGGGATCTGCTTGGTAGAATACCATGGGACAAAGCCCTGGAAGGAAGAGGGGCCCAAGACAGCTGGCTAGTATTCAAGGGTCACCTCCTCCAAGCTCAGGAGCGATGCAGCCCAACAAAGAGGAAGTCAGGCAAAAACACCTGGAGGCGTGCATGGATGAACAAGGAGCTCCTGGGCAAAGTCAAACAAAAAAAGGAAGCCTACAGAGGGTGGAAGCAAGGGCAGGTAGCCTGGGAGGAATACAGAGAAACTGTCCGAGCAGCCAGGGATCAGGTTAGGAAAGCCAGAGCCCTGATGATAGAATTAAATCTGGCCAGGGATGTCAAGGACAACAAGAAAAGCTTCTATAGGTATGTCAGTGATAAGAGGAGGATGAGGGAAAATGTGGGTCCCCTCCGGAATGAAACAAGAGACCTGGTAACCCAGGATATGGAGAAGGCTGAGGTACTCAACGACTTCTTTGCCTCAGTCTTCACTGGCAAGTCCTTGAGCCACACTGCCCAGGTCACAGAAGGCAAAGGCAGGGACTGGGGGAATGAAGAACCGCCCACTGTAGGAGAAGATCAGGTTCGAGAATATCTAAGGAACCTGAAGGTGCACAAGTCCATGGGACCTGATGAGATGCATCTGCGGGTCCTGAGGGAACTGGCGGATGAAGTGGCCAGGCCACTCTCCATCATATTTGAGAAGTCCTGGCAGTCTGGAGAAGTTCCCACCGACTGGAAGAGGGGGAACATAACCCCCATTTTTAAGAAGGAAAAAAAGGAAGACCCAGGGAACTACAGGCTGGTCAGTCTCACCTCTGTGCCTGGCAAGACCATGGAGCAGACCCTCCTGGAGACCATGCTCAGGCACATGGAAAACAAGGAGGTGACTGGTGACAGCCAACACGGCTTCACTAAGGGCAAATCGTGCCTGACAAACTTGGTGGCCTTCTATGATGGGGTTACAGCATTGGTGGACAAGGGAAGAGCAACTGACATCATCTACCTGGACTTGTGCAAGGCATTTGACGCTGTCCCGCACGACATCCTTGTCTTTACATTGGAGAGACATGGATTCGATGGATGGATGACTCGGTGGATAGGGAATTGGCTGGATGGTCGCACTCAAAGAATTGTGATCAATGGCTCAATGTCCAAGTGGAGACCAGTGATGAGTGGCATTCCTCAGGGGTCGGTACTGGGACAAGGGCACTGTTCAACATCTTTGTCGGCCACAGGGACAGTGGGATCGAGCACACCCTCAGCAAGTTTGCCGACAACACCAAGCTGTGTGGTGTGGTCGACACGCTGGAGGGAAGGCATGCCATCCAGAGGGACCTTGACAGGCTGGAGAGGTGGGCCCGTGCGAACAGCAAGAAGTTCGACAAGGCCAAGTGCAAGGTCCTGCACGTGGGTCGGCGCAATCCCAAGCACGACTATAGGTTGGGTGAGGAATGGATTGAAAGCAGCCCTGAGGTGAAGGACTTGGGGGTGTTGATTGATGAGAAGCTCAACATGAGCCGGCAGTGTGCGCTTGCAGCCCAGAAAGCCACCCGTGTCCTGGGCTGCATCAAAAGAGGTGTGACCAGCAGGTCGAGGGAGGTGATCCTGCCCCTCTACTCCACTCTTGTGAGACCCCACCTGGAGTACTGCATCCAACTCTGGGGGCCCCAGTACAGGAGAGACATGGAGCTGTTGGAGCGAGTCCAGAGGAGGGCCACGAAGCTGATCAGAGGGCTGGAGCACCTCTCCTATGAGGACAGGCTGAGAGAGTTGGGATTGTTCAGCCTGGAGAAGAGAAGGCTCCGGGGAGATCTAATTGCAGCTTTCCAGTACCTGAAGGGGGCCTACAGGAAAGATGGGGAGGGACTGTTTATCAGGGCCTGTAGTGACAGGACAAGGGGTAATAGGTTCAAGCTGAAGGAGGGTCAGTTTAGATTAGATGTTAGAAAGAAATTCTTTACTGTGAGGGTGGTGAGGTACTGGAACAGGTTGCCCAGAGAGGTTGTGGAGGCCCCATCCCTGGAAGTGTTTAAGGCCAGGCTGGATAAGGCTTTGGGCAACGTGTTCTAGTGGAAGGTGTCCCTGCCCATGGCAGTGGGGTTGGAACTAGATGATCTTTAAGGTCCCTTCCAACCCAAACCATTCTATGATTCTACGATAAGGCTCGTGCTGCCCCAGGCACCTTCCTGGCTGCGTCTGTCCCTACGTCCCTGCAGTCACCCACCCTGGTGGAGCTCGAATTCCCCCATCCCTCCCAAGTATTGAGGAAGAGAAGCTCTTCACCAGCTGTTCGGGGAGTCAGTTGCCATGGGGATGGCAGATGTACTTGATTGTTATAGGGACACTGGTGCCATGGTTATGTAGTTGCTGTGCCTGGCAAAGGCAGGGATGGAGCATCAGGAAGGTTGTTTGCACTGGGAGTGGGGTAGGAGTTGTAGGGACTACAAATATCTGGAGCAGGGGAAAGACAGAGTCCAGCCTTCGCCCCAAACACATCCCCACAGGGCCAAGGCTGGAGACCATGGGAACCGCACTGGCAAAGCTCACCCAACCCTATAGAGATGGACAAGCCAGTGCTCCTGACCCTGCAATGAAGGGGAGGTAGCTGAGGGGACCCAGGGTCTCCCATGGGGTGTCCCAGCACCCTCCTAGTGAGTCTTGGTGGGAGAGACAATGCTGCACACCCTGTTCTGGGTGTCCCATGGGAGAGAGCAGCTTCACCACACTTGGTGCCAGGAGCACTGAGGAAAAACCTTTCAGTCCTGCAAGAGGGCCCTGCCTATCCTATACTTGCTCAGCGTGCACCATGCTCCAGCATGTTGCTGATGTGAAAGCTGAGCTCCTTGTTCTCTGGGGGCTGCTACTGCTGAGGGGATGCGATTGGACTTTGTGAAGTGAGAAACGTTTTTAATTTAAAAAAATATTCCTTAATCAGCCCCTGGCTGGACCAGACAGGGCATTTGGCATGGCAGAGAAAGGGCCAGAGGGTAAGCTCTCAGGGGGAGGAGGACGGTGGGTGCAGGTACCCCAGCCCTCTTGCACAGTGACCAGGGGTCCTGCCCAGCTGCCCGGCATACCTCCATGCCAGGTTGACTCCCCATGGCCGTTGCCCCCTGTACAGCCCGGAGATGCAGGCAGCAAAACCCTGAACCCACTGCCATCGCCATGGCCCTCACCAGCTCAACTGTTGTTCTGCTCCTGCCTGCCCCATCCCCGCTGTCCCCTAGGGCTGCCCCCACAGCCTGCAGAGCCCACCTCACTCGGGCCTGCTGGGGCCCAGCTCCCAAGCAGCAGGTTTATTTAGATTGCAATCCTATTATGGAGCTGCCCACCCACAGCTGCTAATCCTGTTAGGCATCCAGTAAATCTCCCTATGCTTGGACTCTGCCCCCGGGGTATAAGGAGGGGGGCTGCTGGCTGGTGGCTCTACTGAGTCAGGATGTAATGGCCAGGATGCAGAGCTTTGCCTGGGTGTAACCGATGTGTTTAACTTTTTAACCATGGTGATGGGATCAAGATGAGATTATTAGCAGTAATAAGGAATGAGAAAAACATTTTAGGAATGAGGACCTGAGAGCTTGGTGGTACCATGGAACTGATAAACTGTGTGGTCGGTATGTACCATGGAACTGATAAACTGCATTATTGGTACGTGAGCCAAATAATATTTCATTTTCTGTCAAAATCATGTCCTTTGAGTGAACTTTGTTCATTATAATCTCATTATAATACCAAAACACACCTCCATGCTAAAAGTTACCCACCTCCAAGGTACGACCACCCCTCACTGGGCATGCTCTCTGAATTTCTTTAAGTATATAGCTTTAAAAGCAAAGCGAGAAAGTTTTACACCAATCATAATGAAGTAACTATGTAACTATGTGATGTAATTGTGACCATGTGTGTATTGAGAATATAAATATGTGCGTGTTCGTAGGCTAGGTATGCACGTTAGGTGGAACTATCCCCCGTGCATCCAGCGCTGCAATAAAGAATGCCTGCCTTTTAACACTACATTGGTGTTACGAGGTTTATTCCCGGATTTCGGTGACAGTTTCTGGCGACCCAGATGGGACCCTGCTTTTGAACCTCGACGGATCCGTGGGATTGCAGGATCTCCAGCCGGCACCAGGGAATTCTCGGGGAGAACCTCCGATCCCCGGACCGAAGAGCTCTGAGCAAGACCCCTGGGAGAGGTAAAGGCATTCTTACTTGATTTGAATATTTGTTTTTTGAATATTTGCTCTTACAAGTTGAAGGCCTTATTCAAGGAGCCCCGTGGCTCACCGGGACAGGCCCACATTGGGACAGGCCCACACCGGGACAGGCCCGCATTGGGACAGGCCCACACTAGGTTCAAGGAGCCCCGTGGCTCACCGGGACAGGCCCACATTGGGACAGGCCCGCACCGGGACAGGCCCGCATTGGGACAGGCCCACACTAGGTTCAAGGAGCCCCGTGGCTCTCCGGGACAGGCCCACATTGGGACAGGCCCGCACCGGGACAGGCCCGCATTGGGACAGGCCCACATTAGGAGCACGGGAGGCCTGCTCGTAAGGCACAGTGAAAGCTGCGCAGAGTTGGGCTGGGGAGACGTCTCAGGTAAAAGTCTCTGCTAGGCGAAAGCCTGTGGAGCAGGGCCCACCGGGGAGGGGAAGCCTCCAAGGTTGGGATTTCTGGTGGCAGGAGAAATCCCTGGGATTTCCAGTGGCAGGGGAAATCCCTGAGGGAGCTCTAACATGGGTTGGAGTCCCTCTGACTAGTGCTTGTGATAGTGCACAATCACAACCACTGAGTCCTTGAGAGATGGGTACTTTTCCGAGTAAGAAACCAGTCCCACGAAAAACACCACTGGGATGTATTTTGGAACATTGGAAAGATCTGGGAAACATTGATCCTTTGACTCGGAAACAGTTGATTGAATATTGTAATCACTGGTGGCCACTGTATATTTTAGAGAATGGGGAAAAGTGGCCGGAAAACGGGATGTTGCAGTATAACACAATTTTGCAACTAATGTTATTTTGTAAAGGGAAGGTAAATGGAATGAAATGGCATATGTAGATTTGTTTTTCACACTGCGAAATCATCCGGAATGGCAAAGGCAATGTGAATTGGTTCCATCTAGTTCTGCAGTAATGGCATTAAAGGGGCAGGAACCCGGTAAAGATTTGAAAACAGGTTGCTCATCTTGTGATATTGGTAAACAATGTTTTAAATGTGAATTTGAAGATGATGATGTTGAATTATTGGTTGCACCTCATTGAAGGCTAGGAAATGATCAAGGGGATCAAAATCTGGGGGCTAATAATGCTTCTGCCCCTCCTGTGGAAGGGGAGACGGAAGGATTCAGCCCGGTTGCTGGGAGGACAAGGGGAAGAGGGGGAGGAGACGGATTAACTCCCCTCCAGGCCCCTCCTTGACAGGCGGTTGGGTAATGAGGGTCCGGTAATGGTGAAAGTTCCCTTCTCCATAACCGATTTAAGAGCATGGAAAGAAACTGCAGGCACCTATCGGGATGACCCAGAAAGAGTTGCCAAAGTAATGGAAACAATAATTAGAACCCAAAACCCTGATTGGGAAGATTTGCAAGTAATATTGGATACATTATTGGAAGACACTGAAAAGAAAATGGTATTAAACACAGCCCGAAAACAAGTAGAAAGTGCCCATGCTAATGGAAATATACAAGGATCAGTGGACCAGAATTTTCCATCCACAAACCCTGAATGGGACCCTAATCAGCCAGGGCCCAGAGGAATGTTGACTAGATATCAGAAGTGGATTTTATTTGGCATTAGAAATGCAATGCCAAAAGCAATTAATTGGTCTAAACTTTATGAAGTGAGACAAGAATTAAATGAGTCCCCTTCAGCCTTTATGGAAAGACTGAAGGTGACTGCTAGAAAATATACCAATCTGGACCCAGAAAAACCTGAGGAAGCTTTACAATTGGCCTCTATATTTATGGGACAATCAGCCCCAGACATAAGGAAAAAGCTTCAGAAATTGGAAGGGGCTGAGTCCAGAGACTTAGGTAAAATGCTTGAAATCGCCTGGACTGTATAACAACAGAGAAAAAGAAAAAGAAGTCAGACAAATGCAAAGGGATGGAAAATTCTGGCAATCTTGACCGAGAATAATAAACATGTAAAGCAAAACTCAGCTATAAATCAGCAGAGGGTGTTGGTGCGACAGGGCGAAAAGAGAACTGGCCTTTCTTGAAACTGTTAAAATTTAAGCTGGGAAAACAGTGGGTAACACATCAATTTTTATATATGCCCGAATGTCCATTGCCTTTATTGGGGTGGGATTTATTAAGTAAATTAGAGGCACAAATTATTTTTAAAGATGGAGAAATTAGATTACTAATACCAAAATCAAAAGCTATAGAGGCGAGAGTGTTTATGTTACAGGATTCCCCCAAGGAGGAACAGATTCCAGAAGTAGTGGACAATGCAGTTATCCCCCTGGTATGGGCAAGTGGAGTTCCGGGACGATGCAAACTGGCAGAACCGGTAAAGGTGACTTTAAAACCTGGAGCCAAGCCGGTAAGACAAAAACAGTACCCTCTCAAATGGGAAGCCCGAAAGGGGCTAGAGGAATTAATCACAAAATTCTTAGAATATGGGCTGTTAGTAGAATGTGAATCAGAATATAATACCCCTATATTACCAGTAAGGAAATCAGGAGGCAGGGAATATCAAATAGTTCAGGATTTAAGGGCCATAAATCAGATAGTTCAAGATATACACCCAGTAGTGGCCAATCCATATACCTTGCTGACATCTCTGAGGGAGGAACATAAATGGTTTACTGTGCTGGATTTAAAGGATGCCTTCTTTTGCATACCTCTAGATACAAAATTCAAGGCATATTTGCCTTTGAATGGGAGAGTCCCACTACAGGAAGGAAAACACAATTAACATGGACTGTACTTCCACAAGGATTTAAAAATAGCCCCACAATATTTGGAAACCAATTGGCAAAGGAATTAGAAATGTGGAAGAAACAGAATCAAGGAGAAGGCATATTATTACAGTATGTGGATGACATCCTGATAGCAGCAGAAAGTAAAGAAACATGTTTTGAAATGACTATCAGTTTATTGAATTTCCTGGGCCAGGGAGGATATAGAGTCTCCAGAAACAAGGCTCAGATAGGGAAAGAAGCAGTGATTTATTTGGGATTTGAGATATCGCAAGGACAAAGACAATTGGGAAACGAAAGGAAAGAAGCCATTTGTCAGATTCCCGAACCTAACAGCCCAAAGGAACTGAAAGCCTTTTTGGGAATGATTGGATGGTGCCGACTCTGGATTTTAAATTATGGACTGTATGTGAAACCCCTATATGAAGCCCTGAAAGAATCTAAAGATCAATACCTGACTTGGACACCTGAATGCCATAAATCATTTAAAGAACTCAAAAAGGCATTGATGATGGCCCCTGCACTGGGTCTACCTGATCTAACCAAACCTTTTGAGCTGTTTGTACACGAAAGGCAACATCTGGCCCTTGGAGTGCTGGCGCAACGGCTGGGATCCTGGAAGCGACCGGTGGGGTACTTCTCCAAACAACTTGACACCGTGAGTAAAGGATGGCCGGGATGTTTGCGTGCCGTGGCAGCAACGGTGCTGCTGATTCAGGAAGCCCGAAAATTGACTATGGGCCAAAGAATAGTGGTATATGTACCGCATATGGTAATAACTGTCTTAGAACAAAAGGGGGGTCATTGGTTATCCCCTAGCAGAATGTTGAAATACCAGGTTGTCCTATTGGAACAAGATGATGTGGAATTAAAAACCACAGCAATTGTAAATCCAGCAGTGTTCCTGTCAACAGAAAATCCTACTGAGAAATTGGAACATGACTGTCTGTTAACCATTGAACAAGTTTATTCCAGCAGACCGGACCTGAAGGACGAACCCTTGGAGAATCCTGATCTGGAACTGTTCACGGATGGAAGCAGTTTTGTGCAAGCAGGAAGGCGAATGGCCGGGTATGCTGTTGTTACCACCACCAAGATATTGGAGTCAGGGACACTACCTGCAAATACATCAGCACAGAAAGCAGAATTGGTGGCGCTGAAGCAGGCCTTACGAATGGCAGAAGGGAAAAGGGTAAACATATGGATGGATTCCAAATATGCATTTGGTGTGATCCATGCTCATGGAGCCATATGGAAAGAAAGAGGGCTGTTATCAGCCCAAGGATCACCTATAAGACATAAAGAGGAAATTCTTCAACTCCTGCAAGATGTGCAAAAACCAAAGGAAGTGGCCGTAATGCATTGCAAAGCTCATCAATTTGGTCAGACGGCTGTCAATATAGGTAATCGGTTGGCGGATAAAGCTGCAAAAGAGGCTGCAGAACGAGGTATCCTTGCACTGGTACCAGTAAAACAGGTAAAAATTCCAAATGTAAAAGTAAGATATGGTGAATTAGACGAACAATTGGCAGAGCATTTAAAGGCATCCCAAAATGCAGAAGGATGGTGGGTAACACCAGAAAATCAGGTAATAGTGACCCCACAAATTATGTTGGAACTTGCAAAAGAGCAACATGAGCAGACGCATTGGGGTGTAGATGCTATGGTTACAAATTTGAAAACATTTGTAGTGTGCGTAGGAATGACAGGAATAATTAAGTCAATAATAGCTAAGTGCCCGATCTGTCTTAAAAATAATCCTTTAAACCAGAGGAAAGCACCTTTAGGAGTAACAAAGCAGGGTAATTCCCCAGGATATTATTGGCAAATCGATTTTTCTGAATTACCCAGACAAAATGGGTATAGATATCTGCTGGTACTGATTGATACGTTTTCTGGATGGCCGGAGGCTTTTCCTTGTCGCACCAACAAAGCGAGAGAAGTGGTTAAAATATTGTTAAAAGATATAATACCAAGGTTTGGGGTACCATTGGGCATATCTTCTGATAGAGGACCACATTTTGTAGCAGAAATAGTCCAACAAGTAAGTAAAATTCTGGGGATAAAATGGGACTTACACACTCCCTGGAGACCGCAATCAAGCGGGAAGATTGAAAGAATGAATCAGACCTTGAAAAGACAACTGAGTAAAATTTGCCAAGAAACATCTTTGAAATGGCCACAGGCCTTGCCATTAGCTCTGTTAAGAATAAGAATCCAACCAAGGTCTAAAGATGGTGTAAGTCCATATGAAATATTATATGGCAAACTCTACCAAACTCCTTTAATCCCAGGCGACATGAGGGTAACAGGGGAAACAGATTTGAAAACATATCTGATTTCTTTAGGAAAGACCCTCGAAGCGCTCAGAAGATATATTGTGCTGACCAGACTGCTTGCTCTTGATACGCCTGCACACCCATACCAGCCGGGTGACTTTGTGTATATAAGAACATGGAGTTCTGAACCACTCCAAGAAAAGTGAAAGAGACCCTTCCAGGTACTGTTGACAACTTATACCGCAGTTAAGGTAGAAGGAGTGGAGCCGTGGATTCATTATACTCAAGTAAAGAAGGCACCGTCAGAGCAGTGGACATCTATGCAAAAAGGACCTTTGAAACTCAGACTGTGTAGAAAATTTGACAGGGAACTGGAAAACTAAAAGAACTGGTTTTCAAAATGGAAAATTTATAAAGGGTTTGCATGTTATATGTTGAACTATGAATATTATGAATTGTTTGATTGGATTAATAACACTTTTTTGGGTTTTGTCGCTGATCTGTAGCCAAAGAAATACAGAATGGCCATGGTCCCAAGCTATGATGGGACCATATCCCAAAGACCGTTCCCCAAATTTAGCCACTGTGGTAATGCATGAATCTGAAGTTTACCACCCACCTGAGTGGGAATGGGACAGAAAGGACTGGGTCCGTGTCTTAACAGGAACAATTGGAGAAAAAAATCCAAGTAGGATGCAGAAAGATGGAAGGATCTCTTCATGAGAAAGCTTCTTCAGTTACCATCACCGGAAATCTATTAGACCCTAGTTCTAATCTTACAACGAGACTCTGTCCCACCACAGAATGGAAATGTAACAAACAAGATTCTCTCATTACGTGTTGCCGCCAGCAGAATGTCGGTAATTACTCCTTAGACCCTAGTACCAATAATGTTGAAATCACCAAATTCTGTATTAAGGAACAAGGAGATTGTTGGCACAATTTTACTTTGACTAAGCCAGTTTATGTGATATGCAATTGGCGACCTAACCCATTGACAGGAAGATTACGAGGCCTTACATTCAAATTCAAGATAAATGTTGTAACTAAACCCCTAGTGATGCTTGTTGCAGTAGTCACGCACGCTGGCACAGATACCCTTTTTACGTTAACTAGTAAAAGTGAAGTCACCCCCTCTTTTATGGTACCACAAGGGAATAACATCACAATAAGATGCAGATTAATCACTGAATCTCGCATTGAACCTATAAACAGTTATGAAAATGGATCACATGGCCCTATTTTGTGTAAAGATCAAAATTTAGACTGTTGGTTAAATTTGACTACTGTACAATACTCCTGTAAAGTGATATGTGGTAAAAATAACACCAAATACTGGGGAGAACTTAAAATAGACGTTATAATACCTACTACTCAACCAATTGTTGCGCTTAACCCGAAAATCTTTGAAATTGGACCATACGTGATCAGAAACACAGGCTTGCAACAAATGTTGTTTAACCCGGCATGGTCTCTCAAACAGGTTGAATTGTCAATGCAAAACAATGTTTCAGATATTCAACCAGCTTATTCACCTTTCTTAAAAATCTCATATGAGGGGTGGACAACCTGGCTACAAAAACGAACTCTTACTACGAAAAGAACACAAAGAGACTTGACCGGTGTTTTGGGAACAGGATTGGGAGTTTTAAATAGCATTGATTCAGAAGTAATAATGAACAAATTGACAGCCTCAATTAGTGATTTGGCTAGATTACAACAACCTTTACGATCTTCTTTACTGGCTTTAGGAACTAACCAGTGGCTGCTGTCAAGTGTATTACCCACATGGGAAAGAATAAATGTAAGGGACCACGAGTTAATTACGGATGCACTTGGGGTGATCCAAAATAACCTCTCTTTGGCTCTCAGTTGTATCCAGGCTCAATTATGGATGCAGTCGGTGGCTGCCTCAATTATAAGAGAAGGCGAAGAAGGCACTCTCCCTACTGAAATTAGGAAAGTAATTTGGGACAGTGCTACTGATTTTGAGAAAGAACTCCAGTCCTGGTGGAGCCTGGTAAACTTTACTTATGATCCCATTACAAACACAGCTACAACTTTTGTGCTCACTATATCTAATGCTACTAAATACTCAATTTATCCCATCATTGCATTAGGGATAAACCATAACGGAACTATACTCTATCCTTCCGAGCATAGAGTATGGGCCCGAAAGATGAATGAAAAATGGCAAGCTGTTAATTTGGAATCTTGCATCGTACGAGAACAACAAGGATTTGTCTGTGAAGGTAATGCAATTGAGGCACAAGACATTTGTTTGGACACTGAACAAAATATTTGCCATTTTGAGGTTCATCCTAACAAAAACCCTGAAACCATAATTATATATTTTGGCAAGGGCTGTGTATGCTTGAGAACTGTTTGTGATTTTTTATATGTAGATGAGGTAGTGGTAGAGATTAAAAATAATTCAAATTTTTGTATTTGTAATTTTACTAAGATTGATGTATGTGACTTTTCTTATTCGACCCCAGTCACATCGCACCAACTTTTGCAGTCTAACTACATGTTGATTCATGAATTATTACCTATCCCCATTGGAATGAATCTCACTTTAGTAAAACAGTTATTACGACACAAGGATTTGATTGAAATTCTGGAAAAAATTAAGGAAAACAGGCAGAAAACCCTAATAACTGTTCATCATAATGTGAAAGAAATACATCGAGGTTTTGAAAGAGTGCAGAGAGATGCAGAACTTAAATGGTGGGACACACTTTTCGGATGGTCGCCTACTGCTACAGGCATCCTAAACAAGTTGTGTCACCCCATCGTGATTCTTTTAACATTGGTTTTGATCAGTATGACCTTGTCAGTAATATTATATATCATAACTTGGAAAATGATGAATCGGTTAACACATCTGAAAAAAACAAATTATTCGTGAAACTTCTCTCACTCATATGATCATCCAAGCTGTTGTGAAACAGCAAAATAAACAACCAATCCCAGAGTTTCCTCCAACACATAGAAAATAATTAGTATAGTGGAAGTATTGAAAAGGTGATTATTTCAAAACTTCCAAAGGGGGGATTGTAACCGATGTGTTTAACTTTTTAACCATGGTGATGGGATCAAGATGAGATTATTAGCAGTAATAAGGAATGAGAAAAACATTTTAGGAATGAGGACCTGAGAGCTTGGTGGTACCATGGAACTGATAAACTGTGTGGTCGGTATGTACCATGGAACTGATAAACTGCATTATTGGTACGTGAGCCAAATAATATTTCATTTTCTGTCAAAATCATGTCCTTTGAGTGAACTTTGTTCATTATAATCTCATTATAATACCAAAACACACCTCCATGCTAAAAGTTACCCACCTCCAAGGTACGACCACCCCTCACTGGGCATGCTCTCTGAATTTCTTTAAGTATATAGCTTTAAAAGCAAAGCGAGAAAGTTTTACACCAATCATAATGAAGTAACTATGTAACTATGTGATGTAATTGTGACCATGTGTGTATTGAGAATATAAATATGTGCGTGTTCGTAGGCTAGGTATGCACGTTAGGTGGAACTATCCCCCGTGCATCCAGCGCTGCAATAAAGAATGCCTGCCTTTTAACACTACATTGGTGTTACGAGGTTTATTCCCGGATTTCGGTGACATGGGGACTCACCCCCGAAGATCCCTGTGGGGTTGAGAAGAACCTAGGGGGTTGGAGCAGTCCCCTGCAAGGGTGGAGAAGGGGCAGTAGGATTTCCCCTCTCCTCTCTGGTCCATCTTTCCCCCTCTGAGCTGCAGGGGCAGGGTGGAAACACCACCATCATCACCGGCTCAGGTGAGTGCTGAGCCCATGGGTCTGACCATAGTGAGGGGGGTGCTGAGGAACAGGGGCTGAGACAGGGTTGCCTCAACCAGATGGGGGAGTACAGGCCATGCAATGACCCCTCCTAGTGATGCTCACTGCCCTGCAGAGACAGGGCAGCTGCTCATGGCTGGTGGCACCAACAGGGACACAGAGTTGCCACTCCACTGCTCCTGGGTGGGCCCACCCACGTGTGGAGCACCGAGGGGGGCTAATCCAGGCAGTGGGGTGACATGAATGGGGCTGTGGGCTGCTGGGGATGTGGCCCTTGCAGACAGTGCACTCTCAGCCCCGCACATCACCACTGCAGGCAGCACTGGGACCACTCCCCCTTGGCAGCTTCCCCCAGGGCTACGGGCTCCCCACAGTCCTGCTGGCTTAGGGGGGACTGCAGCTGCCCTGGCACAGCACAGCTCCCCATGGCACAGGCATTACAGCCATCTCACGAGAGCTCACGGTGAAGTCCTCCCAGCGCTGCAGCCTGCCCTGCAGTGAGCCAAAAGGCTGGAGCCTCTGGCCTCTCACCTCTTGCCAGCCACCTTGTTCCATGCTGGAGCTGTGTCAACCCCAGAGCAGCCCACTGCAGAGTGGGAGATCTTGCCACAGGACCCTGAGCAAGAGCAGGAGTCTGTTGCCATTCCCCCCTCTACACCCAGCCATGTCCCCTGGGCACCTCCATGGCCCTGTGACATGGTTTAGCCCCAGCTGGCAGCTAAGTGCCATGTGCCGCTCGCTCACCCCTCCCCCGGCGGGATGGGGAGGAGAACTGAAAAACAAGGGCAAAGCCTCGAGGGTTGGGATAAGGGCAGTTTACTGGGACAGCAAGGGAGAGGGAAACAACAGGGAAACAGTGCTGATAACAGATATTAACAATGGGTGATAACAGAGAACGATTTACCAATCCCACAACCACTGACCAGATGGAGCCACACCGAGCCGGAGCCCGGCCCTGCCCGGATGGTATGGAATAGCCCCCGGCCAGCCTGGCTCACCTGTCCTGGCTCCTTGTGAAATTAACTCTATCCTTGCTAGAACCAGGACATTATCCACCCCTTATTCTCTACCATCTACCTCATACCCAGATTATTTTACAGATCTCATTGCCTTACTCTATGGGCTATCGCTCCAAAATGTCTGTCGAGTTCATTTAGTCCATGGCTTTGGGTTCCATCTGCCATTACAGTCTCTCAGAGCAGGGGCAACGGTGCGTGCTGCTGGATTGTTGCACGCTGCATCCGGAGTTTTCACAGCCAGTGTATCATCTGGTATGGTCCATGCTCACAGTCTGGATGCCAAAGATGTGATTTTTCGATAAAGTTTCTGGGCACCAGTTGAAGTCAGTTCTAGTTCCATCATCGTGGCACTTTGTTCAGTTTCAAAGTCCATCCTTCATTAGTTTTGGGTGATTCTTATGGGCATACTGTCACCGAAATCCGGGAATAAACCTCGTAACACCAATGTAGTGTTAAAAGGCAGGCATTCTTTATTGCAGCGCTGGATGCACGGGGGATAGTTCCACCTAACGTGCATACCTAGCCTATGAACATGCACATATTTATATTCTCAATGCACACATGGTTACAATTACATCACATAGTTACATAGTTACTTCATTATGATTGGTGTAAAACTTTCTTGCTTTGCTTTTAAAGCTATATACTTAAAGAAATTCAGAGAGCATGCCCAGTGAGGGGTGGTCGTACCTTGGAGGTGGGTAGTTTTTAGCATGGAGGTGTGTTTTGGTATTATAATGAGATTATAATGAACAAAGTTCACTCAAAGGACACGATTTTGACAGAAAATGAAATATTATTTGGCTCATGTACCAACCATGCAGTTTATCAGTTCCATGGTACATACCAACCTCTCAGGTTCTCATTCCTAAAATGTTTTTCTCATTCCTTATTACTGCTAATAATCTCATCTTGATCCCATCACCATGGTTAAAAAGTTAAACACATCGGTTACAATCCCCCCTTTGGAAGTTTTGAAATAATCACCTTTTCAATACTTCCACTATACTAATTATTTTCTATGTGTTGGAGGAAACTCTGGGATTGTTTGTTTATTTTGCTGTTTCACAACAGCTTGGATGATCATATGAGTGAGAGAAGTTTCACGAATAATTTGTTTTTTTCAGATGTGTTAACCGATTCATCATTTTCCAAGTTATGATATATAATATTATTGACAAGGTCATACTGATCAAAACCAATGTTAAAAGAATCACGATGGGGCGACACAACTTGTTTAGGATGCCTGTAGCAGTAGGCGACCATCCGAAAAGTGTGTCCCACCATTTAAGTTCTGCATCTCTCTGCACTCTTTCAAAAACTCGATGTATTTCTTTCACATTATGATGAACAGTTATTAGGGTTTTCGTTAGGATGAACCTCAAAATGGCAAATATTTTGTTTAGTGTCCAAACAAATATCTTGTGCCTCAATTGCATTACCTTCACAGACAAATCCTTGTTGTTCTCGTACGATGCAAGATTCCAAATTAACAGCTTGCCATTTTTCATTCATCTTTCGGGCCCATACTCTATGCTCGGAAGGATAGAGTATAGTTCCGTTATGGTTTATCCCTAATGCAATGATGGGATAAATTGAGTATTTAGTAGCATTAGATATAGTGAGCACAAAAGTTGTAGCTGTGTTTGTAATGGGATCATAAGTAAAGTTTACCAGGCTCCACCAGGACTGGAGTTCTTTCTCAAAATCAGTAGCACTGTCCCAAATTACTTTCCTAATTTCAGTAGGGAGAGTGCCTTCTTCGCCTTCTCTTATAATTGAGGCAGCCACCGACTGCATCCATAATTGAGCCTGGATACAACTGAGAGCCAAAGAGAGGTTATTTTGGATCACCCCAAGTGCATCCGTAATTAACTCGTGGTCCCTTACATTTATTCTTTCCCATGTGGGTAATACACTTGACAGCAGCCACTGGTTAGTTCCTAAAGCCAGTAAAGAAGATCGTAAAGGTTGTTGTAATCTAGCCAAATCACTAATTGAGGCTGTCAATTTGTTCATTATTACTTCTGAATCAATGCTATTTAAAACTCCCAATCCTGTTCCCAAAACACCGGTCAAGTCTCTTTGTGTTCTTTTCGTAGTAAGAGTTCGTTTTTGTAGCCAGGTTGTCCACCCCTCATATGAGATTTTTAAGAAAGGTGAACAAGTTGGTTGAATATCTGAAACATTGTTTTGCATTGACAATTCAACTTGTTTGAGAGACCATGCCGGGTTAAACAACATTTGTTGCAAGCCTGTGTTTCTGATCACGTATGGTCCAATTTCAAAGATTTTCGGGTTAAGCGCAACAATTGGTTGAGTAGTAGGTATTATAACGTCTATTTTAAGTTCTCCCCAGTATTTGGTGTTATTTTTACCACATATCACTTTACAGGAGTATTGTACAGTAGTCAAATTTAACCAACAGTCTAAATTTTGATCTTTACACAAAATAGGGCCATGTGATCCATTTTCATAACTGTTTATAGGTTCAATGCGAGATTTAGTGATTAATCTGCATCTTATTGTGATGTCATTCCCTTGTGGTACCATAAAAGAGGGGGTGACTTCACTTTTACTAGTTAACGTAAAAAGGGTATCTGTGCCAGCATGCGTGACTACTGCAACAAGCATCACTAGGGGTTTAGTTACAACATTTATCTTGAATTTGAATGTAAGGCCTCGTAATCTTCCTGTCAATGGGTTAGGTCGCCAATTGCATATCACATAAACTGGCTTAGTCAAAGTAAAATTGTGCCAACAATCTCCTTGTTCCTTAATACAGAATTTGGTGATTTCAACATTATTGGTACTAGGGTCTAAGGAGTAATTACCGACATTCTGCTGGCGGCAACACGTAATGAGAGAATCTTGTTTGTTACATTTCCATTCTGTGGTGGGACAGAGTCTCGTTGTAAGATTAGAACTAGGGTCTAATAGATTTCCGGTGATGGTAACTGAAGAAGCTTTCTCATGAAGAGATCCTTCCATCTTTCTGCATCCTACTTGGATTTTTTTCTCCAATTGTTCCTGTTAAGACACGGACCCAGTCCTTTCTGTCCCATTCCCACTCAGGTGGGTGGTAAACTTCAGATTCATGCATTACCACAGTGGCTAAATTTGGGGAACGGTCTTTGGGATATGGTCCCATCATAGCTTGGGACCATGGCCATTCTGTATTTCTTTGGCTACAGATCAGCGACAAAACCCAAAAAAGTGTTATTAATCCAATCAAACAATTCATAATATTCATAGTTCAACATATAACATGCAAACCCTTTATAAATTTTCCATTTTGAAAACCAGTTCTTTTAGTTTTCCAGTTCCCTGTCAAATTTTCTACACAGTCTGAGTTTCAAAGGTCCTTTTTGCATAGATGTCCACTGCTCTGACGGTGCCTTCTTTACTCGAGTATAATGAATCCACGGCTCCACTCCTTCTACCTTAACTGCGGTATAAGTTGTCAACAGTACCTGGAAGGGTCTCTTTCACTTTTCTTGGAGTGGTTCAGAACTCCATGTTCTTATATACACAAAGTCACCCGGCTGGTATGGGTGTGCAGGCGTATCAAGAGCAAGCAGTCTGGTCAGCACAATATATCTTCTGAGCGCTTCGAGGGTCTTTCCTAAAGAAATCAGATATGTTTTCAAATCTGTTTCCCCTGTTACCCTCATGTCGCCTGGGATTAAAGGAGTTTGGTAGAGTTTGCCATATAATATTTCATATGGACTTACACCATCTTTAGACCTTGGTTGGATTCTTATTCTTAACAGAGCTAATGGCAAGGCCTGTGGCCATTTCAAAGATGTTTCTTGGCAAATTTTACTCAGTTGTCTTTTCAAGGTCTGATTCATTCTTTCAATCTTCCCGCTTGATTGCGGTCTCCAGGGAGTGTGTAAGTCCCATTTTATCCCCAGAATTTTACTTACTTGTTGGACTATTTCTGCTACAAAATGTGGTCCTCTATCAGAAGATATGCCCAATGGTACCCCAAACCTTGGTATTATATCTTTTAACAATATTTTAACCACTTCTCTCGCTTTGTTGGTGCGACAAGGAAAAGCCTCCGGCCATCCAGAAAACGTATCAATCAGTACCAGCAGATATCTATACCCATTTTGTCTGGGTAATTCAGAAAAATCGATTTGCCAATAATATCCTGGGGAATTACCCTGCTTTGTTACTCCTAAAGGTGCTTTCCTCTGGTTTAAAGGATTATTTTTAAGACAGATCGGGCACTTAGCTATTATTGACTTAATTATTCCTGTCATTCCTACGCACACTACAAATGTTTTCAAATTTGTAACCATAGCATCTACACCCCAATGCGTCTGCTCATGTTGCTCTTTTGCAAGTTCCAACATAATTTGTGGGGTCACTATTACCTGATTTTCTGGTGTTACCCACCATCCTTCTGCATTTTGGGATGCCTTTAAATGCTCTGCCAATTGTTCGTCTAATTCACCATATCTTACTTTTACATTTGGAATTTTTACCTGTTTTACTGGTACCAGTGCAAGGATACCTCGTTCTGCAGCCTCTTTTGCAGCTTTATCCGCCAACCGATTACCTATATTGACAGCCGTCTGACCAAATTGATGAGCTTTGCAATGCATTACGGCCACTTCCTTTGGTTTTTGCACATCTTGCAGGAGTTGAAGAATTTCCTCTTTATGTCTTATAGGTGATCCTTGGGCTGATAACAGCCCTCTTTCTTTCCATATGGCTCCATGAGCATGGATCACACCAAATGCATATTTGGAATCCATCCATATGTTTACCCTTTTCCCTTCTGCCATTCGTAAGGCCTGCTTCAGCGCCACCAATTCTGCTTTCTGTGCTGATGTATTTGCAGGTAGTGTCCCTGACTCCAATATCTTGGTGGTGGTAACAACAGCATACCCGGCCATTCGCCTTCCTGCTTGCACAAAACTGCTTCCATCCGTGAACAGTTCCAGATCAGGATTCTCCAAGGGTTCGTCCTTCAGGTCCGGTCTGCTGGAATAAACTTGTTCAATAGTTAACAGACAGTCATGTTCCAATTTCTCAGTAGGATTTTCTGTTGACAGGAACATTGCTGGATTTACAATTGCTGTTGTTTTTAATTCCACATCATCTTGTTCCAATAGGACAACCTGGTATTTCAACATTCTGCTAGGGGATAACCAGTGACCCCCCTTTTGTTCTAAGACAGTTATTACCATATGCGGTACATATACCACTATTCTTTGGCCCATAGTCAATTTTCGGGCTTCCTGAATCAGCAGCACCGTTGCTGCCACGGCACGCAAACATCCCGGCCATCCTTTACTCACAGTGTCAAGTTGTTTGGAGAAGTACCCCACCGGTCACTTCCAAGATCCCAGCCGTTGCGCCAACACTCCAAGGGCCAGATGTTGCCTTTCGTGTACAAACAGCTCAAAAGGTTTGGTTAGATCAGGTAGACCCAGTGCAGGGGCTGTCATCAATGCCTTTTTGAGTTCTTTAAATGATTTATGGCATTCAGGTGTCCAAGTCAGGTATTGATCTTTAGATTCTTTCAGGGCTTCATATAGGGGTTTCACATACAGTCCATAATTTAAAATCCAGAGTCGGCACCATCCAATCATTCCCAAAAAGGCTTTCAGTTCCTTTGGGCTGTTAGGTTCGGGAATCTGACAAATGGCTTCTTTCCTTTCGTTTCCCAATTGTCTTTGTCCTTGCGATATCTCAAATCCCAAATAAATCACTGCTTCTTTCCCTATCTGAGCCTTGTTTCTGGAGACTCTATATCCTCCCTGGCCCAGGAAATTCAATAAACTGATAGTCATTTCAAAACATGTTTCTTTACTTTCTGCTGCTATCAGGATGTCATCCACATACTGTAATAATATGCCTTCTCCTTGATTCTGTTTCTTCCACATTTCTAATTCCTTTGCCAATTGGTTTCCAAATATTGTGGGGCTATTTTTAAATCCTTGTGGAAGTACAGTCCATGTTAATTGTGTTTTCCTTCCTGTAGTGGGACTCTCCCATTCAAAGGCAAATATGCCTTGACTTTTTGTATCCAGAGGTATGCAAAAGAAGGCATCCTTTAAATCCAGCACAGTAAACCATTTATGTTCCTCCCTCAGAGATGTCAGCAAGGTATATGGATTGGCCACTACTGGGTGTATATCTTGAAGTATTTGATATTCCCTGCCTCCTGATTTCCTTACTGGTAATATAGGGGTATTATATTCTGATTCACATTCTACTAACAGCCCATATTCTAAGAATTTTGTGATTAATTCCTCTAGCCCCTTTCGGGCTTCCCATTTGAGAGGGTACTGTTTTTGTCTTACCGGCTTGGCTCCAGGTTTTAAAGTCACCTTTACCGGTTCTGCCAGTTTGCATCGTCCCGGAACTCCACTTGCCCATACCAGGGGGATAACTGCATTGTCCACTACTTCTGGAATCTGTTCCTCCTTGGGGGAATCCTGTAACATAAACACTCTCGCCTCTATAGCTTTTGATTTTGGTATTAGTAATCTAATTTCTCCATCTTTAAAAATAATTTGTGCCTCTAATTTACTTAATAAATCCCACCCCAATAAAGGCAATGGACATTCGGGCATATATAAAAATTGATGTGTTACCCACTGTTTTCCCAGCTTAAATTTTAACAGTTTCAAGAAAGGCCAGTTCTCTTTTCGCCCTGTCGCACCAACACCCTCTGCTGATTTATAGCTGAGTTTTGCTTTACATGTTTATTATTCTCGGTCAAGATTGCCAGAATTTTCCATCCCTTTGCATTTGTCTGACTTCTTTTTCTTTTTCTCTGTTGTTATACACAGCCCAGGCTACTTCAAGCATTTTACCTAAGTCTCTGGACTCAGCCCCTTCCAGTTTCTGGAGGGTTTGTTTTTTGGGGTTTTTTTTTGATTTTGTTTTTCTCTGGGTCCAAATTAGTATATTTTCTAGCAGTCACCTTCAGTCTTTCCATAAAGGCCGAAGGGGATTTGTTTAATTCTTGTCTTACTTCATATAATTTAGACCAATTAATTGCTTTTGGCATTGCATGTCTAACGCCAAACAAAATCCACTTCTGGTACCTAGTCAACATTCTTCTGGGCCCCGGCTGATTAGGGTCCCATTTAGGGTTTGTGGATGGAAAATTCTGGTCCACTGATCCTTGTATATTTCCATTAGCATGGGCACTTTCTACTTGTTTTCGGGCTGTGTTTAATACCATTTTCTTTTCAGTGTCTTCCAATAATGTATCCAATATTACTTGCAAATCTTCCCAATCAGGGTTTTGGGTTCTAATTATTGTTTCCATTACTTTGGCAACTCTTTCTGGGTCATCCTGATAGGTGCCTGCAGTTTCTTTCCATGCTCTTAAATCGGTTATGGAGAAGGGGACTTTCACCATTACCGGACCCTCGTTGCCAACAGCCTGTCGAAGAGGGGCCTGGAGGGGAGTTAATCCGTTTCCTCCCCCTCTTCCCCTTGTTCTCCCAGCAATTGGGCTAAATCCTTCCGCCTCCTCTTCCACAGGAGGGGCAGAAGCATTATTGACCCCCAGATTTTGATCCCCTTGATCATTTCCTAACCTCCTGCGAGGTGCAACCAATAATTCAACATCATCATCTTCAAATTCACATTTAAAACATTGTTTACCAACATCACAAGATGAGCAACCTGTTTTCAAATCTTTACCGGGTTCCTGCCCCTTTAATGCCATTACTGCAGAACTAGATGGAACCAATTCACATTGCCTTTGCCATTCCGGATGATTTCGCAGTGTGAAAAACAAAATCTACATATGCCATTTCATTCCATTTACCTTCCCTTTTACAAAATAACATTAGTTGCAAAATTGTGTTATACTGCAACGTCCCGTTTTCCGGCCACTTTTTCCCATTCTCTAAAATATACAGTGGCCACCAGTGATTACAATATTCAATCAACTGTTTCCGAGTCAAAGGATCAATGTTTCCCAGATCTTTCCAATGTTCCAAAATACATCCCAGTGGTGTTTTTCGTGGGACTGGTTTCTTACTCGGAAAAGTACCCATCTCTCAAGGACTCAGTGGTTGTGATTGTGCACTATCACAAGCACTAGTCAGAGGGACCCCAACCCATGTTAGAGCTCCCTCAGGGATTTCCTCTGCCACCGGAAATCCCAACTTTGGAGGCTTCCCCTCCCCGGTGGGCCCTGCTCCACAGGCTTTCGCCTAGCAGAGACTTTTACCTGAGACGTCTCCCCAGCCCAACTCTGCGCAGCTTTCACTGCGCCTTACGAGCAGGCCTCCCGTGCTCCTAGTGTGGGCCTGTCCCAATGCGGGCCTGTCCCGGTGTGGGCCTGTCCCAATGTGGGCCTGTCCCGGTGAACCACGGGGCTCCTTGAATAAGGCCTTCAACTTGTAAGAGCAAATATTCAAAAAACAAATATTCAAATCAAGTAAGAATGCCTTTACCTCTCCCAGGGGTCTTGCTCAGAGCTCTTCGGTCCGGGGATCGGAGGTTCTCCCCGAGAATTCCCCGGTGCCGGCTGGAGGTCCTGCGATCCCACGGATCCGTCGAGGTTCAAAAGCAGGGTCCCATCTGGGTCGCCAGAAACTGTCACCGAAATCCGGGAATAAACCTCGTAACACCAATGTAGTGTTAAAAGGCAGGCATTCTTTATTGCAGCGCTGGATGCACGGGGGATAATTCCACCTAACGTGCATACCTAGCCTACGAACACGCACATATTTATATTCTCAATACACACATGGTCACAATTACATCACATAGTTACATAGTTACTTCATTATGATTGGTGTAAAACTTTCTCGCTTTGCTTTTAAAGCTATATACTTAAAGAAATTCAGAGAGCATGCCCAGTGAGGGGTGGTCGTACCTTGGAGGTGGGTAACTTTTAGCATGGAGGTGTGTTTTGGTATTATAATGAGATTATAATGAACAAAGTTCACTCAAAGGACATGATTTTGACAGAAAATGAAATATTATTTGGCTCATGTACCAACCATGCAGTTTATCAGTTCCATGGTACATACCAACCTCTCAGGTTCTCATTCCTAAAATGTTTTTCTCATTCCTTATTACTGCTAATAATCTCATCTTGATCCCATCACCATGGTTAAAAAGTTAAACACATCGGTTACAATACCATTGATGCAGCATATTGCTATTAACATCATACAATTTAATTTATTGGCTATTTTCACCCAAGATCAAATCCCCTTGGGGTACACACCGGACTTCCCCATCCTTCCACATCACCCACCAAGTGCACCCTGGTCCCTGAGCAAAAGCAATCCCGCAGATGGGCTTGCCTTTGCCTGAAGCAGGGATAACCCAAACTGTTTTACCCAACATATTTTTCATGCACACTACAGGAACTTTATCCCCTTCTACTGGGCGTGGGAATTTTGACTGGGCAGGGCCAGCTCGATTGGCAGATCCCCTAGTGTTAACTAACCAGGTGGCCTTTGCTAAATGTGTGTCCCAGTGTTTGAAGGTCCCACCACCCATTGCTCTCAGGGTAGTCTTTAGCAGTCCATTGTATTGTTGGATTTTCCCAGAGGCTGGTGCATGGTAGGGGATGTGATACACCCACTCAATGCCATGCTCTTTTTGGTCCAGGTGTCTATGAGGTTGTTCCAAAAATGAGTCCCGTTGTCTGACTCAATTCTCTCTGGGGTGCCATGTCGCCACAGGACTTGCTTTTCAAGGCCCAGGATAGTGTTCCGGGCAGTGGCATGGGGCACAGGCTATGTTTCCAGCCATCCAGTGGTTGCTTCCACCATTGTAAGAACATAACGCTTGCCTTGGCGGGTTTGTGGGAGGGTGATGTAGTCAATTTGCCATGCTTCCCCATATTTATATTTCAACCATTGTCCTCCATACCACAGAGGCTTTACCCGCTTGGCTTGCTTGATTGCGGCGCATGTTTCACATTGATGGATGATCTGTGAGATGGCGTCCATGCTCAAGTCCACCCCTCGATCACGGGCCCATCTATATGTTGCATCTCTTCCTTGATGACCTGAGGTGTCATGGGCCCACCAAGCTAGAAAGAATTCACCCTTACGCTGCCAGTCCAAATCCACCTGAGCCACTTCAATCTTGGCAGCCTGATCCACCTGCTGGTTGTTCTGATGTTCCTCAGTGGCCCGACTCTTGGGTACATGGGCATCTACATGACGTACCTTTGCAACTAGCTTCTCTAGCCAGGCAGCAATATCTTGCCACAGTGGGGCAGCCCAGATGGGTTTGCCTCTGCGTTGCCAGTTGCTCCGCTTCCACTGCTGTAACCATCCCCACAGGGCATTGGCCACCATCCATGAATCAGTATAGACGTACAGCGTTGGCCACTTTTCTCTTTCAGCAATATCTAAGGCCAGCTGGATGGCTTTCACCTCTGCAAACTGGCTCCATTCACTTTCTCCTTCAGCAGCTTCTGCAACTCGCTGTGTAGGATTGCATACAGCGGCCTTCCACCTTCGATGCTTTCCCACGATGCGACAGGACCCATCAGTGAAGAGGGCATATGGTTTCTCATCTTCTGTTAGTTTATTATATGGTGGGGCTTCTTCAGCATGTGTCACCTCCTCCTCTGGCAACATTCCGAAATCCTTCCCTTCTGGCCAGTCTGTGATCACTTCCAGAATTCCTGGACGACTGGGGCTTCCTATTCTAGCCCGTTGTGTGATCAGTGCAACCCACTTCCTCCACGTAGCATCGGTTGCATGATGTGTAGAAGGAGCCCTCTCTTTGAACATCCAGCCCAGCACTGGCAGTCGGGGTGCCAGGAGGAGCTGTGCTTCAGTGCCAATCACCTCTGAAGCAGCTCGAACCCCTTCATAGGCTGCCAACATCTCTTTTTCATTTGGAGTGTAGCGGGCCTTGGATCCTCTGTATCCCCGACTCCAAAACACCAGGGGTCGACCTCGAGTCTCCCCTGGTGCTTTCTGCCAGAGACTCCAGGTAGGGCCATTCTCCCCGGCTGCGGTGTACAGCACATTTTTTACATCTGGCCCTGCCCGGACTGGCCCAAGAGCTACGGCATGAACTATTTCCTGTTTCATTTGTTCAAAGGCTTGTCGTTGCTCAGGGCCCCATTTGAAATCATTCTTCTTCCGGGTTATGTGGTAGAGAGGGCTTCCTATGAGACTGTAATTCGGAATGTGCATTCTCCAGAAACCCACAACACCTAAGAAGGCCTGTGTCTCCTTTTTGTTGGTTGGTGGGGACATGGCTGCTATTTTGTTGATAATATCCATAGGGATCTGACACCGCCCATCATGCCACCTTATGCCTAAAAATTGGATTTCCTGCGCAGGCCCCTTCACCTTACTTCGTTTTATGGCAAAGCCAGCCTGCAGCAGGATTTGGATTATTTTCTTCCCTTTCTCAGAAACTTCCTCTGCTGAGTTGCCCCATACAACGATGTCATCAATGTATTGCAGGTGCTCTGGGGCTTCACCCTTTTCCAGTGCAGCCTGGATCAGTCCATGGCAAATGGTGGGGCTGTGTTTCCACCCCTGGGGCAGTCGATTCCAGGTGTACTGGACGCCCCTCCAAGTGAAGGCAAACTGTGGCCTGCACTCTGCTGCCAAAGGGATCGAGAAAAATGCATTAGCACTATCATCAGTTGTGGCGTACCACTTGGCTGCCTTTGACTCCAGTTCATATTGAAGCTCCAGCATATCTGGCACAGCAGCACTCATCGGCAGTGTGACTTCATTCAGGCCACGATAGTCTACCGTCAGCCTCCACTCTCCATTGGACTTCCACACTGGCCATATGGGACTGTTAAAGGGTGAGTGGGTTCTGCTGATCACTCCCTGACCCTCCAATTGATGAATTAGCTTGTGGATGGGAACCAGGGAGTCTCTGTTGGTGCGGTATTGCTGCTGGTGCACAGTTGTAGGAGCAATTGGCACCTGTTGCTCTTCAACCCTCAGCAACCCTACAACAGAAGGGTCCTCCGAGAGACCGGGCAAACTAGACAACGGTTCAATTTCCTCCGCTTCCAAGGCAGCTATTCCAAAAGCCCACCGGTAGCCTTTTGGGTCTTTGAAATACCCTTTCCGGAGGTAGTCTATGCCCAGGATGCACGGAGCCTCTGGGCCAGTCACAATGGGGTGCTTTTGCCACTCATTCCCAGTTAGACTCACTTCAGCCTCCAACAGAGTCAACTGTTGGGATCCCCCTGTCACACCAGAAATAGAGATGGGTTCCACCCCTTCATAGTTCGATGGCATTAGGGTACACTGTGCACCAGTGTCCACTAGGGCTTTGTACTCCTGTGGGTTCGATGTGCCAGGCCATCGGATCCACACAGTCCAATAAACCCTATTGTCCCTTTCCTCCACCTGGCTGCAGGCAGGGCCCCTCTAATCCTGCTCATCATAGTCACTACTCACGTCTTGCAAAAAGGACTTAGAAGTCCCTTCAATAGGATCAGAAGTGCGATCTGGCCTTCCACTTGATCTGGGGGGCTGCCTGGTGGAAACTGGAGCAGCATTCTTTCTGGAAGAGTCCCTTTGTACAGCTGTCTCGCCTTGTAGCTCATGTATGCGTGCTCGCAGGGTTGAGGTGGGCTTCCCATCCCATTTCCTCATGTCTTCTCTGTGGTCACGCAGATAAAACCACAGGATACCTCGTGGTGTGTATTGTCTATATCCCCTCTCTGGAGCAGAAAAATGCTTACTCCTAACAGCTGAAATGTGGGTCTGTACAGGTGGGGAGTACGATATATCCTCTTTGAGTTGCCGGACATCCTGGGACAGTTTCTCCACAGCCGAGACGAGGGAGGAAGAAAGGCTCTCTTCATATTGCCAGAGTCGGCCAGCCACTTCGTCCACCGTGGGTGCCTCTTCACTTTTCCAGTCGATTACTGCCAGTGAGTTGGCGTACAATGATGGTGCACTTCGCACAAATTTTCGCCACATGGGTCGGGTACAGTGGACTTCATCGGGGTCTGTGGGCAACTGTGCATTGTCCGGATCACAATAAACCATCTCCCGCACAGCTAATTCCCTCAGATATTGGATACCTCTCTCCATGGTGGTCCACTTGCCTGGCCGACATATGACATCTTCGCTGAAAGGATACCTTTCCCTCACACTTGACAGGAGGCGCCTCCAGAGGCTAAGGGCCTGTGCCTTCTTCCCAATTGCTTTGTCAATGCCCCCTTCCCTAGACAAGGATCCTAGCTGCTTGGCCTCCCTGCCCTCCAGTTCCAGGCTACTGGCCCCATTATCCCAGCAGCAGAGCAGCCAGGTAATAATGTGCTCCCCTGGAAGGCGGCTGAAATCTTTCCGCATATCTCGCAGCTCACTCAGGGACAGGGATCGAGTAATCACTTCTGGTTCTGGCTCTTCTTCTTGTTCTCGTGATGGCCCCGGTTCATCATCATCTTTCACTAAGCGAACCGATTTCCTTGTGTATTTCTTTTTGTGTATAGGGGCGACTGATACTGGTATGGGTTGATCTTCTAGCTCGGCTACAGTGCCTGTTGCCAGGGTTTGGGTAGCTGCAGTGCCCGTTGCAGGGGCTTGGGAGCTGCAGTGCCTGTTGCGGGGGCTCTCTCCCTCTGGATGGTGCTGTCTACTGTCAAGCAGTGTTTGATAGATTGTGGCCAGGGCCCAGCACAGCGCAGTAAGTTGTGTCTCCTTAGAATCCCCACAGCATTTTCCCTTCAAATATTCCACCATTTTATGAGGGTCTTGCAGTTGTTCGGAGTGAAGCTCCAAACCATTGGGGGTGAAAAGGTCTTTAGATACCCGCCCATACTCTCCCACATGCCATGCCAGCCCTGACCGTTCAGCCTTGGGGAAGATCCCTCAGTGGTATTCTTGAAACAATTTTTGCTAACCCTGAACAGGACTTGGAAAGCATGCAGGAGACCTAGCAATAGGAATATACTGGCCTGAACATTCCAAGGGTATTCAACATTCTCAAAAATTGTTGTAACCAACCAAAAGGGAAAAGGGGAGGTGAAAGAGTGGGAGAAGGTATCCCCCCCTGTCTTCCCCATAGATTGGGTCCAATTACTAATCAATTCTGAAAGATACTGACCAAGGTACGGGCCTGACCGAAATGCTACATACAAGTACCAGCTCAGACTCATGACTGTCAATGATATCTTATCATAAGTCATTATCACACAATACAACAACATGAGAACACGAACCCCTCTCCCAGAGGTGATAAACAGCGCCGCAGGGGTTACATAGAATAAACACGGGTTTACAAACCAGAGCCATGTGACCAAACAGAACATCATTATGACCAGCGACTGTTTCAATAACATTATAAATGCTTATAATGACTTTGTTTTAACACACTTGGGTCAGACTTGTCGTTATCACAACCCCTCGAGCCCCACGTTGGGTGCCAAAAAGGACTGACGTGGTTTAGCCCCAGCTGGCAGCTAAGTGCCATGTGCCGCTCGCTCACCCCTCCCCCGGCGGGATGGGGAGGAGAACGGAAAAACAAGGGCAAAGCCTCGAGGGTTGGGATAAGGGCAGTTTACTGGGACAACAAAGGAGAGGGAAACAACAGGGAAACAGTGCTGATAACAGATATTAACAATGGGTGATAACAGAGAACGATTTACCAATCCCACAACCACTGACCAGACGCTCAACCCGTCCCAGAGCCAAGCGGAGCCGAGCCAGGCCCTGCCCGACTAGCCCCCTTTTATGGTGAGCATGATGTCACATGGTATGGAATAGCCCCCAGCCAGCTTGGCTCACCTGTCCTGGCTCCTTGTGAAATTAACTCTATCCTTGCCAGAACCAGGACACCCTGCAAAAAGGGGAGTATGGCCCCAGCTCAGCCTCGAGCCCTCCCAGCTCAGCACCAAACTGAGCCACAGCAACTCCTGGAGACAAATTCAACCAGGCTGTAATTGCAAGAACAGGGTGGCACGGGCAGCTGTGCACCCGCCCAGAGGAGTCCTGGCCCTCCCAGGATGGGTTGCTGGCAAAGAGAGCGGGTGCTGGGCCCCACGGGGCTGTTGTCCATGACAGAGAAGTCCAGGCCACCGACAGCATCAGCTGGTACAAATGCTGTTGATAGAGGCTGTGGCTGGGTCGACGAGCCCCAGCTCCTCCTGTTCATTGATGCAGAGCTGGTACCTGCAGCCCTTGCGCCGGGGCAGTGGCCCCAGGTGCCCACTGGGTTTGGCACGGGGTGGCAGCAGGAAGCTGACGCTGCCAGCGATGAGCAGGTGCCAGATGCTGTGGATGTAGAAGTAGTTCTCCTCTGTCTCCACGAAGGCATAGAGCAGCACAGCAGCCACTGCGATCAGTGCTCCCAGGCACAGGTAGAAAGCCCAGCGCTTCCAGGTCTGCGGGTAGCAGTGGCAGCACTGGATGGTGCGAGCTGTCTGAGGTGGGGAAAGGGGGGGATGGAAGAGGCAGTCCTCGCAGAGATGGGCATGGCCCCTCCACTGTGGTGCTGTGTCCCTGACAAGACAGGGAAGGTGGTTCACGGGGAAGGGTGAAGGCAGCGGAGGGGAGATGCTGGCAGGGGAGTGGGGCTGGACGGCTGGGCAGGACGTGGAGTGCAGCCGGGATGGGGACGTAAGGGGATGGGTGGGGACAGCATCTCCTTACCCAGGCGATGGCCACGATCCCTAAGGCGAAGAGGCTGGGCCCCAGCAGGTTCCAGAGCCCGTGGCGGTCCATCTGCAGAGCCATGGAGAGCAGCATGGCCCCCAGCAGGTACAACACCTAAGGGGCAGTGGGGCACATTTTAGGATGGGTCCCTTCCCTGGCCACCCCGCATGCCTCCTCCCCCCACTCACCTGCTTGACCATGGGTTGGAATCGGGCCATAGCAATGATGGTGACCCAGACGGACATGAGGGAGCCCAGGAAGTCACAGAACTGCAGCACATCATACTCCATGATGCAGAACACCATGGTGCCAGGCTGGTCACAGGCATGGTAAAACTGGAGTGGGAGGGAAAGGGTGTGAGAGCCGCCCCAAGCAGCCCCAGCCCATTGCCTGTCCCCAGCTGCCCCCAACCCTGCACTCACGGTGGAGAAGAACATGGTGAAGGTGTAGATGGCGGCTTCCAGGAGGTAGTGGGTGTGGATGGCGATGGCCACAGGAGGCACGAACATGACGTTGCTGAGGCACAGCAGCAGTGTGGAGAGGAGCTGGAAGCCATAGGAGAAAGCCTTGGTGTTGTCCATGCAGCCCCAGCCATTCCAGCCTGTGGCCAGGGAGAGCCACTGTTACCCCTGCAGCACTCGCAGGGGCTGGGGAGGGAGTAGGGAAGCCCCTTTGCAGCACCCTGCAGAGAGCCAGCGCAGGAGGACTAATGGAGTGTGTAACCCCCGGAGAGGAGGATGCCAAGGGGGTCCCCGGGTGCAGTGGGCACCGTGGGTGCCTGGGGAAGCTCTCACCAGCTTTGCGCTCGCAGGCAGCGTACAGGTAGTTGTTGGTGCGCAGCAGCTTGCACTGGCCGTAGATGCCGCAGTCGTCGATGCAGGGTGAGAGGTAGGCACGCAGGTACACCTCAGCCATCACGTTGGTGCAAGGCTCAAACCTGCGGCGCAGGGGAAGGGGGTCAGCCCTTGCCCTGTGCCCCTAGAGTAGCTCCCGCCTCCACCAAAGGCACCTACCACACCCAGACATTGCTGACGATGGGAGACCCAGGGACTCAGCGAGTGCAGAAATGAGCTGCTTTGGTGCCACACATGGCAGCTCAGAGCTGGTCCCCAAGGATCTTTGTGCTGCAGTTGTCTGTGCCAGGCTGGGCGAGCAGAAGGAACGTGGCTGCGCTTAGACCCACTTTGCCTTTAGCAATGCACTCAGTTGGCTCCTATTTTGTCTGGATTTTGCTGTGTAAACACCGTGCCTTGCAATGCTGTGTGTGACTGTGTCGTGGAAGGACTGACTGCAACTGGCAATTCAGCATGAACTAGAAATGCAGTGGAGGAGTCAGAGCAGGCACACCACCCCCGCTGCCCCGCACCACCCCCGCTGCCCCGCCGCCTCCCATGCACACAGCTCCGGGCACACCCAGTACCTTGGCAGCCTCCAGCATGCAGGAGCACAGACAGGCCCACATCCGGACAGCATGCACAGAGTGCTGCCTGTGCACACACAGGTACCCCAACATGCACAAACATGCACACAGTGCCATCTGCACACATGCACAGGGCACGTCTGCATGTGTGTCTGCTGTTGCTGCGTGTGTTCACACAGCATAATCTGCACACATGCACAAAGAACACACACAGCCCTGTCTGCTTGCACAAACCTGAACATGCATGCAGCGCTGTTTGCATGCATGCACCAAATGTGCATGCAGCACCATCTGGATGCATGCACCAAACACCCAGTGCTGTCTGCATGCATGCACTGAACACGCACACAGCACTGTCTGCACAGCACAGAGCCCCACATGGACTCTCACATGTAGATACACACACACACAACAACCCCCCCTCCTCTGCAGGGCTCTTGGGCAGACACATGGGCCAGGAGCAGAGTTGCAGACACGGGACCGGTCCCTGGAGATGCTGAATGGAGCAGGGGCACAGCAGCCTGACAAGAGCTGCTCCCTCATACACACAGCCAAGCCTTGTCCTCGCAGTGACAGCCCAGTCCCCTCCCGGGCACGGGTACAGATGGGCGCTGCCGCAAAGATGGGCAGGCACCAATAGATGCACAGCATTTGCAAGCTGACAGGTGCTTCCTAACCAAGAGACAGAGGGAAGGGCTGTGGGGACCCACAGGTGGTCAGGCAGGCACAAGTTAGAGCCATCTGTGCCCACACAGGCACTCACATGGTGACACACAGCCCGCAAAGCCACTTGAGAGGTGACATGCTAGGTGGGGACCAGGTATACCCATGGCGCACATGAATGCAGGCAGTGGCAGGGACATCCCCTCTGGGCATGCAGGAGGGGACACGCTGGGGCTCTTACCCATGCTCTGTGGCACAGAGTGAGCGCAGGCTCAGGTACCAGCTGCTGGTCTAGGGGTAGGGAATCCGCAGGCGGCTGAGGCTGGTCGTGGCATTGACAGAGAGTAGGAAGCCCGCCAGGGACTCTGCAGGCAGGGAAAGCTCTGGGTGAGTGGGGCAGGGGGCAACCCCTTCCCCTAGGCAGAGCTGAGATAGGGTGCCCTGTGCCAGGCTCCAGTACCAGATGCCCCCATGGTCTCTGCTTTCTCCCACCCAGCCTCTTGCTGGACACGTGAGGGGCGTGACCCCCCACAGCCACAGCAGGATGGATACGCACAGCTCAGCCTACCTGTCTCGCAAGTGACCAATGCGTTGTCACTGGACATCAGTGGGACTTCATGGTTCAGACACCTGAACACCGTTGCGTTCTCACCACACAGGGAGCTCTGATGGCAGAGGAGACAGCCCTAAACCAGTGCCAGGGATGTCCTCTGCTCTGACAGCACCTGGCTTGCAGCACATCACCTAGAAGTGCCCTAACCCACTGCCTATCACCTAAGAACACCCCAAACCCAGGCCATCATCCTGCCCTTAGAGCACCCTAATCTGTGCTCTATCACCCAAGAGCTCCCAAATCATGGCCCATGACCCAAGAGCACCCCAAATCCTGTCCCTCACCTTGCTGCAACCCTAACATCATCCATCTCCCAGCCCGTCCCCCCCAGGGCTGCCCTGCCCTGTCCAGGGTGCAGCATGGCCACCTCACCACATTGAACCACAGCTCCAGGTTGAGCACTCCACCACTATCCAGCACCGGTAGAAGGTTGATGACGAAGACAGTGGGGTGGTCAGGTGGCACTGACACATTGGGCCCGAAGAAGATGTAGAAGTGGACGGAGAAGGTGTCCAGCTCATTGCACAGTGTGGGGTGGACTGGCCAGCACCGCTCACCAGCGGGCAAGGCAGTGGGGACGGGGACTGGGTGCTTCGTGCCGTTGGGGCTGGCAGGCAGAGGGCCGCCCCTCAGTGCCAGCCCACTCGCGGAGCCAAAGGAGTGAGGCATGTTCATGGAGGCACTGGAGGGCAAGAAGGGTGGACGGGCCAGGCTGGGTCGGGAGCAGTCTGGAGGGCAGAGCCATCAACCTGGGCACCACACAGCCCCTCCAGCCCCGTCTTAGGTCCCACCTCCCCTTCTTGCCCACTACTCACCTGCATCTGCAACCCAGCCCCAATGCCTCCCAGTGTCCCCATCCCAGCAGAGCTGGGTATCACCCTGCACCCAGCTGGAGTCAGATCCTGTGGGAATCCTTTGCCCCCTCCACCAGTCGCCCAAGCAGAGTCAAGACCATGCTCCCCACCCAGACCTCCCCATGCACCCTCACCTGTGAGCTGCACGGTGACCTGGAAGGAGATGGTGCCTGGCACCCCAGGATATTTCTCCACCAGCATGTAGTACCAGTGCTGCCAGAAGGGCAGGTCCAGTGCCAGCTGGCAGGGAGCATGCTCCCGGCAGTCCAGCGCCGTGGAGTTGTGCAAGGGGGGAGCCTTGGACCGCATGCACAGCCAGAGCGGGCAGCCCTCAGCCCCACGGCACCGCAGCACCTCCACCAGCATGCATGATGTGTAGCTGGGCATGAACACCCTGCGGAACAGTGGTGTCAGGTCCTGCCCCTCAACATGGGCCAACAGAGCTGGGGAGGCAAGCCAGAGAGATGGGGCATCCTAAGCTCCCCACCCTAGGGATGCCTCCTCCTTAGGAGACCCTCTCACACTCACTTATAGAGGCAGGAGCGGTTGTGGGGGGTCATGCTCTGCTCGGTGATGTAACCGGGGTACAGCATGGCAATGTTCACCAGGCGCTGCACAATGAGCTGTGGCTGGAAGAGATACTGGCACTCCTCGTAGAGCCCCTGCACCAGCGGGACAGTCAGCAGGGGGCAGGGGGGGACTGGCCGCACAGAGCCACCATCCCCCAGCTGCTGACCCTGCACCGCTGCAAGGGGTTGAGGTACAGCCTGCCCAGGTGCCCTCCATCTGTATGTGCCCAGGACCCCCACCAAGAGATGTGGTAGTCCTCCTGCTCCCCATGTGCCCCACTTGGGACACCTGCCCTGGGCACTGCCAGCCCAGGACAGTCAGGCCCCAGCAGAGCCCTGCAGCAAGCCCTGCCACTCCACAGTCTCCCCAAGCCCTTCACCTTGACAGAGATCTTGCCCTCATCTTTGGGCAGGCGGGCAGCCAGGAACCAGTCCCCGGGAAGTGGGCTGGTGACATTGAACACCCCCATGGTGCGGTTGGGCAGGGTCCAGGTGAGGGTCAGTGCGAAGGAGCCAGGGACAGCTGTATCCCTAGGGAAGTGCGCGTGCAGCGGGTTAATGACGGAGGGAGCCCCTGAGCGGAAATACCTGCAGGAGAGACAGCAATTAGCAGGGCGCAGGCTGGGCATCATGGCAGGGCCAGCCTGCCCTACACATGGAGGTCTGTCCTCCATGCTATTAGGAAGGTCAAAGACATGATAGGGAAGCCGTCTGTAAGCTGAGGCCTTGCTGGAGATTGTGAGCTTCCTTGGGTGGGTGTTCAAGCAAAACTGTTCATGTATGAGATGCACAAAAGAGTGGAGCCTGCAACAGTCCTGTGAAGATGAATCATGGGGAGTGAGTGCACGCGCATGTGTGTGTGTGTGTGTGTGAGAATGTATGTGCATATATGCACGTGAGCATGTATCTGTGTGCACATGTGTACCTGCATATGCATGCCTGTGTGCATGTGTATGCTCTCTATGTGTGCATGCATGTACATACATGCACACGTGCATGTGCAAGCAAGAAGCAGACAAGAGCAGGCGGGCTCCAAGGCAAGTCCAGGAAGGGGGCAGCAGGGGCAGGCAGAGGCAGGCCAGAAGGAAACAAACAGGGCAGGCTGCTTACTCACACGGCGATGCTACGGTCTGGGCATTGGTCCCCGAAGGTGCCACCCTGCTCCTTGAAGGTGACGAGGTTCCAGACAGCGATGACTGTGTCCTCTGGGATGTGGAAGTGGAAGAGCTCAATGCTGGCAAAGGAGTGGAAGGGGCTGAGCTTGCGTGGTGTGCAGGTGAAGTAGTTGGTCACAAAGAGTCCATCTGTGGAGGAGACCCAAGGAGCTCTCAGCAGGGTGAAGGGCTAGGGGGGTGCAGCACCCCTCCCAGACCAGGCCCACCCAGGATCTGAACGTGCCCCAAAACCAGCAGCCCAGAGGCAGGAGGGGCTGGGGCTGTGCCATTTCAGTGTGTCCCCAGGGCTGATGTCAGCTGTCCCAGCTGTGTCTCCCAGCCCCGGCACAGTCTGCATCATCGTGCCTGGTTCAACATTGCCTCAAGCCCAGTTCCTGGAGCTGTGGGCACTTGTCCTCTGGAGTCTGAGGAGCCCCCAGCCCTGGCTGCTCAGGCTCTGCCCAGGTGCAGCCC
The DNA here is from genome assembly GCF_011004875.1 of Balearica regulorum gibbericeps. Taxonomy (NCBI): domain Eukaryota; kingdom Metazoa; phylum Chordata; class Aves; order Gruiformes; family Gruidae; genus Balearica; species Balearica regulorum. The sequence goes on from NC_046219.1 coordinate 30,929,431, forward strand.
ACCTCTTTCAACTCATCATCCTCTTCAGTGAGGACCTGCTCCCTGCATTTTACCTGTAAAAAAGGGTCATTCCTCATGGCTCCAGTTCTGCCCCAACAGGTCAGCTCCCACAGGGACACACAGATTTCCCCCCGCTTCTCTGCCTGCTGAGGAGGCTCAGCACAGAGCCTATCATAAACTGCAGAGTCCCACCCTAGAGCCACAAGAAGAAGGAGCAAGCAGTGCACTTCCTGCACAGCCCTCCAGCTCTCCCGTGGTTTGCGGAGGAGAAATGGTGCACATATGTTTGCACGTACGCACATGTGGGTGCTGTCTGCATGCATGGCAAAGCGGAGGCATGCACATCCACATGCACATCCACATGCACCCCACATCCCATTGCTCATGTACCTCATACCCATCAAAAGCACATCCCTGTGCCCCACTACACGAGCACCCTGTGCCCCACTGTACATACTCCCCACGCCCCACAGCATGTAGACCTCCTACCCATTGTACAAACCCATCCCACACCCCACGGCACATGCATCCTGCACTCCATTGCATGTGTACCTCATTCCCATTGCACAAGCACTCCTGTACCCCATTAATGTGCATCCCCTGCCCCACTGATCATGCACCCCACGTGCTCTCCTGCACCCCATCCCGTACGCGTCCCTGTGCCCCGTCGCATGTGTGCCCCACATCCGTTGCACGCACACCCCCTCGCGCCCCCGGCCCCGCGGCACTCACCGGCGGGAGGCGGCAGGAGGAGGAGCGGCAGGAGCAGTAGGGGGAGGCGGAGGAGGACGGCTGCCGTGGGGCGCGCGCTGCCAGTAGCCCCGCCGCGCACCGGAGCCCATGACGTCATCCGCACCGCCCCCGGGGCCGACCCCGCGCGATCATTGGCCCCGACACGCGTCACTCGCCGGCGGCAGCGCCCCGCCCCCCGCGCGCCCCGGTTCTTCCCGGGGTGGCCCCGCCGCTGCTCGGGGCACCGGGGAGCAGGAACGGGGATATGGGCTGGGGGACAAGGACCTGGGGCTAGGGACAGGGATACAGGCTGGGGGACAGGGATACGGGCTGGGGACTAGGATATGGGCTAGGGACAGAGACACGGACTGGAGACAGGGACATGGTCTGGGAGAGGGATATAGGCTGGGGCCAGGGATATGGGGCTGGGGCACAGGGACACAGGCTGGGCGACAGGCACTGGGGCACAGGGACATGGGCCTGGGGACAGAGATACAGACTGGGAACAGGGACACAAGCTGGGGGACAGGGAACTGGGGCTTGGGACAAGGATATGGACTGGGGGACAGTAGCATAAGCTGGGGTTGGGGACACGGGACATGGAGTTGGGATGCAGGTGGCCATGGGGCCAGGCTACAAGGGGGACATAGGTAAAAGGGGCTGTAGGGCTGGGACACTAGAGGTGTTGCCAAGGTCAGAAAGGCCCACCCTCTGTATCACGACCACCTCCGCGAGGAAGAAAAAGCGGGTTATAGTTGTAGGTGACTCCCTTCTGAGGGGTACAGAGGGTCTGATACACTCCTCCTCTTAGGGAGGTCTGCTGCCTCCCTGGGGCCCGTGTTAAGGGCATTACTAGGAAACTTCCTAGCTTGGTATGGCCCTGTGACTACTACCCATTACTGCTCTTCCATGTGGGTCACAATGCGTAGTCCAAGAGCAATCAAAAGAGACTTCAGGGCCTTGGGACAGTTGCTGAGGGAATCTGGCATACAGGTTATTTTTTCCTCTCTCCTTCCAGTTGCGGGCAGCGACACTGGGAGAAACAGACTCAGTCGATCAATACATGGCTCCGTGGCTAGTGTCACCATGACAATTTTAGGTTTTTTGATAATGGGACGGCCTACATGGCACCAGGCTTGCTGGTGTCAGATGTGATTCACCTTTTTCAAAGGGGAAAGAGGGTCTTTGCCCAGGAGCATGCAGGGCTCATTGACAGAGCTTTAAACTAGGCTTGAAGGGGGAGGGAGATCATATCAGGCTTGCCTGTGACAAGCTGTGGGATGACATGCTAAGGTTAGAGGGAGGAGGTGCCAGTGAGAGGCCTCAGCCTGTTACTCAGAGACATGCCGGATACACTGCAGCACACTTGAAGTCTTACGGAGATGAGCCAGGGGCTCCTGAGGTAATAGGAACCAACAGGGAAGCACCAGTGAAGTACCTCAAAGGAATTCCAGCCTAGCACGGGGAAAAAAGAGGAGCTGGAGATGTGTGCATGCCTGCAGGGCTATGACCTTACTGGCATCATGGAGACGTGGTGGGATGACTCTTATGACTGGAGTGTTGGGATGGAAGGATACAGGTTCTTTAGGAAGGACAGGAGGTTTAACAAGGCCAAGTGCCGGGTCCTGCACTTCAGTCACAACAACCCCATGCAACGCTACAGGCTTGGGGAAGAGTGGCTGGAAAGCTGCCTGGAGGAAAAGGACCTGGGGGTGCTGGTTGACAGCTGGCTGAACATGAGCCAGCAGTGTGTCCAGGTGGCCAAGAAGGCCAACAGCATCCTGGCTTGTATCAGGAATAGTGTGGCCAGCAGGAGTAGGGAAGTGATTGTGCCCCTGTACTCGGCTCTGGTGAGGCCGCACCTCGAATACTGTGTTCTGTTTTGGTCCCCTCACTACAAGACAGACATTGAGGTGCTGGAGCGTGTCCAGAGAAGGGCAATGAAGCTGGTCAAGGGACCGGAGCACGAGTCTTATGAGGAGGGGCTGAGGGAACTGGGGTTGTTTAGCCTGGAGAAGAGGAGGCTGCGGGGAGACCTTATCGCTCTCTACAACTACCTGAAAGGAGGGTGTAGTGAGGTGGGTGTTGGTCTCTTCTCCCAAGTAACTAGCGAAAGGACAAGAGGAAATGGTCTCAAGTTGCATCAGGGGAGGTTTAGATTAGATATTAGGAAAAAATTTCTTCACTGAAAGAGTGATCAGGCATTGGAACAGGCTGCCCAGAGAGTTGGTGGAGTCACCATCCCTGGAGGTGTTCAGAAAACATGCAGACGTGGCACTTGGGGACATGGTTTAGTAGACATGGTGGTGTTGGGTCAACGGTTGGACTTGATGATCTTAGCGGTCCTTTCCAACCTTAAAGATTCTATGACAGGCAGAGAAGACAAGGAGGGGGTGTCGCCCTCTATGTCATCATATTTGAGAAGTCGTGGCAGTCTGGCGAAGTTCCCACTGATTGGAAAAGAGGAAACATAACCCCCTTTTTTAGGAAGGGAAAAAAGGAAGACCCAGGGAACTACAGGCTGGTCAGTCTCACCTCTGTGCCTGGCAAGAGTCATGGAGCAGATCCTCCTGGAAACTATGCTCAGGCACATGAAAAACAAGGAGGTGATTGGTGACAGCCAACACGGCTTCACTAAGGGCAAATCGTGCCTGACAAACTTGGTGGCCTTCTATGATGGGGTCACAGCATTGGTAGATAAGGGAAGAGTGACAGACATCATCTACCTGGACTTGTGCAAAGCATTTGATGCTGTCCTGCATGACATCCTTGTCTCTAAATTGGAGAGACATAGATTTGACGGATGGACCCCTCGGTGGATAAGGAATTGGCTGGATGGTCGCACTCAAAGAGTTGTTGTGGTCAACAGCGCGATGTCTAAGTGGAGACCAGTGATGAGTGACATTCCTCATGGGTTAGTATTGGGACCAGCATCATTTAACATCATGGACAGCGGGACTGATTGCACCCTCAGCAAGTTTGCTGATGACACCAAGCTGTGTGGTGCAGTCGACATGCTGGAGGGAAAGGGTGCCATCCAGAGGGACCTTGACAGGCTGGAGAGGTGGGCCCATGCATACCTCATGAAGTTCAACAAGGCCAAGTGCAAGGTCCTGCACATGGGTCAGGGCAATCCCAAGCACAACTACAGGCTGGGCGAGGAATGGATTGAAAGCAGCCCTGAGGAGAAGGACTTGGGGGTATTGATTGATGAGAAGCTCAACATGAGCCGGCAGTGTGCACTTGCAGCCCAGAAAGCCAACCATATCCTGGGCTGCATCAAAAGAAGCATGGCCAGCAGGTCGAGGGAGGTGATTCTCCCCCTCTACGCCACTCTCGTGAGACCCCACCTGGAGTAAAGCATCCAGCTCTGGGACCCTCTACATAAGAAGGACATGGACCTGTTGGAGCGAGTCCAGAGGAGGGCCACAAAGATCATCCTATGACAGGCTGAGAGAGTTGGGATTGTTCAGCCTGGAGAAGGCTCCAGGGAGACCTTAGAGCAGCCTTCCAGTACCTGAAGGGGGCCTACAAGAAAGCTGGAGAGGGACTGTTTACAAGGGCACGTAGAGATAGGACAAGGGGTAATGGCTTTAAATTGAAAGAGGGTAGATTTAGATTAGATATTAGGAAGAAATTCTTTACTGTGAGGGTGTTGAGGCACTGGAACAGGTTGTCCAGGGAGGCTGTAGATGCCCCCTCCCTGGAAGTGTTCAAGGCCAGGTTGGATGGGGCTTTGGGCAATGTGGTCTAGTGGAGGGTGTCCCTGCCCATGGCAGGGGGTTTGGAACTAGATGATCTTTGAGGTCCCTTCCAACCCAAACCATTCTATGATTCTATGATGCAGTGGGACAAGGGGGCTACAAACAGGGTGTAAGGGGGGGGACGACACAGAGTGTCCTGTGGAGAGAGGATGGGAGACAGTGAGGGCTACCTATGGGGGCTGTTTAATGGGGGTCAGGTTGTTTTCTGACAGCAGCTACCATCTTATTATAATAAATTAGAGTACTTATACAGGAGGTGTCGAGGAGATGGGGTCTGGGCACCACCTGCAGGGATGAGGGCATCTCAACTGGAAATGATCTCATCACACTTACCTAAAGTCCCCTGACATCATCCCCAAACTTCCTTTACATCACCTTCCTCCTTGGCCACTGTCGTGGTTTAACCCCAGCTCATTCACCTACCCCCCCCCCAGTGGGATGGGGAGGAGAATGGAAAAAAGCCCCAAAGTCGTGGGTTGAGATAAAGACAGTTTAATATGATAACAAAGAGAGAGAACAACAATAATAACAAATATATCTATATCTATAAAACAAGTGATGCACAAATGCAATTGCTCACCACCTGTGGAGGGAAAAAACCCACCTCCTAACACCCAGTCTGTTTCTGAGCAGTGATCCCCCCTCCCAGCTAGCTTCCCCAGTTCTATACAGAACATGACATTATATGGTAGGGAATATCCCTTTGGCCAGTCTGGGTCAGCTGTCACACAGCTGTTAGCTGTATCCCTTCCTAACTTCTTGTGCACCCCCAGCCTACTCACTGGTGAAGTGGTGTGAGAAACAGAAAAAGCCTTGACTCTATAAGCACTGCTCAACAATAATGAAAACATCCCTGTATTATCAACACTGTTTTCAGCACAAATCCAAAGCATAGCCCCATACTAGCTACTATGAAGAAAATTAACTCTATCCCAGCCAAAAACCCGTACAGCCACAGCCGAGAGGGGCAGGTGACTCGTGGGCACAGCCAAACTCCCAGGGGTGCTCAGCCCTACACCAGCCCCGCTCCCACCTCATGCCCCCATCATGGAGCACCCCAGGAGCTGCAGGAGGGAGCAGCTGCCCCTGGCAGTCCAGCCTGACTGCCCAGCGACCCCTCCCCAGGCATGGATGGGGTCTCCTTCCCAGCACAGACCTTCCAGGTGGACAGCTCTGCCCTGGGCATGGCTCTGGGGCACGGGGGCCAATGGCAGGTGGGGGAGAGGATCCCCCAGCCTGGGGTGCTAATTTGCTGCTGCAGGCCCCTGAGAGATGCCACTTTGATTTGTTCAAGGTGGGTGAGGAAGTCGGCTGCCAGCAGGGTGAGTGCATGGTGCTGCCCATGTACCTGGGCAGGGCTCACCTCTCCCAGCACCTCATCACCACCCAGGTGAGTCCTGCCACACCCAGGGGATAGTCAGGAGCCAAGGGAGACACATGACCCCAGCATAGCACCAGCTCCCACAGGGCAGGGGGATCATCCAGCTGAGAGGGGCTGCCACAGGCTGTTGGAGCGAGCCCCACTGAGCTGTGCTCCCCATCCTAGTTCCCCATGATGGACAAGCGGTTGCGGCTGGTGCCAGGTGCCCGTGCTGAAGTGGGTGCACATGATTAAGGCCCTCCCTCCCTCCGCCCACGTGACATCAAGGGGCCCTGGGAGGAGCCATAAGGTGCTGCTCCGCGCATCCCGCACCCAGGAGCTGCTCCTGCTGCAATACCAGAGTGAGAGATGGGTCTCCAGGGCTGCTGCAGGGCTGGGTCTTTGTGCACACATCCCAGCCTCACCACTAGGACCGGCTGCTGCCCTGTCATCAGGGCTCATCAGGCAATTTTTGGCATGCCCTTCCACAGGGGGCAGCTGGTCAGTCTGCCAGCTGGTGGGGCCTCTGCAAAAGCTGCACAGCATCACCAGCTGCCTGCAGCACCTGCCTGCCCAGTTCCCACACCACCACTGCCCACTCCAGCAGCACCTCAGCACCCCTGCTGCTGGTGGGTGTCCCGTGCCCCAACACAGCCCCCAGACTGTGAAGATGGAGGGAAGATACAGCCCTCACTGTGCCCTGGGGTAGGGGGTGAAAAAGCAAAAGCAAAGCCCTGAACAACCCTATGCGCAGGGCAAGAGATTAAATGCCTAGAAAAGGACGTGGGGGGCAAGAGCCAGCAGTGAGCATGCTCATAAGGTTACAGAGCCAGACTCCACTGCTGGCCAGGCCCCAGACCTCAGTGGCAATGCCCACTATCCCCACAGGGCTGGCCACCACACTGCAGGAGGACAGGCCGTGGGAATCTCTGCTGGTTTTCCAGCTCTGCTAGGCTGGGGACATCATCTGCCAGAGGCTGACCCACAAGGCAGCACAGCCCCCTACTCCCACCTGGTGGGACAAGGCCACGGCAGATTCCAGCTCTTCCCCTCTCTTTGAGGCTCTGGCTGGCAGCCAGAAGAGGAAGAGCAGACCTTTTACTTGTCCAACCTGGAGGTGATTATCAGCAAGGACTGGGAGGAAGGACACAGGCATGCCAGTGGCCTCAGAGGAAGCTGAGCACTCTCAGGAGCCCTGTGCCAGCCCCCAGCCCTCCCTGGCTGGGCCCAGCCCAGCTGCAACCTTGTTGTACCACTGCTGGCTGAAGCTGAAGATGCTTTTCAAAGCTGTGGGGAGCCCCCTCGGCATGCCTGGCCCCATACCCTCAGCCAGAAGCACCTCTTCACCCAGAAAGGGCTGGAGACGCCAGCACATCCCAGCACCCTGCACAGGCAGGTGTACCAGTGGCTGTGCCAGGCCACGTGGGAAGGGGGCCATATCCAGCACTAGGAGATCCTTGCTCTGCCGCAGCCCCCAGAGCCAGCACGGGGTCTGGATGACCTGAGCGCTTATCTGATGGCGGCCTGGTCCGGGTACTGGGGGCAGTGGTGGGAGAAGAGAACGAGCTTCAACCTGGCACAGAGGCAGCAGGCAGAAGCAAGCCTGGGACCAGCACAGTCTCTCGGCCAGCTTCGCCTCCTCCCTCACCTACCAGTCCGAGCTGTTGGAGCTGAGCAACACGGCCTCTCTGATGTTCTCCCCCAGCTGGCCCCCGTACTCACTCAGGAAGGCTCCCCACTGGGCGGCAGCTCCCCAGCATCGCTGGCACTCAACAAAGTCTTGCTCTTCTCCCAGAACCTGTACTGCCGCAACATCCCCAAGAAGCGGTAGAAGACGCTGGAGGACTACCCGGCAGCATGGGCCAAGGGCTCCCTAGAGCCCCCCGGCAGCCAGCTCTGCATCCCCTCCTCCCAGAGCCAATTCTCCTCCGCCTCCAAGCCCCGCCGCAAACGCCCCTGCACGGCCCTGTGAGCACCCAACAAACCCCGCCTGGCCCAGCCTCTGCCCCGGAGTCCTTGGGGGAGGAGCACTAGCTGCGAGGAAGGTCAGGCAGGAGCTCAGCGCGCTCCTCTCCAACGGGGATTCGCGGGCCGGTGCGTGGGTGGTGCCTACATAGTGCCCACGCGGGGGCGTGCGAGCGCTTTAAGGTGCCAGGGTCGAGGCATGGGAGTGACAGAGGCGGGGGCCAATGGGGCGGCAGTGATGCCGCGGATCGCAGCTGCTCCCAACCCAGGGCAAGGCCCGCGGCAGGCGTGAGTCCCGCCTTGCGTACCCTCACGGCACAGCACTGCATGGGGCCTCCGAGCAACCGTGTGCATCCACCCTCACCCCCGCGTGCCCCCCCATCACCTCCTGTCCCGGTTTAGCCCCAGCCGGCAGCTGAGCACCACGCGGCTGTTCGCTCACCCCTCCCCCAGCAGGATGGGGAGGAGAACGGGAAGACAAAGGCAAACCTCGTGGATTGGGATAAAGAGAGTTTATTGGGGATTGTAATAAACATATAAAGGTTTGTTCATAAAACGAAGGAATAAAGGGGTTAAGTAAAATAACAGGAACTCAGAAGGCAGAACTGAAAAAAACTGACAATTATGTTCAGATAAAGAACAAAAAGAAACCTGCAAAGTGGCTAATTCCAGAGCAATATAGCTAGCTTGCAGGCCTTTTGTTGAGCAATATAGCTAAAGTGTAACAAATGCAATGGCCAAATATGGAAGTTTACCTATAGGTCAAGGACTCAGCTGCGAGGAAGAGGAGCACCTCCCCCCCCCACGACCACCAGAGGGCAGATCACGACCACCTAGCAACAGGCCGCGCAGACGCAGAGTACAACAAGCCGGAACTAAGAAGACTAAGAACTCTGGGGTCTGGGAGGGAAGGCGCGAGCCGTTGGCGGGAGCAGAGACTTCCCTGGCTGCCCAGCGCTGTTTTGCCTGCTGTCGCTTGCTTTAATAAATCAAATTAACTTAATTGGCAAGGACTTTGGCTCTTTATTGCCCCTAACCTATAACAATTTGGTGCCGTGACTCGGATCGGGAAATCTGGTGGGGAAACCCGGTAGTGGGGAGGCGCCCCGCTGTAAAGCGGCCCTGCTCCGAGCTACTCACTCGGACCCCGACCGACGAACCCTAAATTCGACAGCAAGCAAAAGAAAGCCGGCAACCCCTTAATCTTTGTGCACGAAGCCCCGAACGAAGACGCAGGACGCGTAAGTATAGGCTGGAGTACCGTTCGGTTGGGGTTGGGTTTCCCAGAGTGTGCTGTGTGAGACGTCCGATTGTGGACGAAGTGAGTGTGGACCCCTAAGTACTGCGGTTCCCATATCCCGCGAGGGACTGGGCCAGGAACAGGGGGCAGCGTATCTGTGTGTGTACGAAGGCACTCCGGAAGATGGGATACGGGAAAAGCAAGCCCCTTGATCCCATGGGGGGGGGAGCCCCAGGTAAAGCTCCCACAGATTCCACCCGACAGTCCGTTAGGACTAATGATAACTTATTGGGATAATTTTCCCTCTAGGAAGGGAAAGGACAAAGTAAAAATGATTCACTATTGTATGGAAGTATGGGGTGGAAAGCAGATTAGAGGAGACAACCTCTATTGGCCTGTGTATGGGGCCTTTGAGGATTGGGTCTGTCAAGCCTTAAATATTTATGTAAACTCAAAAGAACCTTTTAATTTGGAAGAAAGTGAGTATGCTGCACTGTGGATAGTGGGCAAAACCAGAGTTAAGTTATTCGCCCTTAATACAAAAGAGAAAAAGAAAAAGACCCGGTCAGGAGAAGAGATATCAGGAACACCCCCGCCATATGTCCCACCTCCTCCACCCCCGGCACCTTTACCACCGCCTAATCCTACGGCCCCTATAAGGGACCACTATGAGGAGTCGGACTCCGATTCCGAGACTCCAGGACCAGCCCGCCCAACGACCAGAAGTCAGACAAAAAGAAGGCAGGAGGAGTCAAAACTTTTTCCCCTTAGAGAAGTAGGCATGGGAATGCTCCCTAATCCCAATGCTAACCAGCCAGGACAGCCACTTCAAATCCTAGGCATAGGATTCGTGGTAGTCCCCTTAAATTCTGGGGATGTCAGAGACCCCACAGATTGGCTAGAGCGCCTTAGAAAGAGCTTCCAACTTTACTCTGGAGTAGATCCTGATTCACCTGTGGGGCAGGCACTTTTAAAAACCCAATTTGTTGCCAAATCATGGATGGATATTCGAAAGAAGTTAGAAAAGCTGGAGGATTGGCAAGGGAGAGGCTTGGATGAGTTGTTAAGGGAGGCCCAGAAGGTGTATGTACGTAGGGAGGATGAATCTCATAAGAAGCAAGTAAGAATGATGGTAGCTGCAGTTAGAGAGGGACAAAAAGGGGGACCTCCTTCAAGGAGACCTCCCCCAAGGAGGAATGGAAGGGATTCTGAAAAAGAGAGACCAAGAAGGGACAGAGAAGGGAGGACAAAGAAGGGGGGAGTGGAGTGCTTTTACTGTGGAAAAAGAGGGCACATGAAAAAGAATTGTCGAAGGAGGAAAGCAGATGAGAAGGCATTCCAAGAAGACTAGGGGGGTCGGGGGCTCTATTTGCTGGGGACACAGGAAAAAACAGAGCCCCTGGTAAAGCTTAAAGTAGGTCCCCAGCAACAAGAAATCGAGTTCCTTGTGGACTCAGGGGCGGAAAGATCTACCGTCCAGGCCCTTCCCCAAGGGTGCACAATCTCAAGAGAAAAAGTACAGGTAGTTGGGGCCAAGGGAGAACCCTTTGGAGTACCTGTAATTCCCAGAATATCAATGGTACTCGGTGATTGATTTAAAGGACGCCTTTTGGGCCTGCCCATTAAAAGAAAATTGCCGGGACTATTTTGCTTTTGAGTGGGAAGACCCAGACACCCATCGAAAACAGCAGCTAAGATGGACCGTACTTCCCCAAGGATTCACGGAATCCCCTAATCTATTTGGCCAAGCCTTGGAGCAAATATTAAGAAATTACCACCCGGGAGAAGGAGTAACCCTCATTCAATATGTAGATGATCTGTTATTAGCAGGAATTGATCAAGAAGCTGTAAGAACTGAGAGTATTAAATTACTGAATTTCCTCAGTCTCCAGGGACTGAAAGTGTCCAAGTCTAAACTGCAATTTACTGAGGAGGAGGTGAAATACCTAGGACACTGGATCACTAAGGGTTGTAAGAAATTGGACCCAGAGAGAGTGAATGGCATTTTATCCTTGACAGCTCCCCGAAACAAAAGACAGATAAGGCAGATTTTGGGATTATTGGGGTATTGTCGGCAGTGGATTGAGGATTTTAGCAATAAGGTTAAATTCCTGTATCAAAAGCTGGTGACTGATGGACTAGTCAAATGGAGTGAGGAAGATGATAAAAGATTAGAAGACTTAAAGGAAGACCTAGTAAATGCCCCTGTGTTAAGTCTACCCGATGTAAGAAAACCTTTTTACCTGTTCGTGAACAGTCATGAGGGAACAGCTTATGGGGTACTAACCCAAGAATGGGCTGGGAAGAAAAAGCCTGTGGGATATATTTCAAAATTATTAGACCCCGTTAGTCGGGGATGGCCATCATGCTTACAATCTATAGTGGCTGTCGCTCTTTTGGTAGAGGAAGCAAATAAAATCACTTTTGGAGGGAATTTAAAAGTATATACCCCCCATAATATTCGGGGAATCTTGCAACAAAAGGCAGAGAAATGGATCACAGATGCTCGATTACTAAAATATGAAAGCATCTTAATACATTCCCCAAAACTGGAAATTGAAACTACTTCCCTCCAAAACCCTGCCCAATTTTTGTATGGAGAGCCGGTAGAGACCCTGACCCATGATTGCATTCGGTGCATAGAACAGCAGACTAAGATTAGAGAAGATTTAGAGGACCAAGAATTGGAAGAAGGTGAAAAGAGATATGTGGATGGGTCCTCCCGAGTAATAGAAGGAACCCGAAAATCGGGATATGCTCTAGTTGATGGGAAAACTCTAGAGGTCATTGAATCGGGGCCCCTGAACAAATCTTGGTCCGCTCAAGCATGCGAAATATATGCTGTTTTAAGAGCTTTGAAATTGCTTAAAGGAAAACGGGGAACTATTTACACTGATTCGAAATATGCATTTGGGGCAGTACACACCTTTGGAAAAATTTGGGCGGAACGAGGACTAATAAATTCACAGGGAAAAGGATTGATCCACGAGGAGTTAATCAAACAAACTCTTGAAGCTTTAAGAGGACCTACAGAAATAGCAGTAGTATACGTTAAAGGGCACCAGCGGGGAACCACACCACAGGTACGGGAAACAATCTAGCTGACGAGGAGGCAAAAAGGGCAGCATTATTGACTCTCTATCAAAGGGACACTGTGGTAGACAAAGGAGTTGAACCCCCGGGAAGGATGCCATTGGCATTCACAGATAAAGAAAAGGAAATACTTAAACAGGAAGGAGCATCTCAAAAGGGAGATAAGTGGTTCTTACCGGATGGCAGAGAAGTCCTGCCAAAGGGGCTAGCCTGGAAAATATTGCAGGAATTACATAATAAAACCCACTCTCACTGGGGAGTACAACCCATGGTAGACCACTTTGCTAACAAGTATGTATGCATGGGGATTTATAATTTGGCTAAGCAACTAATGAGTGCATGCCTGAACTGTCAAAAGGTAAACAAACAACAATTAAGAGAAAAAGTACCTGGAGGAAGAGAAATAGCTCTCAGACCCTTTGAAAAAGTCCAAACAGATTTTACTGAACTCCCTAAAGTAGGAAGATATCGGTATTTATTAGTAATGGTTGACCACCTCACACACTATGTAGAAGCCATCCCAACTGCCAGGGCCACTGCGCAAGTGGTGATAAAAGCCATTTTAGAACAAATCGTCCCTAGATATGGGATAGTGGGGGTAATTGACTCTGACAGGGGACCACACTTCACCTCTAAAGCTATCAAAGAAGCCCTAATCCCTATGGGAACCAAGTGGGAATACCATACCCCATATCACCCCCAAAGCTCTGGAATGGTTGAAAGGATGAATGGGGAAATAAAGAAACAATTGACAAAATTAATGCTAGAAACTAAATTATCATGGGTCAAATGTCTATATATTGTGGAAATCAAGATTGTAAATGTTATCCTTTTGTATGTTTTATTTGTAAAGTTTGCCAAGAACGGTGGTGGACCCATTGCCATAGAGGGAGGCCTCCTAGGGGAATATGTGATGCATGTTATGACTTTGAAAGGGAATGTACTAGAATAGCTCTAAAATTGGGGAAAGAAACTGGAGAACTGCCAAAGGAATCCCATCAGTGGTGGGAAATCTTTATTAAAGGAATTAATCCTGAAAATTACTGTTACCATCTAAACGAACCAGCTCTGCTGGTAGTCCAAATTATTAAAGGGTGCTGCCGAAGAGCCCTGAAGGGAATCCGGTGTGACTCACCATTGGTGAAAGATAGGATGTCAAACAAGAAAAGGGGCCTATCGACGGACCTCCTGAAGAATACCCCTGCTGCCGAGAAGATGGTACACCCCGCGGCTCGAAGCACCCGAGTCGGCGGGCGAGGCAGAGAGGTAAGAAATCGTGGAGGCGGGAACCAATCGAATGGGATAATGCAGCGATGCTGCAAGAATTGCCCCAAGGATTCTAAGTCCCCTGTAAAACCCGGAAAATCCCCACAACAAGATACAAAAAGGCAGACACCCTTGGGAAATACAAAGGATTAGCATCATGATACCCAATTGGCGGGGACCCTATCCTTTTTGGCAAACTATTAGCTGTGTGCTTTTAACCATTTGCTCTATTGCCAATGGAGAATATGAACATCAACCTTTTAGTTGGACTTTAAGTAGATGGGAAGACTCTAAAATTCTTAAAATCAATGTTACTGCAGGAGCTCCTTTCTTTAAAGTGACTAATTGTGAGCTAATGGGTCAAGACTGTAAGCCAGACAACTTACGCCGCTTCGGGTGGAATTCTAAAGCTACCTATTGGTGCCCCAGTTCAAACCCAGGACGTGGATATTGTAATTCCCCTTATGATTATTATTGTGCTTATTGGGGGTGTGAAACTATTGCGATGGGGTGGACGCCTCCAAAGAAAGATAAATATCTCAAGGTTACCTGGGAACCACATGGATGTAACCCACCCGGTTATGCCCAATCTGGTAACATATGGAAAAGAGGAGACTGTATATCTCTAGGGGTCTTAATTCTGGAACCCCAAGACCCTGGATGGTTAGTAGGAGGAACCTGGGGGGTAAGATATTGGCAACCTGGAACCGATAGCGGATGCCTAATACTCATTAGAAAACAATCAATTCAAAATGATTCTCTAGATTTTGGGAACAAGACTTTTATGCCCCCCAGTCCTGAACCTCCACAAAATGCCCTTTGGAAGCTTATGCAGGCTACTTATCAGCTTTTGAATGTAACCAAACCTAACCTGACTAACCGTTGCTGGCTTTGTTTTACGATTAAACCTCCTTTTTATGAAGCAGTAGGGATATCAGAAAACCCCAAACGAGTTAACGGAAGCAACCCAGCTGAGTGCTACTGGAAGGATCCTAAAACGCCAGGTATAACCCTAACATCGGTTACAGGACAAGGTAAATGTATTGGAACCATTCTGAATAGGGGAATCTAATTAGCGTATAACAATTTAAAAAAAAAAAAAAAAGAATATAACTTGGCAATACTTGAGTCAGGCCCCACAAACTCAGGCTTCGCCTGTCTCATGCTCCAGTACAAAAGAAAACAATTAATAAAATAGTTGGAATGCAGAAGCAGGATAAGAGAAGCTGTAAATTAGGGAATAGTCCTTGGGTATGAACTAGAAAAGACACAAAGTTTGAGGCAACCTGATAAAGGGAGGCCCAACATGCCAACAAGCCTGGGACCATCTGGGCAGGATGGATAACAAGGTTGCTGAGCTTGCAAAACAGGGATAATGAAGAAGAGGTCACCCAACTCTGTCCACTGAAGAAGAGGAGAAAGAGGAAGATTTGAGGAGGACGACCCCTGACGACCACCTGAGAAAGAAACTGCGCAGGCGTATCAGGACATTAGCATATATTCAGGAGTTCCCGGAATAATAATGAATATGTATTAAATGTATCAGAAACCTAATGAATATGTAAACTCTTTTGTAATATAAATCACGAACAATTTGTTTCTCGTCGAGATGCACGTTCGTGGAAATATCCCGGTGCGACTCCCAGCGCTGCAATAAAGGATACCTGCTTAATAGTCACATTGGCTATTGAGTGAATTTCTTTGATTCAGATTGGCGACCCAGGTGGGACCCTCTCTGCCTGGCTGCAGGACCCATTGAGATTGGGACTCTCTTGGGTACCCCCGGGGATTTCTCCGGAGAGACTCCTCTCCTCAATCGGATCACTGCGGGGGCAGACAAGGACCATCTATTGAAAGGTATTCTTTAAAATATTTTGCTTTTATTTTTATTTGTTTAAGTAACTGTCTGGAGGTATTGGTTGTTTAGGAGTTTAACAGTTACTACTCTGTTTTTGGAACCGGTTGTTTGGTGGCTCCCCGTAGGTCGTTACGTTATAACGCAGGGTTGAGCATATGGGGGACTGCTAGCGTCTTATTCGCATACATTGGGACAGTAACTGACTGGAGGTATTGGTTGTCTAGGAGTTTAACAGTTACTGTTACACACACACACGCACTTGTAACTGTCTGGAGGTATTGGTTGTTTAGGAGTTTAACAGTTACTGTCACACACACACGCACTTGTAACTGTCTGGAGGTATTGGTTGTCTAGGAGTTTAACAGTTACTGTTACACACACACACGCACTTGAAAACTAACTGTCTGGAGGTATTGGTTGTTTAGGAGCTTAACAGTTACAGTTTCAAGAATTTTCTTTTTTTCTTTCTCAAGTATAACTTGAGGTGTTTGAATTTGTGTGAGTCATACAATCACGTACGAAGCGAGTGTGGAGTCCGGATCCGCGGTTCTGTTATCCCGCGAGGGAAACAGCCGGAGAAGGACGAAGCGAATGATTAATGATACCCTTGTGGGTAATTATTTAGATTAATAGTAGCATTGACATGTAAGTTTGGATGTCCTTTATTGCTGTGTTAAAAGACTAACTAAAAATCTGAATGATGCAGCCCCTGAAGTAGAATTGTTGATAAATGTGGGAATCAGAATATTGCTTTTGACACCCCAAAAATATTGTGAATCAATAATCATTTTTGAATGTTTATGGTATAAACAGAAATTATGAATTCAATCTGGGACAGACATAGAGTGTGCTAAGTGTAAAGTGTGAACCCCTTGAGAAAAAGGAGTGTGCTACCGAAATAGTAAAGATTGTTTGTGGTTGGCGAGATAGTAAAATGGGAAGTAATCAGAGCGGAGAAGTTTTAAAAAACAGCCCAAGAATAAGAATTTGGAATATAATACAATGTTACAATTGATGTTGTTTTGTAGAAGGAAGTTAGAAAAGAACAACAAGAAAATGAAAGAGCGGAGACAGGCAGGGAGAGACAGGGAAAGAGAGGGTAACCTGAGAGCTGCACTGCAGGAAGCGTCAGCAAACTAACTTCAGGGGAGGACGGCAATACCAAGGGGGAGAGGCGAGGCCCCTCCAGCACAAAATACCAGTAATACCTTAGGAGATCATCAGTGTGCATATTGTAAAGAACTGGGACATTGAAAATGGGATTATCAGAAATTTAAGGACCGTTTTAGGGGTCCTGTTCCTATCAGTCCAGAGGTTCTGGAGGAGGCACGATAAGCAGCTCCCTTTCAACCTCAGTTCCCCTGAACTAGGTCCTGAAGGGGACCGGGGGAAACCTCCCCAGCAGAACCCCTGGCTACAGTAGAGCTGGGAAAAAGGAAAATAGATTTTCTTGCAAATATCGGGGCAACTTATTCTGTTAAATACTTATGAAAGAAAATTGAGCGATGATACAGTAAACATTGTGAGTGCCACAGGGAAAGCGGAACAGCGTGCCTTTTCCATCCTTTAAATTTTAAGCTTGGAAAACAATGGATAACTCACCAATTTTTATATATGCCTGAATGTCCTATACCACTCTTGGGACGGCACCTATTGAGTAAATTGGAAATGCAGATCACCTTTAAAGATGGAAAAGTTCAATTATTAATCCCTGAATCTAAAGCCATTGAGGCAAGAGTTTTTATGTTGCAGGAGCAACCTAAGACTAACAAAGGAATTCCCGAGGAGGTGAAGAATACAGTGACATTTTTGACACGGGCTAATGAGGTCCCGGGTAGATCCAGAAGAGCGAAACCCATAAGAATTATCCTTAAACCTGGAACAAATCCAGTAAGACAAAATAATACCCATTAAAAATAGAGGCCAAAAAGGAATTTAAAAGGTTAATATTCAACTTTATAGAATACGGGTTGCTCATATAATGTGAATCAGAGTATAATACCCCAATTTTACCGGTGAAGAAACCGGATGGGAAGAATTATTGGCTAGTACAGGACTAAATTTGGTTTACCATACTGGACCCGAAGGATGCATTTTTCTGTCTGCCCTTGGCAGCAGAGAGTCAGAAGCTGTCAGAAAATCCTGAAACAGGCAGAAAAACACAATTAACTTGGACGGTGTTACCTCTAGGACTTAAGAATAGCCCTACTATCTTTGGGAACCAGTTGGCCCGAGAACTCGAAACATGGACTCCTCCATCTCAGACAGGGACTTTATTACTAGTGGCTACAACTACTAAGGAGGACTGCGCCCAATGGACAGTGAGCTTGTTAAATTTTCTAGGATTGAGTGGATACAAAGTTTCCCAGCAAAAGGCCCAAGTGATTCAGCAACAAGTCACTTACCTCGGATTTGAGATCTCGAGAGGACAAAGAGAAGGTCGAAAAGAAGCTATTTGCCGCACACCATTGCCGGGAACAGCAAAAGAATTTAGGACCTTTTTAGGTATGACAGGATGGTGCAAATTATGGATATATATAATTATGGACTCTTAATAAAACTATTGTACTAAAAGATAATCAGTTAAAGTTGACCTGGACGGGAGAAGCAAAAAGAGCCTTTGAACAACTGAAAACAGAACTGATGAGAGCACCGGCTTTAGGTCTTCCTGACGTGTCTAAACCCTTCTGGCTATTTTCTCATGAGAGGCAAGGAATAGCCTTAGGGGTGCTAGCTCAGCAACTAGGCCCTTATAAAAGAGCAGTAGCTTACTTTTCTAAGCAATTGGATGAAATAAGCAAAGGGTGGCCTGGATGTCTACGAGCAGTAGCTGCAGTTATCCTGAATGTACAGGAAGCACGCAAATTTACAATGGGCCAGAAAATTACAGTAATGGTGTCTCATACGGTTTCAGCCGTGTTAGAACAAAAAGGAGGACACTGGCTTTCCCCCTCTAGATTTCTGAAATACCAAGCAATACTAGTGGAACGAGATGATATAACTATAGTCATCACTAACATTGTGAACCCAGCTTCTTTCCTTAGTGGGGAAATCTCGGAGCCGGTGGTCCATGACTGTTTAAAAACGATAGAAGCAGTATATTCCAGCCGTCCCGATCTAAAAGAGGAGCCGCTCCACGATGCCGAGGACTCCTGGTATACAGACGGAAGCAGCTTTGTGAAACACGGAGAACGCCAAGCGGGATATGCTGTGACCACTACCCAAAAGGTAATAGAAGCAAAATCATTACCTGCAGGGACATCAGCACAAAAGGCTGAAATCATTGCCCTAACCCGAGCATTAGAGCTGGCAAGAGGGAAGAAGATTAATATCTGAACAGACTCAAAGTATGCCTTTGGAGTTGTACATGCCCATGGTGTTATCTGGAAGGGGACTTCTCACTGCTCAAGGAAAATATATTAAACATGCAAAAGAAATTCTAAAGTTATTAGAAGCCGTAAATCTTCCAGAAAAAGTAGCTATTATGCATTGTAAAGGGCACCAAAAAGGTAACACCGACCAAGAGATTGGCAATAAATTGGCAGACTCAGAGGCTAGAAAGGCAGCAGAAAAGGGTAAAGTGATGGCAGCCTTAATTCCAGATGGTAAACTTCAAATTCCAAATTCTGATTTGGAGCCAGATAAGTATTCCAAAGAAGATAAAAAAATTAATCAATGATTTAGAAGGTAACAAAGGAAAAGATGGATGGTTTTATGTTCCAGATGGACGAATAATAGTACCCTCTAATTTGTCATGGAAATTAGTTTTAGATGAACATAAGAAAACACATTGGGGTACAGATGCTTTATATAAACAATTAAACCAGAAGCTAGTAAGTTGAAATTTGTACACTACTGTGAAACAAGTAACCCAAAGGTGCGAAATTTGTTTAAAGAATAACCCGAATACCTCAAACAAGATTCAGATGGGTGTAATAGGAAAAGGTAATAGTCACAGACAGTTAAATATAATCGAACAAACTGTTCTAGCAACACAAGTTAGAGGATTAGATCAACCCATACATCCTTTTAAACCCAGAGACTGGGTTTATGTTAAGAATTTCACAGGTAAACCATTGGAAGAGAAGTGGAATGGACCATTTCAAGTGCTGTTAACAACCCTCACTGCAATCAAGATCAAAGAGCAGCCCGCGTGGATTCAAGGATCAAGAAGGTCCCTGCATCATGGACTGTGGAACCACAATCACCCCTTAAGATAAAAATAAAAAGGACATTATGATCAATTGGACACTACTCGTGACAATAATAGTCCTGAGCCACGTCAGTCAGGTAGAAGGATGGAATCAAAATCTACACTTCCAAAACATCACTCAGATGCCTAAATATTCCGGCCACGGAATATCCTTAATAGGAGTTCCGCTTCCATCTAATGTCCCCTGGACAAATCCGGTTTTTTGGGCCAACACCACCCTTAGAAAAGATTCCCAGTCCAAATGGAACCAGGAATGGAAGGTAGACGTGATAGCGAATTGTACCTCGAGTAATAGCTGTTTGGTAAGTTCAGGAAAGGGCACCTTTGTAGGAGAATATTCAAAATGTAACAAGTCCATTTCTTTAAATATGACATTGATTGATCCTGTTTTTCAAAGGTTGAACTATACTGGACTCCCGGTCCCATTAGGAACGGGATGGTATTGGCTATGTGGTACACTGGCTATGAAGATATTGCCCCTAGGATGGAAAGGAGCTTGTACTCTTGGAGCTTTAGTTCCTAACATTACTATCGTTGACAAACTATACCCACAGGATGAAAGAATAACAACTTCCCTCAAAAGGATAAAGAAAACTCATAACGCTATAGCAGATAGGTTTACTAAGTTCCATAGTTTTGTAAGGTGGTTTCTCCCATGGCTAGGGATAAGTGAACTAGAAAAAAACTATAGTGAACATTTCAGCAGTAATAGAAAACATTGAGAACAAAACCATTGATGCAATACAGGCCTTGCAAATTGAAATAACTAGTCTGTCAAAAGAAGTGACTCAAAACCGAATGGCCCTTGATTTATTATTAGCTTCACAAGGTGGTGTTTGTGCAACCATAGATATAAGCTGTTGTATGTACATAGACCAAAGCGGTAGAATCTCCACAGATTTAGACGAAATCCGTAGACAAAGCAAAATATTGCATAAAATAACTAAAGACCATACCTCATGGGGTTTTGAAGAAATTTGGCACAAGTTAACTTCCTGGCTACCTAATTCGACCTGGCTCCGGCAGCTATTTGGTTTTGTCCTGCTTATAGGACTGATTATAATCCTGACTTGTATATTAATACAATGTGCATTTTGGTGTAGTAGGCGAACTTCAGGAGAATATGAGAACTGGAAACAAAATAAGATAAGACACGCAGTAGAGTCAGGGAAATACTTTAAGAGAACATTGCAAAAAGAGAATGTATTGTAGGCCTTCTTGCGAAAGAATTCGCAACTTTAATGAAAAGGGGGGAATGAATAGGGGAATCTAATTAGCATATAACAATTTAAAAAAAAAAAAGAATATAACTTGGCAATACTTGAGTCAGGCCCCACAAACTCAGGCTTCGCCTGTCTCATGCTCCAGTACAAAAGAAAACAATTAATAAAATAGTTGGAATGCAGAAGCAGGATAAGAGAAGCTGTAAATTAGGGAATAGTCCTTGGGTATGAACTAGAAAAGACACAAAGTTTGAGGCAACCTGATAAAGGGAGGCCCAACATGCCAACAAGCCTGGGACCATCTGGGCAGGATGGATAACAAGGTTGCTGAGCTTGCAAAACGGGGATAATGAAGAAGAGGTCACCCAACTCTGTCCACTGAAGAAGAGGAGAAAGAGGAAGATTTGAGGAGGACGACCCCTGACGACCACCTGAGAAAGAAACTGCGCAGGCATATCAGGACATTAGCATATATTCAGGAGTTCCCGGAATAATAATGAATATGTATTAAATGTATCAGAAACCTAATGAATATGTAAACTCTTTTGTAATATAAATCACGAACAATTTGTTTCTCGTCGAGACGCACGTTCGTGGAAATATCCCGGTGCGACTCCCAGCGCTGCAATAAAGGATACCTGCTTAATAGTCACATTGGCTATTGAGTGAATTTTCTTTGATTCAGTTCCCCCACACCAATAACATTTCCCAAGTGACCCAGAGGTAAGAGAAACACTTGCTTTAAGCCATCGAGAGCTACTACGTTTTAATGAACAAAATGTGGAAAAGAAAAAGGGGGGATTGTAATAAACATATAAAGGTTTGTTCATAAAATGAAGGAATAAAGGGGTTAAGTAAAATAACAGGAACTCAGAAGGCAGAACTGAAAAAAACTGACAATTATGTTCAGATAAAGAACAAAAAGAAACCTGCAAAGTGGCTAATTCCAGAGCAATATAGCTAGCTTGCAGGCCTTTTGTTGAGCAATATAGCTAAAGTGTAACAAATGCAATGGCCAAATATGGAAGTTTACCTATAGGTCAAGGACTCAGCTGCGAGGAAGAGGAGCACCTCCCCCCCCCACGACCACCAGAGGGCAGATCACGACCACCTAGCAACAGGCCGCGCAGACGCAGAGTACAACAAGCCGGAACTAAGAAGACTAAGAACTCTGGGGTCTGGGAGGGAAGGCGCGAGCCGTTGGCGGGAGCAGAGACTTCCCTGGCTGCCCAGCGCTGTTTTGCCTGCTGTCGCTTGCTTTAATAAATCAAATTAACTTAATTGGCAAGGACTTTGGCTCTTTATTGCCCCTAACCTATAACAGGGACAACAAAGGGAGAGGGAAATAACAACAACAGTACTTACAACAAAATATACAAACCAGGTGATAACACAAGGCAATTTACTAACCAGACACTCAGACCATCCCAGAGCCATGCTGAATCACCCATCACCAACTAGCCCCCTTTTATGGTGAGCATGATGTCACATGGTATGGAATACTCCCTTGGCCAACTTGGTTCACCTGTCCTGGCTGCTTGTGAAAATTAACTCTATCCTAGCCAAAACCAGGACACTTACCCCCAAAAGCTTTTAAAGCAGATCCAACAGCAGCTGGACTGCTGAGGCTTTCATGCTTCCCAGTGTGATACAGGGGATGCCTGCACGGTGATGGAGGAGGAAGGATGAGCACTCTCATTCTCAGACAGGTAACTAATTCTTTTTTTTGCTCATAGGTGCATGATATTAAGAGTATGGGTTATAAGTTATGAAATCTTATGACTTGAATGATAAGTAAATTAACATGATAAACTGGGGCTCAATCCCCTTTTGCCCTGATTATCATGTTTGTTTATCATATTTCTTAATGAGTTCATGAAATAAAGTTTAAATCACAGAGTATGTTGTCTCGTAAATTTGAGAGATCTGAATGGATCTTGACACCCCTGTCACTGAGTACCTGGAGCAGCTCCTGCCCTGTGTCCCCTAGAGCTGCTGGCTCTGGCCACACAAGCAATAAAGAGCAGGGGGGCACAGGCAGTCCCAGCATCCCCGCCATCCCAGGGCATCCTCAGGCTGGGCATTTGGAGGGGGAGCCCCATGTCCCGGGCACCCTGAGCCCCATGAGACCACGCAGTGCAGGCATGGGGACACCCTCCAGCCCTTCTGCAAGTCACTGCTGCTCTAAAACGTGGGGGCAGCCCCACTGCTGCTCCATCTGCCCCCCCCCAGGGCATGGCATGGTCCCAACCCCCCTCCTTGGACATGGAGGGAGAACCCTGGCATGGCCCCATCCCCTGGGATGTGCCCTCTCCTGGCACCTGCAGCAGGTGACACGCAGCCCCCGTCCCCAGGCACAGATGGGTTCCAGTAAGAGGCAGCAGTGGCGCTGCCAGAGCATGAGCTCAGAGGAACGCACCGCAGCCCTTGTGCCAAAGCAAACCCCGCCGCGGTGGCTCTGTCTTCCCAGCACCACCCCGAGCCCTTGACAGCTGCCTCTGTGCCGCAGCTGCCCCGTCCTGGCTCCCGGCGCCTGCTCCGATCCCTGCCCCATGCCAAGGCCAGACCCCCAGGGTACAACACTTCCAGGATGCTCCCGGCAGCCATCCCCTGCCCAGGCTGAGCTCGATGTAGGGTCTCCCCTGGCTCCCCGCCCTGCTTGGCACTCCAGGGCAGAGCAAAGCAGAGGTCAGAGGATGGAGGGGTTTGGGGAAGTTTGCATTTCAACAAAATAGTTTGCAGTGACTCATATTTACACCTCTGTGTGTGTGTATTTACATGACCCTGTGGAGCTATATACAGGGGAGGGGGAGATTGGGGTGGGGGGGAGCTGCGGTGTTGAAGCCTGCCCTGCTCTGGCCGAGGGGCCAGTCCCAGCAGGAGCCCCTGTTTCCTCCACCCCCAGGAGGGGGTGATGTGGGTGCAACTTCTGTCAGGGGCCAGGTACTGAAAAGAGATGGTAAAGTGCCCTGCAGGGCAGCCAGGCCCTGGGAGCATCTCAGAGCCAGCTGAGTCACGGGGGAGAGGGCGGGGGGGGGCAAAGAGCCCAGAGGGTGGGGAGATATGGGGTCCCCCAGGCTGGATCAGGGCTTGTTCCCTCCCTCCAGCGGAGGCTGGAGAGGGAGGTGAACTTTGCTGGTGCCGATGGAGGGGGGCAGGCAGTGCCGTGGCCATTGGCCTACCCGAGCCCTGCTGAAGCAGGGAGCTGTGGTGGCAGGGGGCTCTGGTGCATCCCGGGGGGCCAGGTGCTGGGAAGCATAGTGGCCCATTGAGGTTGGGGGTTCCGCCACCAGGCTCAAATGACTTTGGGGTCTTTTCTCTCGCTCAGCAGCCAGTACGTCTACATCTTCCCCTTGCCCTGGGGGGCAGAGGGGGTGGTGAGATCCTCCCCAGCCCCCAGTGCTGCCCCTTGGATGCCATCCCCAGCACTGAGGGGGACAGAGGGTCCCAGCTCCGACCCATCCACCCAGTGCACGCCCCTGCAGCAGGAAGGGCTGGCACCCTGCCAGGGTCCCTGCATCCTCACCTTCATCTCCACGTCCTCACGCAGCTCCAGCTTGAAGCAGCCAAACTCATCCAGGACTTCCTTGGTGGTGGAGGAGACATGGATCTTCAGGGCTGGGTGGCACAGAGGGGCAAAAGGGACATGGCTGGGTCTGGGAGCAAGGCACGATCTGCCAACCCCACGGCTAACCCTGGCCACTGGACTCCATGCGGGATGCAGTGTTCACCGTGTCCCCAAACAGGCAGTACTGCGACATCTTCAGACCCACAACTCTGGCGCACACAGGACCTGCGGGCACAGAGATGCCCAGGGCTGCTGCAGGGCAGGCGAGCACCCTGCAGCCACGGTGCCAGCCAGCACAGGGGCTCACTGGGGTGTACGCCAATGTGCAGGCGGAGCTGGTTGTTGGGCTGGTGACAGATCTTGAAGGTTTTGACAGCCTCAAGCAGGGCCAGGGCCATACAGGTGATCTTGCGGGCATGTAGCTTCCCATTGTGCACCGGCAGCCCTGACACCACCATGTAGGCATCCTTGATGGTCTCCACCTGCAGGGTCAGGGCGAGTGAGTACACCCCAGGCTCCCTACTACCCACCTCACTTTGGGGGGGCTGTGCTTGCTCACCTCCCCCCCCTCACCTTGTAGACATCAAAGTTGTCAATGATGGCATCAAAGCAAGTGTAGAGATCATTCAGCAGCATCACGACCTGGAAGGGGCAAGGAGGTATGTGGGGCTGGGAGTGGGCGCATCCCCCCAGCCCCGGGGACGGTACTGCCAAGGTATGAGACTCCCCTCCAAAGGCCTGCTCTCACCTGCATGGGGGTGCTCTCCATCAAGAGGGCAGTGAAGCCCACAATGTTGCTGAAGTAGATGGTGATGCTGTCAAAAGCCTCATCTTGTACCATCTCCCCGTGCTTCAGTTGCTCTGCCACAGAGCTGGCGAGGACGGGGGGGGATAGTGGTGGGTTCCCTTCCTCCCCAAACTCTGCACTCCCTGTTCCCCCTGCCCCCCTCCCTTGCCCTACACCAGCACGGAGAGCTGGCAAGGGACCCCATGCTTGCATGGTGGTGGGTGCATGCTGACCCCACACAAACCCTTGGCCCCACACGCTCCCATCTCTCCCCCTCTCACTGGGGCAGGATCTGGTAGAGGAGGTTCTCCGCCTCACGCTTCTCCTCCAGGTAGGCCTGCGTCCGCTCCTCCACCAGCTTCTCCAGGTTGTTGGCGTACTGCTCCATGTGCAACAGCAGGTTGTCCAGGATGCTGGTGATGCCCTCCCTGCTGGGGTGCAGGCAGCTGGCACTGCGGGCAGGTAGAGGGGCCCCCCAATCCCCCTATGGCTGTCCCCACTCCCACCCAAGGCCACCTTCCCTGCTTGCCAGCCACCCACTTGTTGAATCTACAGATGAAGATCTTGATCTGGCTGAAGTCAGGGTGCTTGACTGGCTCCTGTGCCCAGCAGCGCTCCATCAGCACCACCAGCACCCCACTGTGCACCCCAATGTCAATGGAGGGGCAGAAGAAGGGCTTCTGGCTGTTATGCACCTTCTGCACAAGGTCTGCCAGGGGATGGCTGACAGTGAACACTGGATCCCCCCGGCGGGGATGGGACCACCCCATGCCCACCCCTCACCTTCACCTTTGGGGCTCAGGTCCATGCCCTCAATGTAGAAGGGGCCATTACACAGGGCAACCTCTTGCATGATGATGCCAAAGCTGTAGATGTCAGCTTTCTGCATACCTGGGGCGGGCAGGCACACCTTCTGCAGCAGCTCCGGGGCCGTCCACAGCTTCTCTGATGGGACATAGCCATGGGGTGGTGAGGCAGGGCCATCTCAATTCCCCCAGTCCCCATTGACGGGCACTCACTGGCATAGAGGGCACGCATGTCCTTGGCATAGCAGGGTGAGCGGAAGCTGGCCAGCCCATAGTCGGTGATCTTCAGCACAAAGTGGATGTCCACCACGCAGTTGGATGACTTGAGGCTGCCATGGTGGCCAATGATGCTGTTGTGCAGGAAGGCCATTCCCTGGTACAGATGGACATGGCACCCCCCAGGCACCCCCCCTTCCAGCCCCTCATGCCCCTTGCTTGAATACCTTGACAATGTCCTTGATGAGGGAGTAGCGAAACATCCAGTCCAGGTTGATGCTCTCATTCTCCAGGATGTCCTGGAACAGCACATTGAGCGGGCCCCACCGACTGCCCGGGACAGCGGCACTGGCACCAGCCTCACCGAGCACCCAACCATGGGGCGCTCCGCAGCATCCACCCTCTCCCCTTCACCAGCCTCTGACACCTGTTTGGGCAGCTCTGCCGTGAGTCTCGTGGGGCTTGGGTGGCCACCAGCATCTACAGCCCTGTCCTCAACACCCAGCCCAGCTGGGTCACCAGAAGTGTCTAAGTGTCACCCCCAGTGCCCCCCCCCCCCACCTGCAGGATGCCTTGTGGGCAATACTCAGTGACGATGCAGATGTTGGGGTGGGGGGGTGTCAATGCATACCCTGATGAAATGGGTGAGGTGGTTGAACTGGATGTCCTGCATCTGGAGGTGGAAGCAGAGTCCAGACAGTGCTGTGGTCGGGGGGGGGGGGGATGCGCTGCTGCTTCCACCAGTCCCCCCTCACTGCCAGGACCAGCCCCTGCACCCCCAAGCAGGGTGCCTACCCTGGCCCAGACCCCAAACCTCCATGTTTCAGCTCTAAAAGCACCTGCCACATCAGCTCAATGCACTTCTTGTTGATGTGCTTGATGGACACCACGTTGCCCTGGGGTGCCAGGGAGGGGGAAGAGGTCAGTGCCTGCTGGGTGGATCTGGGGAGTGGAGGAAGGTGCCAGCATCCTGCGGGGTGGCAGTGCATCCAAGGGGGAGCACTCCAGCAGGACTGGGGGGGGGTTGGGGGGAGGGCTCAGCTCCCTGCCTGCCACACTGACCTTGAAGTGGCTGGTGTTGGCAAAGATCTGGTACTTGCCATGGGCGGTCATCAGGGAGCTGTAGCTGGAGCCACGCTGCAGGGAAGGAGGGAGTTAGAGATGCGGACCCCAGAGTGTATATGGGGTGACAGGCACCGATGGAGGTGAGCAGGGACACCCAGGGGTGTACAGGGGATGGTGCAGGATGAGCTCTGAAGGGTCAGCACAAGCTCTGCATGCTCTGTAGGGAGGGTGAAGTCTATAGGATGAGGTATGGTGTGCTGCAGGGAATGGAGGGGGAGTAAGGAACGGATAAGGTGTGGCTGTGCAGGGGGTGGAGGGCTGCACAGGGGCAGGATGAGATGTGGCTCTGTAATGGATGGAGAGCTGCATAGGGGACAAAGGGCTGCATAGAGGACAGATGGCTGTGTAGAGGACGGATGAGGTCTGGTGCTCTGTAGAGGATTCAGAGCTGTGTAGGGGATGGAGGGTCACGTAGGGGATGGATGAAATGTGGCTTTATAGGGGATGGAGAGCTATGTAGGGAGGGAGGGCTATGTAGGGGATGGATGCAATGGGACTGTAGCTCTGTAGGGGATAGAGGCCCACGTAGGGGATCGACATGATGCAGCAGTAAGGGAGGAGTGTTGTGCAGAGAGGGAAGATGGTGCAGGGTCAGGAGGAGGGTGGTGCCCCAGGACTGGCAGCTCTCACTAGGGACAAGGCAAGCTGGCTACCCACTGCCTTGTGGTACTGCTTGGGGCTTCCAAATTGCAGCTTGTCCCAACACATCCTCCAGAGCATGCTGGCAATCTCCTTCTCCAGCATCAGCTTCCTGGGGGGTACATGGGGGACAGGCCCCCGCAGGCCCCTGTCCTGCCTGCTCCCCTGCCAGGCTGAGGGGTGCCTGGTGCCCAGGCAGAGGCTCCCCCAGCCCCAACTGACCTGAAGATCATAGAATCTTCATCTTCAGGTTGGAAAAGACCTCTAAGATCATCAAGTCCAACCGCTGACCCAACACCACCATGTCTACAAGCTGTGTTGGCTGTCACCAATTACCTCCTTGTTTTCCATGCGCCTGAGCATAGTTTCCAGGAGGATCTGCTCCATGACTCTTGCCAGGCACAGAGGTGAGACTGACCAGCCTGTAGTTCCCTGGGTCTTCCTTTTTTCCCTTCCTAAAAAAGGGGGTTATGTTTCCTCTTTTCCAATCAGTGGGAACTTCGCCAGACTGCCACGACTTCTCAAATATGATGACATAGAGGGCGACACCCCCTCCTTGTCTTCTCTGCCTGTCATAGAATCTTTAAGGTTGGAAAGGACCGCTAAGATCATCGAGTCCAACCGTTGACCCAACACCACCATGTCTACTAAACCATGTCCCCAAGTGCCACGTCTGCATGTTTTCTGAACACCTCCAGGGATGGTGACTCCACCAACTCTCTGGGCAGCCTGTTCCAATGCCTGATCACTCTTTCAGTGAAGAAATTTTTCCTAATATCTAATCTAAACCTCCCCTGATGCAACTTGAGACCATTTCCTCTTGTCCTTTCGCTAGTTACTTGGGAGAAGAGACCAACACCCACCTCACTACACCCTCCTTTCAGGTAGTTGTAGAGAGCGATAAGGTCTCCCCGCAGCCTCCTCTTCTCCAGGCTAAACAACCCCAGTTCCCTCAGCCCCTCCTCATAAGACTTGTGCTCCAGTCCCTTGACCAGCTTCATTGCCCTTCTCTGGACACACTCCAGCACCTCAATGTCTGTCTTGTAGTGAGGGGACCAAAACAGAACACAGTATTCGAGGTGCGGCCTCACCAGAGCCGAGTACAGGGGCACAATCACTTCCCTACTCCTGCTGGCCACACTATTCCTGATACAAGCCAGGATGCTGTTGGCCTTCTTGGCCACCTGGACACACTGCTGGCTCATGTTCAGCCAGCTGTCAACCAGCACCCCCAGGTCCTTTTCCTCCAGGCAGCTTTCCAGCCACTCTTCCCCAAGCCTGTAGCGTTGCATGGGGTTGTTGTGACTGAAGTGCAGGACCCGGCACTTGGCCTTGTTAAACCTCATACAGTTGGCCTCGGCCCATCAATCCAGCCTGTCCAGATCCCTCTGCAGAGCCTTCCTACCCTTGAGCAGATTCACACTCCTGCCCAGTTTGGTGTCATCTGCAAACTTACTGAGGGCGTATTCAATCCCCTCATCCAGATCATTGATAAAGATATTAAAGACTGGCCCCAAGACTGAGCCCTGGGGAACACTGCTTGTGACCGGCCACCAACTGGATTTAACTCCATTCACCACAACTCTCTGGGCTTGGCCTTCCAGCCAGTTTTTTACCCAGCGAAGAGTGCACCTGTCTAAGCCATGAGCCTCCAGCTTCTCTAGGAGAATGCTGTGGGAGACAGTATCGAAGGCTTTACTGAAGTCCAGGTAGATAACATCCACAGCCTTTCCCTCATCCACTGGGCAGGTCACCTGGTCATAGAAGGAGATCAGGTTGGTCAAGCAGGACCTGCCTTTCATGAACCCGTGCTGGCTGGGCCTGATGAGGAAACTGGAGATGCCAAACATGACAAAGGTGAGGCCAGTGCCCAAAGCCACAATGGCTGGCATGGAGAGGGGGTGCTGCAGGCAGGAGGGGCTGTCAGTGTGGCTTGGCTGGCCATGGGCACTGGGTTCCTATGCACCCACAGGGAAGGGTGCTGGGGATCGAGGGACATGGGGACCTGGTACACCCACTTTTATCACAGAGGGTTTTATCCACGTCGAAGACGCAGGGCAGGTTGTCCAAGGGGGAGTCCCTTTCACCCAGGGGATGGGTTGGCCCAGCCAGTGGATCTGCTTCTCCACACTCGAGTAGTGTCCCACCACCTATGGCAGAGAGACCTGAGCCCACACACCCCACCAGCCCCCAGCCCCAGCTGCCAGCAGGATCCCAGTGCCAGCCCCCACCTCATACTGCCCGCTCTTGGGGTCACCCATGGCCTATAGGTTGAAGTCAGTGTCCCGGTCATTGTTGTTGTCCATGCTCACCAGCCCCATCACCCCTGTGGAAGAAGTGAGACCCAGGTGGGATGGGGACTGCGTCCCCCTGCCACCGTGGCACCCCCATCCAAGATGCCCTTGTCCCACCATTACCCTGGAACTTGTGTTCCTGCATCTTCTCAATGATGTGGGTGGTGTTTTTCTTGGAGCCACTTTCCCGTAGGGTCTCGTTCAGCACCACGGTGTACAGCAGCATCCTGTCGTAGAAACACCCCACTACCAGGTTCATCTGCCAGGAGGTACCTCAGTGCACCCGCGGCCACATGCATGGGGGCACCCCAGCCCCAGGACCCCCACACCAGGACTGTGTACGCACCCTTTGGGGATGGCACTACCTGTGGCTGTTCCCACCAGGGATGGACTCTCTGGTGTTGCCTGTGGCCATGTCCCACACTCTGCACCCTGGGGAGGGTCCCCACCACCTCATCATGCAGGGGGAATTGCTCACCAAGGAGTAGTTGAGCTGCACCCCAAATTTCTGCTTGGCTCGCAGGATGAGCTGGGTTTGGAAGTGCTGGTACTCGGCGTTTTGGGGCTCATAGTAGGTGATCACCAGCACCATCTGCAACAGAGCACAGCACCCCAGCTCATGCACTGGTGCCAGGCTGCAGAGGTCCCCATCCCCATGGCCAGGCAGGCGGCCGCAGCTCACCTGGAAAGCCTTACGCAGCCCCAAGTCCTGGCCTGGGCTCTGCTGCCAGGGCTTGAAGGGGTCACAGGCAGAGTCACCCTGCAGGCTCTCCCCGAAGACATCCAGGTAGAAGAAGACATAGTCGCCATTGGTGAGGGTCTCCTGCTGCACCAGCTGCATGATCTGGTGCAGCATTTCTGGCAGCCTTCAGAGATACACCACTGATGACGAGATGCGAGGTGTCAGGGAGGTGATGCCAGGCACGGGGTGGGATGCTTTCCCTTGGGGCAACAGGGTGGAGTAACCCTGGGGGCACACTCGGCAGCTGCAGGAAGTGGAGAATGGAGCAGGCAGATGGGGCAGGGCTCGGCTCACCACCTTCTCATGCCATGTGCCTCATGGCCACAGAGCCTGCTTGGCCCCATCGCCCTTGCTGGCCCCGACCTACTCTTGCCCCATCAGACACTTTGGGCTGAAGGGGCCAAAAGGAGAATGCTCCAAAATATGGAGTGTCCAAAACCCCCCTGAGCAGGTGCCCTCCTCGCCCTCGTGGAGGATGGAGGCAGCAGCAGTGCTGGAGAAATGCCACACTCAGGTGCTGTCATGCTCAGGTGCAGCCCTTCTGCATGGCACCCAGCACCCTGGCTAGATCCGGAGCACAGGGAGGGCTGGGAAGAGCAAGGAAGCCCTGTGCCCTGGGATGAGGTCCCTGCTGCCAGCAGGCACCCGGCCACGCAGGCAGCAGGGCTGGCAGGGGGTCACCCACAGGGACAGCAAGGCAGCCCATGGGTGGGAGAAGAAACCCAGCTCATCCACCCTGGGTATGGGAAACCCGCAGCAGCATGGGGAGCTGCTCCTGGGCATGGGGGAGAGGGAAATTGTGGCAGCTTGGGCAAAAGCCCATTTCAGGGTCAGAAAGTGGTCCCTCCAAGTGCTGTAATATCTTGAATAAATACTCTCTGCTTCCCCACTTCGCTGGTCCTGCATCCAGAAATGTGCCAAATCACTCTTCCGGGACAGGCAGCCCAGCATCTCCCCAGCATGCAGAGGCTGAGGGTCTCCCCATGGGGACACAGCATGGGACCCTCCCCATCCCAGCGCAGGCACCAGGAAAAGGCAACATGCAGCACTGCAGGGGCTGGGGAACCACAATAGCTGGAGGCAGGTGGTGGGGCACCTCAGGCAGCCAGCCCTCACAGTGGCAGCGGCAAAACTCCACCTGGTCAAAGGCCACTGAGCAGGGGGGGACACAGTGCCTCAACAGCTCCCCAGGGACAGGTTGCAAGGAGCTGTGCAGAAGGGAATGGTCAATGGTCAGGGCTCTCCATGATGCTGGCAACTGCCTCCAGCTGGCAGCCTCCTGCCTGGCCAGTAGCACCCCTGCCTGCTCACGCTCCCCCTGGGGGTCGGCGAATGGCCAAAGGCAGCCTCAGCATCGCTGAGGACAAGGGGAATGGGGTCCTGTAAGGCTGAGGTGCACGCAGCCCCCCAGGCATTTATTTAGGGGATGCCCATGATGCAAGAAGCAGAGTACATGGCCCCAGGGGATGGGCAGGACCCTGAGCACTCAGATGGGGTAGCAGGACCCTGACCTCTGCATGATGGAAGAAAACCCTAAAGTGAGGATGAATCCTGATTTTGGGCAGCAAATCCCTGTAAATGCCAGTTTCAGGCAGTCCCACCAGTTCAGGGCACTGCAGCGCAGAGACCCCCACGCCATCCGAGTAGCCATCCCACACAAAGACCAAATGCACTCCTTTCCTGGCAGCAGCACCTGGCCATCTCCCCAGGCAGGGGACTTGGGCTTTGCAGGCAAATGCTCCGGTAATTCTCTCAGTCACAGCTCTCATTATATCAGTGCTTTTGCAAGTGGCAGGAGACATGTGGGCCCCTGCACGTCGCCCAGGCACCAGCGAGAGGGGCAACAGGAAGCACAAGGCAGCCGTACATGGGATGGGGAGATGCACCCGCTCTTTAGAGCTGCAAACATTGGACATCGGCAGCGTCAGGGGCCCACAGCATGGCAGGGAAGCGGCTTTCCCCAGGAAAGGTTCACCAAACTCCTGCCCATCACCTGGGAGAATGAAGGTGATGCCAAGAGGGATGACATATGGTTTCATTGCAGGGCATGGACATGCATGCAGCTGCGACTGAGGCTCCTGCTTCCCTCTCTATGCCATGCCACACGAAGGTGGGCACCCCTGGGACAGCCTTGTAGAGTCCCCGCTCCCTGCCCCACGCCCCCAGGTTAGGAAAGCATCTAACGTCAGCATTGCAGCCCTGAGCACCCATCCCCATGGGGCCAAGCACCCAGCCCCCACACCCTGCCCCCAGCTCTGGACTGTGTCTAGAGGGCCCAGAATCCCCTGCATCCCAGCTTGGAGGGCCCTCAGGTCTCTGCCCGCACCCAGCCTCCTCCTCTGGCCCCAAGCAGCCATGGCTCCCTGCCTGCACCAGAAGGGATCGATTCCCATTGGGGTGATTTACAGCACCAAGCTGGAAACATTGATGGGAATCGCTGATTTTTACCCTTTTTTCCTGTGTGGTCCTTTGCCCCTGTCCCACGTGAAACTCCACACCCCACAGCTGGTGATGGCACACACAGGGAGTCTCCATCCCAGCCCCTCAGCCAAGCAAACGAGAGGGGCAGCCACAAGCTGCTCAGCTCCTGCAGCCTACCATGGGATGCCCAGCCCCGTGGACCCAGCCCCACTGGCCTCAGTCTTGGGGGAACCCGGTCTAGCACCCCAAAGCACCCCAGCCATGTGCCCCCAGCCTGGCCCCACACAGCCTTGGCCATGTCTCTCACTGGCCCATCTGGCTCCGCTTCTCCCGGCTCAATGTCCTTCTTAATGACACAGCATTTTAGGATCCATTAAAAAGCATCACGGAGCGGCTGGCTCCAGGATTGATACA
This sequence comes from Balearica regulorum gibbericeps, assembly GCF_011004875.1. Lineage (NCBI taxonomy): Eukaryota > Metazoa > Chordata > Aves > Gruiformes > Gruidae > Balearica > Balearica regulorum. Next base: position 30,963,157 of record NC_046219.1, read on the forward strand.
TCCCACTCATCAATATTGAAAGAACATCAGGCTGCCCTTGCTCTCCAGCTGCCTCTGTAATCCCCTCCATTTCCTCCTGCTTCCAATATAGCCGCTCTCCCAAGGCACTCACAAGGTGCCAAATTGAATTATCCCTCCATCAGCAGGGTGGGGCTGTTTGCAGCCCCATCCCTGGGGTGCAGTGGGGACCAGCACAGCCTGGGGCACCCAGGTGCCAGGCTAGGGGGGCCCTCCCTGAGCAGGGCATGGCCACCTCAGCGTGCCAGCACCAAGCTGCTCCAAGCATGTAACCACAGCCAGCGCTGCTCTTCAGCTGGCCATGTCCACACCATCACCCGCAGCCTCCAAAGTGGTGGCTGGGTCCAGTCTGCTTCTGGGGACACCCTGATCCTGCTAACGCAGAGGGCAGGGTGGCCCTGGTGCCCCTCACACCAATTCATCGCACCAGGGTGAGAGTCTGCCCTGGCTCTCCCCTGGCACAGTGTGACAGAGGGACCCCACAGTCTCCCATCCTACCCTGGACCCCCCCTGCTGGCACTGGGGGGGTCCCAGGGATCCCAGGGACTGCCTTCTCTCCTGTGCACCCACCAACTGGGGCCACCAGTGCAGGTCCCGCTGCTCCCCCAGCCCCACCGCAATCAAATGCTCCTACCCCTTGCTACACTCTACATACAACCCACTTTGCCCACCCCTCCCCATGCCTCACACGGGTCCCACTGGACCCTTGGTCCTTTGCTGTGCCCCACATGGGAGTCACTGTTCTCACCCCCCACTGTGTCCTTGGCCTCTCACTGTGCCCTACACGGGTCCCACTATGTCCTTGGCTCCTCACTGCACCTCACACAGGTCCTGCTGTGTCCTTGCCCCTTTGCTGTGCCCCACATAGGTCCCACTGCCTTCCTAGTCTCTTGCTTTGCCTCATACGGGTCTCACTGTGTCCCCGTCCCCTTGTTGCACCCCACACAGGTCCCACTTCCCCCCCCCAGCCCCTTGCTGTGCCCCACATGGGTCCCACTGCACCCCGTCCCCTCGCTGCGCTCCACAGAGTATTTTGCTTCCTCCTCTCCTTGAGCCCTGCATGGTTCCCCCATGGAAAGCTCTTCGAGCCAGGCTGCATCTACCCTGCTGCTTCCGTGGAGCATTTTGCCTCACACTGGCAGCTGCCACTCATCACCAGCAGGGTGGTGGCAGCTGGCTTCAGCTGCAAATTGGAGCATTACAGCACGACTGTGCATACCAGGCCCTTGCCCCTAAACTGGATGCCTTCACCTCGACACCCAGTTGTGGTGGTTTAACCTTGGCTGGACGCCAGGTGTTCACCAAGCCGCTCTATCACTCCCCTCCTCAGCAAGGCAGGGAGAGGAGGAAATTAAGATGGAAAAAAGACAATCCCAAACTCGTGGATCAAGGTAAAGGCAGTTTAATGTAGCTAAAGCAAAAGGCCACACACAGAAGCAAAGCAAAAAGCAAAAGATTATTCTCTACTTCCCATCAGCAGGCGATGTCTGGCCACTTCCTGGGAAGCGGGGCTTCAGTATGCGTATGCCTTACTCTGGAAGACAACCATTAAAAAAAACCCCGAATGCCCCTGCCCTGTTCTTCCCCCTATCTCTCAGTTCCTTATTGCTGAGCAGACATCATATGGTATGGAATCTCCCTTTGGTCAGTCTGGGTCAGCTGTCCTGGCTGTGTCCCCTCCCAAGATTTTGCCCACGCCCAGCCTGCTGCTGACGGAGGGGGAAAGAAATGTTAGAGAGACAGCCTTGATGTGTGCTGGCACTGCTCAGTAGTAGCCAAAACACTGGTGTGTTATCAACACCTTGCTAGCTACCAATACACAGCACAGCACTATGAGGGCTGCTGTGGGGAGAATTAACTCCATCTCAGCCAGACCCAATACACCAGTTCAACTGGAGCACCCGTGTCATCCTCCTCTACATGGAAGAGGTTTGGAAGAGCTTCCCCATGGGGTGTGGGGCTGGGCATGGTGGGTCGATGATGGTCCCACTGGGGACCATAGCCTCTGCAAAATAGCCCCTGCTGCCAGAGGGGTCACAGGGTGCTGATGGTGCCTGGTTCTGTGCCCCCCGTGTGCCCCCATACCGGGCAGCCCAGCCCTGGGGCTTGTGTCCTGAGCCACAGTGGCATCTCTGAGCCTTGGGCTGGGCTCACTCAGTGGCACGGCCCAGGGTGCACCGTGGGGCAAAGGGGCTGGCAGCATCCCAGGTGGGAAAAGCCTTCTCCGACCTGTCCTCTCCCTGCCTGCAGCGGGCAGGAAGCAGGCAGCCAGTCACTTGTCTGGGAGGTGGTGATGCTCTCGCAGGACCTGCTGCAGGCAGAATGCAGCCAGCAGAGGCAACGACCCTGGTAAATTAAAAAAAAACAGAGATGTGGGGGGAAAAAGCAGATGGGGGTGGAGGGAGGGTGGGGGCAGCCCGGGGGGACTGGCTGCAGGCAGGATGGGGTGCATGGGATGCCCCGTGTGGGGAAGCTGTGGGTGCCGGAGCACCCCGTGTTTGCATGTACATGCCAGCAGAGGGGGCCCGGTCACCGCCGCCTGTACACCGTGCACCCCTACAACCAGGGACACCAGCTACAACCTACCCGGCTGTTCCCACTGCCGCTCAGACACCCAGGAAGCCAGAGGGCACGTGGGGAGGCTGCCCCAGCTCTGCGTCGCTTGTGGGACCAGGGCATCCTCTGACAAGTGCACATGGGGGGAGAGGAGCCAAGGTGGGGATGGGTTTTTCCCAGGGCTTGATGTGTGGCCAGCACTGTACCCCGGGCAGGCAGCCAGGCATATGCTTGCTGTCCCCCAGCCTGCTCCCTGGGCCACAAGGGGCTGGGGCTCACCATGCCTTAGGATTTCTGTAACTCCATCTCACCTTCCCTGTCCCCCAGTCTCATGCTGAGTTTTAGTCTTTCTGCACTTGGCATCCCACGTCTTGGAGCTGGCAAGTTTTCTTTCCATGGGGCTGTGCCCATCACCCTGGTCCTGGTGGTCGGTGGTGGTCTACGGAGGTCCATGATGGTCTGTGGCAGTTGATGGTGGTCTGTGGTGGTCCCCACACTGCACTAGAGTATGGTGGGCACCAAGGGCACAGCCATGCCCATCTGCCCCAGGGATCACATGCCCATGAGGTTCTGTTCCTGTCTTGTTTTCTGGGTGAAAATCAGGTGAAACCAAGCCCCAGGTCCCCAAAGCTGATGATTGTTTAATTGTTAAAAAAAGTTTTTCCACCTCCTGGAGTGCAGCCACACGAGCTAACGGGCTGCAGGGCCCTGCCAAGCGCCTTCACCTCTGCACCAAGAGCAGGTCCAGAAACCTGTCAGCCCCGGGAGGTGGCTGTAAAGAGCGCAGCAGGCACCACAAGCAGGTGCCTGTGGCACAGCTAGCTCCTCTGGGGCTGGATGGCAGAGCCATGCAGGCACTGCTGTGCCAGGGCATGTACAGGACTGGGGCATGGGGAGGTCTAGCATGGATGGGCAGCAGCCCCATCCTGCTGGAGACTGGGGGCTGTAAATGGAGTTGCAAAGGGAGGGGCATGGGAAGAAGGCAGGGATGGAGAAGGCACTACTGTGGGTCCCCATATCCATCCAGGCAGGAGCCAGGGCCCCACTGGGCTCTCCATCCCCAGTGCTGGAGGAGCTCAGCACCTCCAAAGGCCACCCCATCCCAAATGGGAGAACACCTCCAGAAGGTCAGGGTGGCTTTGGCCAGGCAAGCGTGAGATGGGCACAAGCACAAAGGGTGATCTTTGCACGTATGGACTTCCTGTGCTCCTGTTGTCAGGGCAATCTGAAGGGCTCCTTGTTTGGGTTTGGGGTTTGCATGCCAACAGCAGAAAAAATGGAGCATAGGCAAATGTTTTAAAGAGAAAAATGTGGGTAATGCAGCAGCTGTGTCATCTCCCTGGTTCAGGGCAGGGACTGTCCTGGTGGGTCTATGGGGAGAGCCCCCCGTGCCCACAACCCTCTGTGCTCTAGACCCACAGCAGGGCCCTACGAGTGTCCTTGCAGGGCACCAGGACAGGACATGTCACCCACGCTCCTCCCTCAGGTGAATGCTGCCCGTGCTGAGCTAGGGGCATGCTCTGCATTGCTTTCCCCTCCATCTGTTCTGGGACACCCAGGCTGGGTATGAGGGGTCCTGGCCCCATACACAGATGGTCTCTCACCGTGAAGCCACCAGCCATCCATGGATCTTCCTGTAGGGTGTCCCCAAAGCAGGGCAGCATCCCAGGGTGCTCCTGTAGGTCCCAGCCAACAGCCTGTGATGCACTGGGGCGATGCAGGGTGCAGGGGAGGCTTGTGGCTGGAGCAGGGGATCTGTCTTTCTGATTCCGGAGAGAGGCTGTTGAAGATCTATGGGCTCCATTCCTGGGGCTCTTGCCTGTCCCTGGACCCCACTGGCACATGATGCTCAGGACAGGTCTGGGAGTTCCCAGGGGCTCCCCAGCATGCCCCAGAGCAGTTATACACTAGGGTCGGTGCCGGCAGCACACCACAGTTGTGGAAGTCCCCTCCATTGGGGAGCTGCCCCAGATGGCTTCTCCATTGCGGGGTGCCTGGACCTTGGACCTCCCCAGCGGGTCCCCAGGCCTGACAGGGACATGGCACTTTTTTTTGGCTGGTGCGGCTCCTGTGTGGCCCAGGAATGACTCACAGGACAGGAAATGTTTTGGGGTTTAAGCCAAGCTGAATAATGTGCTCATTTCCTTGTGCCGACTACAAAGCACCTGCTCCAGGGTATTTATGGAGTGCCAGCCTCTCACACTCACTGCGCAGCTGCCCATCCGGATGTTTTTATTTTCTCAGGATGGCCAGCAAGTGCCAAGGCCTGTTTTCCTAAACACCCCGCACCCTCCCAGCACATTTCCCTTGAGGGGAGCCTGGGCAGAGCCACGGGCAGCAGCACACCTAGGGTGCTGGGGTGCCGGGGTGCCAGAATGGGTGCCAGCACTCTGCTAGCACTGAGGGCAGAAGGAATGCATGGCTAACCCACTGATGCCAAAACCTGGCCTGGCACGGAGCAGCCACAGACGAGATAAATGGCCCGGGAGAGTGCCAAAGGATGATGGAGAGGGATGGAGCATGGGGGCGGAGCAAGGGAGGATGAGACCATGCGAGGGAGGGCAAGAGGGCAAGGGAGCCCAAGGGAGCCATGGTGTGGGGCTGCCCAGACTGCGGAGCCCTGCCTGCCACCAGCAGTGGAGAGGAGGCACCCAGCCTGGGGTGGGAAGAGCCCATTCCACGGCTGGGGATCCACAGACACCATCCCATGGGAGACTCTGTCCCACAGCTGGGACCCACAAACACCATCCAACTCAGGCTTGTAGAGCCCCTGCAAAACATTGTGTCCAACCCATGGGGTGGAAATGGCTCTCCCCTGCCGAGCCCAGGGACACCCGTGAGAGATGCAAGGCATGCCAGCACACCTCCCAGCCCATGCTCCTCCAGTGGCACCAAGCTCCATCCAGCAGGCAACCAGCCTGCAGAATAAGGTGACATCAAGGTTTTCATCATCTCCCCTCTGCTTTGTCCCCTTTCTAGACCAACAGCCTCATTGCTTAGTCCTGGTGGGGTCAGCTCTGATCCCACCCATACTTCCAGCCTCCAGGAGCTATCCTGTCTGGCTTACCAGCTGCAGGAGGCAGGATGGTGTGAGCTGGCTGTCACTCCCTGAGTAGCGCTTTGTCCCATTCTGTCCCCTTTCCCGGCTCCTGGTTGCCCAGCTCTCTCTGACCCCTTGCTCAGCTTTCCCCAGGGTCCCGTAGTTCTGGTGAACGGTGAGCATTCAGGTGAGTGGACATGGCTCAGAGCTGGCATCTGCTGGCATCTGCCTGCATGCTGGCTGTACCCTGCCTGCACCCTGCGGCAGTATCTTCAAGGCGCTGGGCGAGGAGACATGCCCTCATGCTGCAGCCTCTCTGGGGCCCGAGGCAGCACCGGGGGGTTGTGGTTTTGGGGTTTTTTTGCTGTTTAGAGAGAAAATAAAGTGCCTGTGGAGAGCAGGAGCCAAGCTCCCCAGTGCCTAAAACAGCAATTGCAGCACTTCCTTGGATTTATGATGTTTGCTTTCATAATGCCAGTCAGGATCCTGTTTGCTTCCTGCTCTGCAGCTGCAGTCCCAGATGAAGGCTCAGGAGATTCAGGTTTTATAACACTCCTGGATCCTGTTGATGGCAACTTGTCTAACATCATTTATTACCCCTGCACCTCCTGCAGGGCTGGGGTGGGCCATTGTCACCCCATCCCAGTGCCCACTGGCTTGGGTGCTCAGGCTTCACTCACCTGTCCCTCCGCTTGACCCTGCTAGTCTGCAGGGTCCCTTCCTCTGGTACTGGGGGCTTGAACAGCAGCTCTGCAGAGGGAGCACCCAAGCTTCGCTGGGAGAGGGCCCTCAGTGGGATGCGGCACCCGGCTCTTCCCAGGCACAGCTACCTTTCTAGGGCCAGGCCAGGCAGGAGCAGCCAGCTATTGCCAGGGGGATGCTGAGACTTGGATGTGACCTTCTGCGGGGTCCTAGGATGCTCACGGATGGTGACTGCTCCTCACTGGCATGCCTGGACATGCAGTCACTCCCTGTTGTTGGCCTCCACCTGATAAATCAAAGTGACTGAACTTACAGTGAGGCACTTCTTCCAGCCCCTACATCCCTTCTGTGGCTCTTCCCCGGGTCTCAGTTGTCCCTCTGAGATGTGAGCACTGAAGCTGGCTGCCCCCTTTCACCCCCTGGGGCAAAACCTCCTCCGGGATGCACTAGCTAGCACAGCTGGAAATGGTGTCAGTTCCTCCAGCCATGGCATCCTTTGGATACCTGATCTGAAGCTCTTTAAGCATCGAGTCCATCTCCAGCTGCTGCTTTCCAAGCTACAAGCCCCTACCAAAATGCTCTGGACCCCCAATGGGGGTGTGTGCTGGGGCCAGGCAGGCATCCAGAAAAGCAAAAGGCAGGGAAGAAGAGTGGCCAGGAGGGGGAAGAGTGGGACTGACAGGCTGCAGGGGACCACCAGCCCCATCCCCTGATGCACAGCCATGGCATGGAGGGTAAATCCAAAGCAGATAAAAGGAAGCATTTGGGTTTTGTTTTTTTTTTAATTTTCCACTCCATGCTTACTTAGGCTGCCACAGGAAAATGCTCAGGCCAAAATTTAGCGGGATTTGAGGAGGGACTGGGCATTTATGGGGATAACAAAAATATCCAGCTATAATAGTAGATGCCAAAACAAATTCTGGAAGGAATATTAAGCCTCACATGTCAGGGTGTAAACCTATCCCAAACTCTCAGAAACTAGGAAGCTTAATGCAGGGGCAGATGACCCACATGTGCTACTACTATCGCTGCCGACTCACTGCTGGCACGGCCCTGTGTTGGCTGAGCTGCTGGTTGGACCGTCCCAGGAGCTCTGCCATTTCCTGCTGCTGGCAGCACCTCTGAAGAGGGCTGTGAATTTCTTCTGGCAATTCAGCCCTTCACTTGTAGCTCCCTCATCTCCTCCACCTCACCCATCCCCTCACTTTGCCCGCTGATAACAGACTTATCACTTCAACCTGGAAGCAGCCACTCTGGGCAAGGGTCTGGGCAAGGGTCTGTGCAGATCATGGGCACGTCCCCGAGTGTTGTGGCATCTTCCCATGGCTTCTTGCTTCCAGCCAAGACCCTCATTTCCCTCTCAGGTCACTTGTTGCCCAAATCTACCTTCATCTCCTGTATTTCATCCCTTCTGTTCCCTGTTTCTGCTGGGGCTGGTCTCCAGCTTCTGAAAGGGGCTGCTCAGCTCTGGCGTCTCACGGGTGCTGCACGTACACAGGCATGGCCCCGCTCTCACACTCACATGGGCACTGCTGAGCTGAGCCCTGAGGACATGGGTGCCTCACACAGAGCCTTCCTCCTCATCAGCAGCAATCACTGTACTGCCTGCTCTTGGCCAAAAAAACCCCCCACCATCACCCCCAGTCTGTGCGTGGCCACAAGCCTGGCACAGCTGCAGCCCAGGCTGGGGTGAAACTGCCCTCCCGTGGTACCCAGGAGCTGGGTGTGGGCATCTCTGCACCCGCTGAGGATGGCGCTCTTGTGTTGAACTGGTTGTTCATGGGATGCCTGTGCCGCTCTGATCCCTGCAAGATAGGATGCTCCCAAGATCTTGGTTGCTGTGAGGGATCAGAGATGGCTCAGCGCAACCAGAGGGGAGCCTGGAGCTCTCCTCCTGGTCAGGGGCCAGGGGCTTCCACATTTGCTGCTTGCATGCCTGTCACCCTGCTGAGGGCAACCCCGCTGGGGTTCCTTGGATCTCCCCTCACTGTGGTGCCTTTCACCCACAGGGGCTTCCAAGTGGAGACATTTCTGGAGGGTATGAATCAGCTTTTCACAGCTTGTTAAAAAATCTTGATCCTACCTCTTGTTTTCATGCCTTTCAAATCAGAAAATGAGTTTTACTTTTCCAGTGGGGCACAGCTGGTGGCCAGGGTTGTAAAGCTGAACTTTATAAATATCTCTTGTTGGGATCAGGGAAAGAGAATTAAAAAGCCAGAGAGAGAGAGAGAGAAAAGGGAAAGGAACAAAGGCAATAGAGAAGCAAGGCAACCTCGGCAGGATGGTGAAGAAGCCCAGCTCAATGCCAGCCACGGCCATGCAAGTACAGAAGATGAGTTGTGCTTGGGGCAGGCTTTACCTGCTGCTCTCCCTCCTCCTCCAGCTGCCAGGCTCCCAGGCCAAATGCTACTTCCAGGCTAAAGGTAAGCAGGGAGGTGAGCTGGGAAGATGCTGATGAGAAGATGCTGATGCCCTCAGCTTTCCCCGGGCTGCATGCCTGAGAAGCACGGAAGGGACTGCGCTGAGCTCGGGAGCACAATCATGGGCCAGTGATGAGTGGAAAGAGCAGTCTATAAATCACAGAACAGCTCCCCAGGGCTCTGGCTGAGAAACAGCTCACTGGACCATGAAGAGCTCCTGGCAGGAGCCTGGCTGGGGCCAAGCGCACAGGACTAGCAGCAAAGGGAGGAGGGCTGTCCATCTTTCCTCTGCTGCCTCCTTCCGGGGCTACAGAGATGCAGGCCCGCGGGTGCTCATCACTGCCATTTCCTTTGCAGCTCTCTGCAGGTACGAGGGGAAGCAGTTCTCCCTTGCGGAGTCATGGCTGAGTACCAACTGCCTGCTCTGCACCTGCCTGCACCCCATCGGCGTGGGCTGCTGTGAGATGTGAGTGAGGGGCTGAGGGATGCTGGGGATGGGCTACTACCGGCAATGCTGCCCTTCCACGGCACCTCTATGCCCACAGCGGGGAGGAGGTCATGTGGGTCTGGCAACTGCACATGTAACGGAGCAAATGTCAAAGCCCTGAGGGGCTGTGGGGTGCCAGGCCCTGGGGGGACGAGGGGCAGAGGTGGACAGGAGCCCACTGGGGTGCTGAGGGTGGTGGGGTGAGTCAGGGAGCCAGGGACAGCAGGCAGCACAGGCGTCTCAGCACAGCGAGATGCGCAGATGTACCAGGAGCTGTGGCCCAGCCTGACCAAGCTAGCCTGGGAGACACTCCGACTGGCTGGACTGGCAGTGGAGGAAGCCACCTGGCCTTGCCAGCATCCCCCTGGCACAAACCAGGGGGAGCTGATGGCGCTGTGCCCTCACCCACAGCACCCAGCACCCCATTGACTTCCCTGATTGGTGCGAGGCCCACTACGACTCACAGACCTGCCAGATCTCAGTGGTGCGGAAGGCCAACCCCAGCCTGCCCTGTGTGAAGAGCATGGAGCACAAGTGGGGCTCAGCCAGCAACAAGGTGCTGGGCACGGGGCTGAGCAGACAGAGGCTCGTCAGTGCCCCATGCTCCCTAGCATCAGCCTCTCTCCTCCAGAGCACACCTCCTGCGTGCTCCAGACCTGCCCCATCCCATAGAGACATCACTGCAGCCACCTTCGAGGGAAACCACTATCCACACACTATGCTACTGAGTTAACAGTTACACCCGATTGCTACCATTGTATGACTTTGCTTCCACCTTCAGCTTCCTGAACCAAACCAGGGCCCTCTCCCTGCAAAACTCCCTGCACACTGTGGGAATGCAGATCCTATGGGATCTCCTCCCAGGTGGGCAGGAAAGCTCCAGCTACTAAAGAAAGGGCTACGGGACCAAATTAGCTTGCATCATGGCAGTCTTGTACTCCCACATCCTGAGACAAGCTAAGCAGCTCCCTCCTCCCTCCGAGATCCCTGTCCCCCTGCATGGCAACCACTGGGAGCTCGCTAGGGAGCACCACGGCCCTTTGTGCAGGACCCACACATCCTGGCCAGCCCCTTCTCTGTCCTGGAGCACGAGGGGCACAACCCACCTCTGGAACCACTAATCCCCCTGCTCCCGCAGCTTCTGGGGCTGAAGGGGGTCCCTGGCACTGCAGGCCAGCCCTGGGCAGCACTGCAATGGAGCCAGCCTGGGGCAGGCAGCAGAGCAGGGTGAGTGGGGGGAACCACTAGAAGGCTCCTGGGGAAGGAGCTCAGCCTCCCCCATGCTGGCTGCCCCATCTCAGCTGCAGGGGAGCAGGGTGGGGAGCCAGATGCCCTGCTAGGGTTCAGGAAGCTGAAGCAATACACATGTGCCAGGGTGGAGCCAGCCACCCTGGCAGCCTGCCCCAGCTGGTGCCATGCCTGTGTTGTGCAGAGCCTTGTGTAGAGTTTCTGTTCTTGCAATAAAGTTATTAAACAAATAGGAGGTCTCCAGCCTGTGACTGTCATGCAGGACAGGCTGCGTCCAGCACCGGGAACGGTGTAGGAATAAAGCTCTTCGGAAGGCCGAGTTTTGCATATTCAGATGTTTATTAGATTTCCATGCAAAGAGGAAACTCTTTTAAAGGTTTGGTAGAAATGAGGAGCTGGCTGTGGAGCAGGGAGATCTCCATCCCAGCTCCTGAATGCACAGCATGCAATTCACTCCAGCTCCCCAAGGAACCCAAGACCAGCAGGATGCCTTTGCACCCAGGAGCGCAGGCAGAGAGCAGCCCAGGCACTCAGTGCTTCTCAGTTTTGGATCATCACTATCGTGCTGCCACAGCACGCAGCCTCATGCAGGACACAAGCACAAACCAGCAGCGGAGGGCTGATCTGCCAGGACCTGCCTCCTCTGGGCAAGGGTAATGGGGACACTGAGCTGTGTGCATGAGACATCCTTCCCAAGAGGCAGGACATGTGCCAGGGCAGGAGAGCAGGCTCCCACCCAGCCCAGGTGGCCAGCATGCCTCACCTGGATGCCAGACCTCTGCTTGAGGGGTCTCCACTGTAGGAGCACGGCCTTCACCCAAGGCTGGTATGGGGCTTCACTAGAAGAGCTCCACTCTCTTTTGCCTGGGCTAGGCCCTTCCCTCTTGGAAGTCCCTCATGGGGTAAAAGCACGTTGGGCCATTCCCTGGGAGGCAGATTTCCTTTCGGCGAGTGCTGGGACTTGTTCCTTCACCCAGGCAGGAAGGGTCTGGCTCCCAGCCAAAGGCTGCAGCACAAGACATCGCAGCAAGTGCAGCGTTCCTCCACCCACAGGCAGGACAGACTCACCTGGTGCCCACCTGGGCATCACAAACGAACCCAGGAGGATATTGGGGTGCGCACCCTGCACCCTTAAAGATTCTATGATTCTATGACAGTTGGACTTGATGATCTTAGAGGTCTTTTCCAACCTCAAAGATTCTATGATTCTACGACAGTCCTGCCTGCCATTCCCACCGGTGGCACATGCCTGCAGCACCACAGGCTCCTACCAGCTCTCCCCACTTCAGATGGTGATGGAGTTGGTGCTGGAGAACTGAGATACGTAGGCAGCCAGGATGGGGTTGTTGGGAAGGACTTTGATGGGCAAGTCCCAGCTGAAAGTGTCCATTTCAATCTGCTCCACCCCAATCCAGGTGACGGCCTCCGACTTGCTCCCACGAACCAAGCAAGTCCCTGCCAACTCCCCAGAGGTCATAAGCTCAAAGTGCAGCCTCCACTTCAGGGACACTGTGGGCAAGAGGAGGGTCAGCAGCCAACGCCACAAGGGATAGGGACAACAGTTGTCTCAGCGTTGGCTGTCCTGGCAAGGGGACAAGCAAATAAGCCCATTCATGCAGGCCAGCTCCCTCCCACACAACACAGCCCTGCAGGGCAGTAAAGGCAGGACTGGGGACATTACAGTCCTCCTGCAGAGACCAGCAGGGGCAGATCCCTTCCCTGATGGCCACTAACCAATGTTGGTGGTGAATGCTGGACTAGAGCTGAGTGGGATGGGCAGGCTGAAGCTGCTCTGGGCCGTGTGCAGGCAGGCCTCCTGATGGTGGGTGTGTGTGCTGAAGGAGATGGGCTGACCCTGCTGGTGCTGGAACTCATAGAATCATAGAATCATAGAATGGTTTGGGTTGGAAGGGACCTTAAAGATCATCTAGTTCCAACCCCCCCTGCTGTGGGCAGGGACACCCTCCACTAGACCACGTTGCCCAAAGCCTTATCCAACCTGGTCTTAAACACTTCCAGGGATGGGGCATCCACAACCTCTCTGGGCAACCTGTTCCAGTGCCTCACCACCCTCACAGTAAAGAATTTCTTTCTAACATCTAATCTAAATCGACCCTCCTTCAGCTTAAACCCATTCCCCCTTGTCCTGTCACTACACTCCCTTGTAAACAGTCCCTCCCCATCCTTCCTGTAGGCCCCCTTCAGGTACTGGAAGGCCCCAAATAGGTCTCCCTGGAGCCTTCTCTTCTCCAGGCTAGACAATCCCAACTCTCTCAGCCTGTCCTCATAGGAGAGGTGCTCCAGCCCTCTGATCAGCTTCGTGGCCCTCCTCTGGACTCGCTCCAACAGCTCCATGTCTCTCCTGTACTGGGGCCCCCAGAGCTGGACGCAGTACTCCAGGTGGGGTCTCACAAGAGTGGAGCAGAGGGGCAGGATCACCTCCCTCGACCTGCTGGTCACACTTGATGCAGCCCAGGACACGGTTGGCTTTCTGGGCTGCAAGCGCACACTGCCGGCTCATGTTGAGCTTCTTGTCCACCAACACCCCCAAGTCCTTCTCCTCAGGGCTGCTTTCAAATCCATTCCTCGCCCAGCCTATAGTCGTGCTTGGGATTGCGCCGACCCACGTGCAGGACCTTGCACTTGGCCTTGTTGAACTTCTTGCTGTTCGCACGGGCCCACCTCTCCAGCCTGTCAAGGTCCCTCTGGATGGCATCCCTCCCCTCCAGCATGTCAACCACACCACACAGCTCGGTGTCGTCGGCAAACTTGCTGAGGGTGCGCTTGATAACTCCTCCTGGATGTTCTCCTCTGTCTGCAGGCTCACGGAGAACTGCAGGGCAATCGGCAGGATGCTCACTCTCACACACTCACACAGCCCTGGCCCAAAGCCCTGGGGCCTCCGTTTCCTAAACAAGCTCAGAACTGGAGCCCTTCCCCACCTCATACCCGAAGGGGACCTCAGCTGGGTCCCACTAGAAACCCCATGGCAGCCCAGTGCCATCCCAATCCCTTCTCCCACTCCCCCACCTGAAACCCCTGCCTCTCCCCACAGTGACCCCAAAGCCAGCATTGACCTGCAGACATGGCATGTCTCCTTCGTAGAAGTTAAAGGTCCCAATGACATCCTCTCTGATCTTATACATGGTCTTAAAGATGCGAAACATCCCCACTTTCCCACGAGTGTTGCTGATGTTATACAGGTCTGTGGAGCAATAAGGGGGGGGACAGGGTTGCAGCAGAATGAGGGTCTGCTCCATACAGCACTCTGGGCTAATCAAAGACCCCAGCAGAAATGACCCCATGCCTGCTGCTTGGGTGTGAAAGACAGGCCCTGAAGGCAGCATTCCCTTTGGGAAACACCTGCAATGAGCAAGAGCAAACCACATGCTGGATACACTGGTGAGAAGGTCTCTCTGGCTGAATTAGGAAGAGCCTGAGACTGGCAGGGAGAGCCTATGGGAAACTGATCCGAGCAGGCCATGATGGAGCTGCTCCACAGCCCCAGTCAGAGCTTCGCTTTGCCAGCAAGATTTTTGCAGCGAGCACTGAGCTGTGCTTCATGCCCAGGTTAGGACGGCAGGTTCAAGCAGGGGAAATGACCTACACAGGCTGCGTTGGGAGGTGGCCACCATGAGCAGTTCTGTCACCAGGTCCACCAGGTAAGAGTCTTTCTTCAAGCCCTCCTCCTCTTCCAGGAAGGGGTTTGAGGGCACCATGACCTCATCCTGTGGGAACTGGTAATCCTTGAGCCCTGGGGAGAAGACGAGAGCATCATTGGGGCAGGGTGCAGCCAGGCCTGTGTCTGCAGGGAGGGCAGCGCGTGGCCTTACCGTGCAGCACGAGGACATGGAAGGGAATGTGCAGGAGCTTGATGGGGGAGTTGACACACTGGCAGCCGATGGTCAACTTGTACATGTACTTCACCGACTGTCCCTGGAAAGAGGGAGGACCGTCTATGGGCAGCATCTCACAATATGAATCTGCAACAAGTACAGAAAGGTTTGCTTTCCAAGGCCAAAAGGAAGTTCCTGGAGCTGTTGCTCGCAGGTCCTCTGCACCGATGGTTAGGAAAAGCAGCAGGGCTGAGCTAGGGACAGTGCATGGTGCTTTCTGTCATCTTCCTCTTTCTTTGATACACTGGGCAGTGTATCAAAAGGATGGGAGGTGAGTCAACTTCAACATATAGCCATCATAACAAGGGGAAGATATTGGGGAATAAGCTGGTTGGCAATTGAAAACAAGGCCTTTTATCAAGAGACAGACTCACACAACCTCAGCTATATGTGCCAGCTCTGGCTATAGTTTAATAACATAGTAATTTGCTGAAGCAGAATTAAGGTTTCTTGGGTTTTTTTTTCCTTTCCAAACTCAAAACTCCTGAAAAACAGGGAATGAAGAATTAAGATACACACCCACACAGCCTCAACTCTGCCTCCATGGAGCTGGCAGGAGCCCCCAGGAATGATCTGCAAGTGTGCCAGTTGCAGTCTCTCGTGAGAGGAGCAGCACTGCATGCCGATGGGATGGATGTGAACAGCCTGGCAGAGCCGGAGCTGTGATATGGGGGTTTCAGTGCTAAAAAGCCCAATACCACACACACAGTGGCATTGCACATGACACACACAAGGGATGCGTGCATCACACAACCAAGGGGAAAGGCTGTAACATATGGCCAAGGAACCTCAAAGTGTAGAAGAGTTTGTGTCCTTATGGAGCTGCATCCAAGTGCAAGGCAGACACAGGCTCAGTGTCACCTAGTGGCAGAGCGAACACACACAAATACAACATCACTCTGAGGGGCAGACTATCGCTAGCTTAGCTGGGGGCTGAACAGCTTCTGCCTGCAAAGCCAGAGCACAAGGAAATCCTCTCAATCATTCCCAGCCACCTGGAGGTTGGACTGTAGTCACTGATCTGCTCTCCCCGAGACTGCCAAGCCTGCCTGAGATGCTCCAAGATAAGGGGCTTTCCCCTGCTCCTGAGGAATGGATGCTTCACTCCCTCATCCGTCAGCAGCGAGGAGCACAGGAGAATCAGGTGAGCCTCAGGCCAGCTGAGATTTCTGCCTCCTCCTGCCTGGCATGGCCACTTTCAGAAAGCACAGTGGACCTTGGCTCCGATGTGGCAGGGCCAGCTCCTTTCACCCACATGCTGCTATAGAATAGTAAGTAAATAACTAAACGTCTTCAGATGATAGGCTTTGCAGTTTAGGACACGTAGCCCCAGACAGCACTGCCCCACCCTGCTAACCACCTAGCTAAGCCAGGTTGTTTTTGCCCTGTCCACCTTTCCCTCCAGTCAGGTCCCTCCAGGCCTAGAAAGGCAGGAGGTCCCTGCTTCAAAACCAGCATGTTACAGCCTGCGGCTCTTTGGTCTCACTTGCAGCTCTGCTCTCACCTCCTCCCCAGAGCTCAATGTTCCAGAGGAGCCCCCTCCACCACAGGCACTGCCTCTGCTCCCTTTGCTCTGTGACTTGAGAAGTCTCCATCTCCTGTTCCCAGTAGACCCCTAGGATAACCCAAGGAAGCTGTTCACTTGCAGCCTGCAGTGCCTAATGTTGTGCTGCCGCTAGACCATGGGCTGCTGGAATACAAAGGAGATCTTACATGAACTGACAGGCTAGGTCATGCAGCCACTGACCAAGAGACAACACCACATATTTGTATTTTCACAGCTGTCTACTCAGGTAGATACCCTGACAGAAGCAGCTGCCTGAACTAGAAAAATGAGTTACTGTAAATTTCCTGTGAAAAGGATGAAAATGTCTCTAAACAGCAAAAGGGAAAGTAGTGAAGGAGAACTTAAAGGGGGCCCGCTGGAAGGATACCATTTGAGGGCTTTGGAGACATGGAGAGCTTTGAGCCAGAGAACATAAGTGCTCACTTTTACAGCAGAAAGGTCAGGAAAACTAGAACAGGCAGAAGACTCTGCAATCTCCAGGACAGCCACAACCTGTAGAGGAAACATGGACCTTTGGAGGACACCAGCCTAAATCCCAAGAATACTCCAGTGTGGCTGAAGAAATAAAGGCAGGGAAATGCAGGTGTGTGTATCCGTTCCTTCAGCTGCAGCCAGGTATTTCAAAATGCTTTATGCCTTGCAGCTACACAACGGACCTGTGGCAAAGGACTCAGGCCAGGGGCAGGACTGAGGGGCATGTTACAGTATGCAGCCCTCATAACGGTGGAGAACAGACTCTGGACAATGCAGCAGGGAGCAGTTCCTTAGCACTCACACTCCCACTGAGGCACCTTGCCTTCCACAAGTGCCAGGGTCTCCCACTTGCAGCTTTCAGGTCTGCAAAGCCAGCTTGAGAGCAGGGCTACCCAGAGGCGAGCTCTCCGAGTAGGGGAAGAGAAGACAGGACTCACAGGACTTTGACTCCCCAGGATCCAGTCGCAAGTCACAGAAGAGAATCTTTGGTGGAGTGGACAGGATACACTGACCCTGCTCTCCTGGAAGAGAAGAATCACATGAATGCTGCCCAGCCTCGGGGCCCAGGCCAAAGGGGGCACTCAACTGTGCCCAGGCCAGCCAGGCCTTAACCTCATGGGGAGGAATGGGGAGGCGAAGGGGCTGAGGAGGAAATATCTCATGCCCAGGTCAGATCATAAGACATTCCCAGAACAGCCGGACTGACGACCCTCACGTTTCACTCCAAGCTAGCACCACTTTGATCTTAGTATTAACGAAGCCCTGCAGCAGCCATCACCAGGGAATTACACGAGGAAAGCAACATGGACTTCCTGCTCACTTCTATGCATGCTGTCCTCAGACACACATTATAGTCTGCTTGATTCCTGCTCGCTATGCTCTCACCCATCCCTACCTGAGGTAACAGGAGTAGCACTCACCTCTGTTGGGGATGAAGACTGTCTCATTCTCTGCCTGCACGTTGTGCTTGCTGCCATCAGAGGGAGGGAGTGCTATCCGGTTCTCACTGGCATGAAACTGGCAGTGGATCTGGGCGCTGGCCCACGCCAGCATCTCACTGAGAGCAAAGAAGAGCAACTCTTGTGTCTATGCTTTAAACTTGGTTTATAGCAAGCATGAATTGGGAGAAAAGCAGCTCTTGCTGCTCAGCTCCATGTGGGACTGTTTTTCTGGAAAGAAGACCTTGCTTCACTGTCACTGAAGCCACTCTCAAAGCCCCCCTCCAAAGAAGCCTTCAGGGCAAGCTCAAGCTGGAGTGCTGACCCAAAGCCACTTCTACCCCAGCCACTGAAAGCAGTTTCACCCAAATCCTGGCTCTGTGGCCCAAGGGCTCTTGTTTAGCAGCAGTTTTTGCAGTCTGAGCCACGCCACCTTGGGCGCAGCACAGACATGGAGCGAGGAGACACTCCTGTCCCAAGAAGCCCACTGTATATACATGGCAGAAGACAGCAAGCAGCGCAGGTCAGCAGCCACCCTGTCCACAGCGACAGAGATGAGGTGGGCTGTGCTGAACCTCACAGAGATCCTCCAGCAAACACGCTGAGGTCAAGTGTCCCAAGATTTGGTCCAAAGCCTTACTCACTTGGTCATCTTTCTCATCATGCCTGTCCACCAGGGCACAACTTGAGACTGGCCACAGACTGCACTGTTGAGGACAGCTCTAGCTGTTGCATGTGGGCCAGGCCTGGCAGAGGACTTTTAGCCACGAAGAGCTAAATCCCAAGCCAGAAGTGACATGCAAAGCAGCACTCTGAGGCGTCTCTGGAGATAATGCAACTATCAGGGAAGTGGGCGGATTTGAAAGCAACAAATATCTGCAAGCCCAGCTCAGCTGCCCCTGCCCGCAGCACCACCTAGCTCCTCAAAGCTTGACACTCCCCAGGGCAGGCAGGGTGCAGACATGTTCCCTCCACACAGCATGATCCCCCTCAAGAACATCAACTTCTGGTCATGTTGGACCAGAGAAGGACACTTCTGGGCCAAGATGAGGTGGCACCACAGCTGCAGAGATACCTCTCTGGGCTGCACTGCTCCTCCCACAGCTCTCCAGGAGACAAAAAAAATAAGGTCACATCTACTGCCCTGCTCTGAGACCACGTCATTCTCAGCATCTATCACAAACTCCTGGGGTGCCTACAACTGCACCAGCAGCACTGGGTTCGGGGCTGAACTCCCAGTTCAGCTGGGAAAGTGGGGAGATCCCACCAGAAAACAAGCACAATGGCCATGTGCTGCTTACAGAAGATGACTCCTGCTGAGCAGGACAGGCAGCCTGGGCCCCGCACAGAGGGCACAAGCACCAGCCTGGTGTCCACCCTCTGCTCGCTCTCGGGGAACCCTGGGCCTGGCGCATGCCTGCTGTTTCTCCCCTCCTGTCTGCCAGTCAGCTTCTTCGGGGCACCCCCTGCCCTCATCCACCTGCTCAGGCAGTGGTTGAACTCAGGCTCTGGGCAGCCCTCCCCATCTCCTCTGCAGGCCACCCTATAGGCATAAGGCTCTTGTACCTGAAACACTACTAAACTTGACACTGTCCCTGCCCACGGTATTCATTATTTTCTCCTCACGATGCAAGGGATTTGCTGAAGGGTATAGGGGAGGTGAAGGTGTCATTTTGCCTCCTCTCTGTACAGCCATAAAATTGGTTGCATCCAACATGAAAAATAGTCTTGCATTTTGGACTCCACTATGACCTCAGCCATTCCACAGGGTATTTCCCATGGCATTGCTGACACCTTTCAGTTTCCAAAAACCCTTATCTATTTTTATTTCAATAGCAGTCTTGTTAATTTACCCAGTGTTTGATTCCTCTGGCATTTTCTAACATCATGATCTGATTAGTAAGCACTGACACCAGAGTTTTAGGTGGCACAGGGATTTTTTGTAGCACATGGGTATCTCTTGATGCAACACATCAGAGCAGTTAAACGTCTAAATGAACCAGAGAAAAAGGTGTGCTGCATTCATTATTTCAGCTGACTAATTATGCACTATATGATCTTTTGTATGTGCTAGCCGCCTTCACGCAAACACGCGTTGGATACTCCAACTTTACCTCTAACCCTACAATTGTACTTCTGTATCTTCAAAAGTACCAGCATGGCTTTTCCATAAGGGCTGCCATAAGGTTTTCTGTCATAAGATATCTGCTATATGGAAACAGAGAAATGCTCTTACTTAAGAGACAACATTTACTAATTTTATATAAGCTTAACATGATTACTGTACCTTCAAATACAGTATTTTGAATTTTTTAATTTTTTTTCAGTATTGTCCAACAGCATGACACTGGATTGTTTACATATTTTAACCAGATTCACAAAAAAAATTTGCATGTGCCTTCCTACTGGCAGACCTGGCTTGTCCAGCTGGCAGGGCACAGAAAGATCCTGCACCAGTGCTGAGGTCACTTCCCTCCTCTCTCATTTAACCGTACAACTCTTGCTGCAGCCCATAAATGCTGCACTCCACCCAGCCTTTGGGCCAAACAACTTTGTTTCTTGTATGCCTCGTACATCACAATCAAATTCACTTTCTGCCATTTACTTATTGCCCTTCAGTTCTGTTCCTATGCTTGAAATACTTGCCTCTCAGTTCTTCCACCTGTGTCACAGCTTTTGCTAGCCCCGAAAGCTTCTAGTCCCTGACAGGTCTATCTGCCTGTTGCAATGACTGCACTTTGATCTGGCTGCTGCCTTTACGCAACTGTATTGGGTCTGGCTGAGATGGAGTTAATTTTCCCCATAGCATCCATCATAGCGCTGTGCTGTGCATTGGTAGCTAGTGGGATGGTGAACCCTCCTTTAAGCTGGAAGCCTGTGTATGCAAACTGAGAGGGAAGACAGCTGTTAAGAAGGGGGTCACCCAAGAAGGCCGTCAGCATAGTTGCTGCAGAGACACAAGAAGGCAGACAGCGATCTCCCAGATATAGAACAACTGAAATCACCTCCCTTGATCCTGGTGAGGGGACTTCTGGTCTGGCACTGAGATGGTCAGACAGTGAATACTCTGACCAGGAACAGGAATAGAGGGTCCCTGCCTTCGGCCAGGAGGAGGAAAGGGATGACTGGGTATACTGGGCTGTGTGGATTCGATGGCCTGGCACATCAGACCCCCCCCAGAAGTATAAGGCTTTGGTAGACACTGGTGCACAGTGTACACTGATACCATCAGGGTATAGGGGCACAGAACCCATCCGGATCTCTGGAGTGACAGGCGGATGCCAGGAACTGTTCGTATTGGAGGCTGAGGTGAGCTTAACAGGGGACAAGTGGGAGAAGCACCCCATTGTGACCGGCCCAGAGGCCCCTTGTATCCTTGGCATAGATTACCTCAGGAGAGGGTACTTCAAGGACCCAAAGGGGTACCGATGGGCTTTTGGTGTAGCCACTGTGAACACAGAGAAGATCAAACAGTTGTCTACCCTCTCAGAAGATCCCTTCGTTGTGAGATTGCTGCAAGTCAAAGAACAACAGGTGCCAATTGCTACCAGGACAGTGCACCAGCAGCAACATCGCACAAATGGAGACTCCCTGATCCCCATCCATGAGCTGATTCATCAACTAGAGAACCAGGGAGTCATCAGCAAGACTCATTCACCTTTTAATAGTCCCATATGGCCAGTGCAAAAGTCTGATGGAGGGTGGAGGTTAACAGTGGACTATTGTGGCCTCAACAAAGTGACGCCACCACTGAGTACTACTGTACCATACATGTTAGAGCTCCAATATGAAATGGAGTCAAAGACGTGGAATGGTTAGAAGATATATATATGTATTAAATTATGTGGGACCTGAACATGATGCAAATGGTATGGAATAAGGGGTGGAGATTGTACTGGGTCTGGCTGAGATGGAGTTAATTTTCCCCATAGCAGCCCTCATAGCACTGTGCACCTAGCAAGGTGTTGATAACACACCAGTGTTTTGGCTACAACTGAGCAGTGCTCGCATCAAGGCTGTCTCTCCAACGTTTACACACACACACATACACCAGTAGGCTGGGGGTGAGCAAGATCTTGGGAAGGGACATAGCCAGGACAGCTGACCCAAACTGACCAAAGGGATATTCCATACCATATGATGTCTGCTCAGCAATAAAAGCTGAGAGAAATGAGGAGAAAGTGGGGGCATTTGTTATTTATGACATTTGTCTTCCAGAGCAACTGCTACACGTACTGAAGCCCTGATTCCCAGGAAGCGGCTGGACATCACCTGTTGATGGGAAGTAGAGAATAATTCTTTTGGTTTTCCTTTGCTTCTGTGCATGGCCTTTTTCTTTATTAAACTGCCTTTATCTTGACCCACGAGTTTGGGGTTTTTTTCCATCTTATTTTCTCCCTCCCCCGTCCTGCTGACAGAGTGGCTTTGGTGGGCACCAGCCAAGGTCAACCAACCACAGCAAGCCATAGCTTCAATTTCCAAACCACCAATCTATTTGGTGTTGCCAGTTGTATGACTTAGCCAGGTCCTGCCAGTTTGGTCTCCTGTTTTTTTTAATTTTAAAAACTTTCCTTTTTCCAGGAGGCATTTTTCTATGGACCACAACATACCTGAAGTTCCTAAATGAATTTCCCATAACTGTGCTGCAAACCTCCAAAACTGCTCCACCTGGTACCTTTGCAGTCCCACATGTTTTGGAGCAGGGAAAAACAGCACTGTCACTGCACAAGACAAAACTCTGAAAAGCTAGATGCTTATGCCACAGCTGAATTTGAAAGTTTAATTCAGGATGGAAGAGGAATCAGGAAGAAAAGATGGAAAGTTAAGGAAGGCAATAAAAAAGCAGCTCTACAGTGGTAGTACAAGAGACTGCTTTGCTGCTGCTGAGACTGCAAGGACTGGAGGTGGGTCCATCAAAACAATCACCTGTGAAACGTGTATTGGCAATGAAAAGATGATGCAGCCACTCTGCCTGGGTACCTTATTTCCTATTGCCAGAAACCTGCTGGGGAAGCAGCTGGGTTTGTTCTCTGACACAGGGTGGAAAAAATAATAAAATAAATCATTTCCGAGAGAAATAGAGAGAGACAGAGAGAGAGAAAGCATGCTGCCAAAACCTTGCCTCAGCAACATAAAGCCAGGGCTGTCTCAGCTAGGAGAAGAGCAGTTGTAGCAGATTGTCCCCGTACCTTGGATGACATCTTTTTGAATTGATTAATAATCGCACCCAATCTATGGGGAAGATGGGAGGGATACTTTCTTCCACTCTTTCATGTCCCTTTTTTTCCTTCAGGCTGGTTACAGCAGCTTTTGAGAATTTTTAATATCCTTGGGATGTTCAAGCCAGCATGTTTCTATTATTATTTCTCCTGAATGTGTTTCAAGTCTCGTTCAGGGTTACAAAAAATTGTTTAAGAATACCACCCAAGGATCTTCCCCGAGGCTGAATAGTCAGGGCTGGCATGGCATGTGGGAGAATATGGGCAAGTATCTAGAGAATTTCTCACCTCCAATGATTTGGAACTTCACTCCTGAACAACTACAGGACCCTGATGAAGTGACAGAATATTTGAAAGGAAAATGCTGTGGCTATTCCAAAGAGTCACAACTTATGGCACTGTGCTGGGCTCTGGCCAGTATCTACCAAACACTGCTCGATAGTAGGCAGCGCCCTCAGGGGGAAGAGATGGAAAACAGAGCAACAGGCACTGTGGCTACTCAAACCCTGGTGACAGGCACTGAGGCTGCTCAAACCCCAGTGACAGGCAGTGCAGCTAAACAAACAAAAAAACCCCACCCACGTGCTGGTATCAGTCGCCCCTATCCATAAGAAGAAATACACTGTCTTGGTTTCAGCAGGGATAGAGTTAATTTTCTTCCTAGCAGCTGGTAGAGTACTGTGTTTTGGATTTAGGATGAGAATAATGTCGATGACACAATGATATTTTTAGCTGTTGCCAAGCAGTCAAGGACCTTTCAGCTTCTCATACTGGCCTGCCAATGAGAAGGTGGGGGGGTGCCCAAGAAGCTGGGAGGGGATACAGCCAGGACAGCTGACCCAAACTGACCAAAGGGATATTCCATACCATGTGACATCATGCTCTGTATATAACTGGGGAGTGGGCCGGCAGGCAGGGATGCTCATGATCTTGCTGAGCATCAACTTCGGGTGGTAAGAAATCGTGCTATTCATCACTTGTTTATTATTATTATCATTGTTATTGTTATTATCTTCCTTTTCTGTTCTATTAAATTGTCTTTATCTCAACCCACGAGTTATACTTTTTTCATTTTCACTTCTATCCACTATCCCGCTGGGAAAGTGAGGGGGTGAGCGAACAGATGTGTGATTGTTTTAGCTGCTGGCTGGGTTAAACCACGACATACGCAAAAAACCCCCAGTTTGCTTAGTAAGGGATGACTATGAACCAAGGTCATCATGAGAACAGGAGGAAGAGGCAGAACCAGAGGTAATTACCCAATCCCTGTCCCTGAGTGAGCTGCGAGATATGCGAAAAGATATGCAGCCACCCAGCTCTCAGGCTGCAGGGAGTGGCAGAGCCTGTCACTGGGAATGGATGGCAGTAGTGAGAATGGCTTTGTGAGGTGTGACCAGGTGGATGATCTGCTCAGCCTAGTGGCAGAGCTATGAGAGGAAGTAGAAACATCAAGGAGCATCAGAGAGGCTGAGAGAGAGATATACTGGTGGACCCAAGCTCTGCCCTCCCTGAGACAGAAACAGGGACAGACACCAGACAAAACCCAAGACGAAGTGGACCCTGTATCCTCCCCCTACCAAGTTGAAGGCTGTAGCTTAAAAGGAAGGAGTGAATGGAGACAAGTCCACAGTTGGGGTGGCACGTGATCCTCCTCCTCCTTGCCCACCTTGTCTTCCCAAGTGTCTCTGTACAACAGATATGAGGCTCTGGTTGTGGAAGGCCAGTCAAAGGAGGACATGGATGATTGTTGAGCTACACCAGAGGTATCACCAAGGCCAGAAAGGCCCACACCCCGTATTGTGACCACCTCCACGAAGAAGAAAAGGTGGGTTATAGTTGTAGGCAACTCCCTTCTGAGGGGTACAGAGGGTCCAATATGCAGGGCAGACCCTCCTCTGAGAGAAGTCTGCTGGCTCCCTGGGGCCCGTGTTAAAGACATTACGAAGAAACTCCCCAGCCTGGTATGGCCCTGCGACTACTACCCATTACTGCTCTTCCATGTGGGTGGTGACGAAGCCATGACGTGTAATGCAAAAGCGATCAAAAGAGACTTTGTGGTCTTGAGACAGTTACTGAAGGAATCTGGAGCAGAAGTTATTTTTCCCTCCCTCCTTCCAGTTGCGGGCAGCAATGTTTGGAGCAACAGACAGAGTCCATAAGCACATGGCTCTGTGGCTGGTGTCACCGCCACAACTTTGGGGTTTTTTGACAATGGGATGGCCTACACGGCACCAGGCTTGCTGGCATCAGATAGGATTCACCTTTCTCAAAGGGTGTTGTGGTTTAGCCCCAGCCAGCAGCTGAGCACCATGTGGCCGCTCGCTCACCCCCTACTCCCCTGGTGGACTGGGGAGGAGAATGGGAAAGACAAAGGCAAAGCCTCATGAGTTGGGATAAGGACAGTTTACTGGGACAGCAAAGGGAGAGGGAAACAATCCACAACAGTACTGGTAATGGAATATTCACAACTGGTGATACACAATGCAGTTTCTCACCCAACAACCTGGTCTAGTGGAGGGTGTCCCTGCCCATGGCAGCAGGGTTGGAACTAGGTGATCTTTGAGGTCCCTTCCAACCCAAAACATTCTATGATTCTATAGCTCAGACCCCACGCTCAGACACATCCTGAAGCCGGACCGTCCCCAAGCCACGCATCCTGGAGCTGCGCTGCCCCTCAACTAGCCTCCCTTTTATGCTGAGCATGACATCACATGGTATGGCATACCCCCTTTGGCTAGTTTGGGTCACCTGTCCTGGCTGTGTCCCATCCCAGCTTCTGGTGAAAATTAACTAGCTGAACCCAGGACAAAGGGGAAAAAGGGTCTTTGCCCAGGAGCTAGCAGGACTCATTGACAGAGCTTTAAACTAGGCTCAAAGGGGGAGGGAGATCATATCAGGCTTGCCTGTGACAAGCTGTGGGATGACATGCCAAGGTTAGAGGGACGGAGTACCAGCGAGGGCCCTCAGCCTGTTGGTCAGAGATGTGCTGGACACACTGCAGCATACTGGAAGTCTAGAGGAGATGAGCCAGGGGCTCCTGAGGTAATAGGAACCAACAAGGAAACACTGCTAAAATGCCTCAAAGGAATTCCAGCCACTCCAGCCAGTCAGTGAGCTTCATCGGGGGGTCCAACTGAAATGCCTCTATGCAAACGCACGTAGTATGGGGAACAAATAAGGAGTTAGAGATGTGTGCACACCTGCATGGCTATGATCTCACTGGCATCACAGAGACATGGTGGGATGGCTCCTATGACTGGAGTGTTGGGATGGAAGGGTACAGACTCTTTAGGAAGGATGGGCAGGGCAGATGAGGAGGGGGTGTCGCCCTCTATGTCAATGACCAGCTGGAGTGCCTGGAGCTCCACCTGGGGATGGATGAGGAGCTGACAGAGAGCTTATGGGTCAGGATTAAAGGGAGCACAGGGACAGGATACATCATAGTGGGGGTCTGCTACAGGCCACCTGACCAGGAAGATGAAGTGGATGAGGCCCTCTATAGGCAGACAGGAGCAGCCTCATGCTCACAAGCCCTGGTCCTTATGGGGGACTTCAACCACCCTGACATCTGCTGGAGGGACAATGCAGCTGAGCGCAAGCAATCCAGGAGGTTCCTGGAATATGTTGATGATACCTTGCTTCTGCAAGTGATAGAGGAGCCAATGAGGAGAGGTGCCAGGCTGGACCTTGTTCTCACCAATAAGGAGGGCCTGGTGAGGAATGCGAAGGTCAAGGGCAGCCTTGGCTGCAGTGACCATGAAATGGTGGAATTCAGGATCCTCAGGGCAGCGAGGAGGGCGCACAGCAAGCTGACTACCCTGGACTTCAGGAGAGCCGACTTTGGCCTCTTCAGGGACCTCGTTGGTATAGTACCACGGGACAAAGCCCTGGAAGGAAGAGGGGCCCAAGACAGCTGGCTAGTATTCAAGGGTCACCTCCTCCAAGCTCAGGAGCGATGCAGCCCAACAAAGAGGAAGTCAGGCAAAAACACCTGGAGGCGTGCATGGATGAACAAGGAGCTCCTGGGCAAAGTCAAACAAAAAAAGGAAGCCTACAGAGGGTGGAAGCAAGGGCAGGTAGCCTGGGAGGAATACAGAGAAACTGTCCGAGCAGCCAGGGATCAGGTTAGGAAAGCCAGAGCCCTGATAGAATTAAATCTGGCTGGGGATGTCAAGGACAACAAGAAAAGCTTCTATAGGCATGTCAGTGATAAGAGGAGGACGAGGGAAAATGTGGGTCCCCTCCGGAATGAAACGGGCAACCTGGTTACCCGGGATATGGAGAAGGCTGAGGTACTCAATGACTTCTTTGCCTCAGTCTTCACTGGCAAGTGCTTGAGCCACACTGCCCAGGTCAGAGAAGGCAAAGGCAGGGACTGGGAGAATGCAGAACCGCCCACTGTAGGAGAAGATCAGGTTTGAGAATATCTAAGGAACCTGAAGGTGCACAAGTCCATGGGACCTGATGAGAAGTGTCTGCGGGTCCTGAGGGAACTGGCGGATGAAGTGGCCAGGCCACTCTCCATCATATTTGAGAAGTCCTGGCAGTCCGGTAAAGTTCCCACTGACTGGAAGAGGGGGAATATAACCCCCATTTTTAAGAAGGGAGAAAAGGAAGACCCAGGGAACTACAGGCCGGTCAGTCTCACCTCCGTGCGTGGCAAGATCACGGAGCAGATCCTCTTGGAGACTATGCTCAGGCACATGGAAAACAAGGAGGTGACTGGTGACAGCCAACACGGCTTCACTAAGGGCAAATTGTGCCTGACAAATTTGGTGGCCTTCTATGATGGGGTTACAGCATTGGTGGACAAGGGAATGGCAACTGACATCATCTACCTGGACTTGTGCAAGGCATTTGATACTGTCCCGCATGACATCCTTGTCTCTAAATTGGCACGACATGGATTTGACGGATGGACCCCTCCGTGGATGAGGAATTGGCTGGATGGTCGCACTCAAAGAGTTGTGGTCAACGGCTCAGTGTCCAAGTGGAGACCAGTGATGAGTGGCATTCCTCAGGGGTCGGTACTGGGACCGGCACTGTTCAACATCTTTGTCGGCGACATGGACAGTGGGATCGAGTGCATCCTCAGCAAGTTTGCCAACGACACCAAGCTGTGTGGTGTGGTCAACATGCTGGAGGGAAGGCATGCCATCCAGAGGGACCTTGACAGGCTGGAGAGGTGGGCCCATGCGAACAGCAAGAAGTTCAACAAGGCCAAGTGCAAGGTCCTGCACGTGGGTCGGGACAATCCCAAGCACAACTATAGGCTAGGTAGAGAATGGATTGAAAGCAGCCCTGAGGAGAAGGACTTGGGGGTATTGACTGATGAGAGGCTCAACATGAGCCGCCAGTGTGCGCTTGCAGCCCAGAAAGCCAACCGTGTCCTGGGCTGCATCAAAAGAAGTGTGACCAGCAGGTCGAGGGAGGTGATCCTGCCCCTCTGCTCCACTTTTGTGAGACCCCACCTGGAGTACTGCGTCCAGCTCTGGGGGCCCCAGTACAGGAGAGACATGGAGCTGTTGGAGCGAGTCCAGAGGAGGGCCACGAAGCTGATCAGAGGGCTGGAGCACCTCTCCTATGAGGACAGGCTGAGAGAGTTGGGGTTGTTCAGCCTGGAGAAGAGAAGGCTGCGGGGAGACCTATTTGGGGCCTTCCAGTACCTGAAGGGGCCTACAGGAAGGATGGGGAGGGACTGTTTACAAGGGAGTGTAGTGACAGGACAAGGGGGAATGGGTTTAAGCTGAAGGAGGGTCGATTTAGATTAGATGTTAGAAAGAAATTCTTTACTGTGAGGGTGGTGAGGTACTGGAACAGGTTGCCCAGAGAGGTTGTGGATGCCCCATCCCTGGAAGTGTTCAAGACCAGGTTGGATGGGGCTGTGGGCAACCTGGTCTAGTGGAGGGTGTCCCTGCCCATGGCAGGGGGGTTGGAACTAGATGATCTTTGAGCTCCTTTCCAACCCAAACCATTCTATGATTCTATGATTGTAGGGAGAGATAATATGTTATCTGGAAGAAGAACCAGACATTTCAAATGCACTGCCTACTATTATAACTTCTGTAGTGTAGCAGTTCTGAGTTCAAACATGAATATGAAACATATAAGAAATATTTTATACTCCAGTAAGTTTTATCTTAAATTATACAATTTATACCACAAATAACTCGCTAGTGTCAGCATCTAGCATAGGTATAGCAAAAATTGTATTTCATCCAAAATCTTACTGACATCACTAGGAACTTTCTCAACTTAAAAATGTGTCTATCACAAAACATGTTTCCTTTCCATCATATCTGAAATCTGACAGACTTTTTAGAACAGCTGTGGCAGGGGAGGCATGGAAAGTGTGGTTCTCATTTAATTATGATAATATCTAGGATAAACTGAGTTTGGCACTGTACCTTGGCACTGTACCATACGGTAGTTTCAGTGTCCTCATTTTGAGTAGTCTTTCACTTTGTGCTAGATTAGACAAATATAGTGAATCTTTTTTAGTGCTTTTTCTATCCAGTGAGTGTCAACACCACGTGATGTATCAAAAGCCTTCTTGTGATTTTCTCCAAGAATGATAAGCAAACAGCTCAAACCAATAAAGGACCATATGCTGGGCTAGTGGAATTGGACCATTTTTTTAGTTCTTTCAGCATTGCTCTAACGTTTTGAAAATGATTAAGAGAGATAGGGTGAAGGTCTTGAAGCATTTTGGGAATGTAAGTGGTGACCAGTGTTCTACCTGACTCCATCATATTTAAATCTGTCCTTTTCAGGAATGCACAATTTTCCTATAAAATATTACCGGCCGTGTTGAAGACCCTAGCTTCTTTTCTGTGGTAAATCAAAAACAAGACAGGAAAAATGTATTCTGTAACTACTTACATTTAGCAGGACTTATCCGAGTTCATTAGTAGAACTTGTGTGAATAAGCTTTATGGTATCAGAGCACATTGATAGGTCTTGTATCCCACTGTATTGTATCTATGTATCCCACTGAATTGAGGCCTTTGTAAGTTTTCTCATAAAGTTTGATGAGGGTGAGCATTTCTGGGCAAGTGATAAAGTTGCTAGCAGGAGGGTAAAACTTCAGAGTACACATTCCCATTAGTATAAAAAAGGCACCTTATCAAACCAAGAATTTTCAGAAGACATGTGAATAAGTTTTGAATATATATACCATATATTGGTGGTGAACATATTCACCATTACCATGTATTCAGACTTCTACCCTAAATGCTGCATAAAAATCCAAGACTGATATAGCATACAAATTCAAATACTTGAGGTCTGGGAAAGAAAAAATGTCCCTTTCTTCCTGGAATTTTTCTAGTTTGCATTCAATATTTCTAAAATATTGAATCCACATTATACAGAGAACCAGTCAGTGAGAGACAAGATTATGACCCCCAGTACAAAAAACAAAAGGCATTTAATGTGGAGCAGAACCACATGGCTAGCTTGCTATTTCATTTTCACAAATATAATTTGGGCAGCCATATTAAGAATATATATCAAATCAGTGACATCTCTTTCAGATGAAGTTTTTCAGAGTTTTACTTATAAATCATTTAACGTTGTAGACTCTGATCAGGCTGCCACTGAACTTCACCTTGGATTTCATGCTAAAGGGTAATAACCTTCATGGCTTAACCAAGTTGGTGAGAGCACACATAGGGACTATCCAATGTTCAGTACGTGCCAGAGTAGAGAGGGCAAGTATATCAGGCATTTTGAAAAAGGAATAGATTCATGTTATAAGCTCCAAATAAAATAGTCTTAACAAAATGAATGGTTTGGCAGACATTTACAAGAATGTTTTACTGTTGAAAATAATTTCATATTGTTGATGAAAAAGATAATTGCCATCTATTTAAACTATTTAAATAAAGTCTGAACAGGTTTGGTCAATATGTATTTCTATAGGCCATTCTAGATGAATCCATTCCTTTCCGCCCCATCCAGCTCAAGAAAATCCTCCAACACTGACAGTAATTTGGAAAAAGTAAGCCTTTTCCAATCTCCTAAAGATAGCTTTTACTCTTTAAGATGTGAAAAATGCAGAGCAAATCCACTGTTGTTACAGCTCAATGCTTTAATAACTGAGAACAAAATTTAACTCTTGCTGTTTTCTGTTTCTGAAAGAAAATTATATTTTAGTCTTTATTCTTAAAAATATAAAAGGAAATTAAGATTTGTTTATAAAAGCTGGCACTGTCCTGATTTCAGTTGATAGAGTTAATTTTCTTTCTAGTAGCTGGTATAGTGCTGTAGTTTGTATTTAGGATGAGAATAATGTTGATAATACACTGATGTTTTTAGCTATTGACAAGTAGTCATGGACTTTTCATCCTCTCATACTGGCCTGCCAATGAGAAGGCAGGGGGTGCCCAAGAACATGAGAGGGGACACTGCCAGGACAGCTGACCCAAACTGGCCAAAGGGATATTCCATACTATGTGACATCACGCTCCGAATATAACTTGGATGTGGGCTGCGAGGCAGTTTGACTCAAGAACTAGCTCAGTATTGGCTTTGGTTGGTGAGGAAAAGTGCAAATACTTGTTTTGTATGTTCTTTTATTATTGTTGTTGTCATCATCTTTTTCTGTCCTATTAAACTGTCTTTATCTCAACTCAAAAGTTTTACTTTTTTTTCTCTTTTTCATTCTGGGCAGGGGAGTGAGCAAAAAGCTGTGTGGTTATTTTAACTGCCTGCTGTGTTAAACCACAATACCAGAGAAAATCAAATTTGAAATTGGATTTTTACATAGTATTTCCATTTAACCATGGGATTCAATAGCACAATCAAGACTTTTTTTTTTTAGCAGTATTCTGTCCTGCTATAAGACCTGTATCGATTAATTAATCCTTAAGCCACCAATCTTTGCTCCAAGGAAAAGGTGGTGGGATTTCCAGTCGGGTCACTTCTTTTCAGGGTGAAAGAGTTAACCTAGACAATTTGCCCTCCTGGTGTAATCACCCTGAGGCTGTCTGTGCAGCTTTTTGACTAACCTAGCCATCTATTTAAAATGGCTATGAAGCAGAAACCATACCTGGCTGAAATTATGGGGCATGGGAGCTATTATCCATCAGTGGAGTCCGTCCTGCATGATGGAAGGAGTCAGATATTGGCTCTAATGGCCTCAAAACTGATGACCCTCTTTAAGCAATACTATGGCTAGGCTTGTTTATAACCCCAAATGAAGCATCCCGGCTCACACAGCTGTGGCCAGGCAGGGCAGTGCCTGATGCCATCACCACGTGTCCCTGCCACACGCTGTGCTACACTGAGAAGCAAAGCCCCTCTGTGCAGTGGCGACAAAAAGTGCTGCCACAACCCCAATGATAACAAGAAGATCGTGAACCCAGCTCCAGGGGTCCCAAAGCTTCATCTTTAAATGAATGCAGGTGCCCGACTGCTCTCCCGATGGGAAAGGCGTTTTCTGACTGGCTCCCGCTGGCTGCTGGGCATCAAGTCAAGGCTCTGATGGTGATGATCCCCAGAACTGCTATGAGCAATCATATATTTTTAATGCTTTTCCTTCAGGACATATTTACCCACACATCCCTAAGCCCCCTCTCAGGACTGGCTACCAGTCAGTGAGAGGAGAGAAGCAGCAGTGCTAGCGGAGCGGAGCCAACTGCCTCATTAATGAACATTAATCCCATTCTTTAGTGCACTATTGGATGTGACCAAGAGCTCCACGGTTGATTTCCAGCTTCCTATGTGTACAGAGAAGCAGCCTGGCAGAAATACCGAGTCACGCTATTGATTTTCTGTCTGCCAGAAATGCCGGTTATAAATATTCTGTCATTAGAGGCAGGACTATCCATTAACACAGCGAGCTGGCTGGGGCAGACAAACCAATGGGGATTTTTGGGCTACCAAGTCTCTGCTGTCCAAGTAATGGATCCACTGCTTTACTGGCAAGCAGCACCCGGCTGATCCATGGCAAGAGAAGCGAACCTCATTTATGGCACAGCACTTCCAATCAGTCTGCAGGGAAGGTGGAGAGGTCAACTTCTAGGGGATGCTGGAGACCATTGCTGGCATCAAGCCCTCAAGCAACCCCATCCCTTTGGAGGTCCCTGGCACCTCGCAGGGGCTGCCCTTCCCAGCCCAGAGCCCTCCATGGGTCTGCAGAAGGTTTCCAGACTCACATCACTGGAGCTAACCCCAAACACACCCTCCCTGGGTAAGGGTAGGTCCAAACATCAAAGCTGGGGGAAAGGGTCTCCATCCATCACAGCCTCATCACTCCAAGAAGGTTTGGTTCAATGCAGTCGCAGCCACTTTCACCCTGAATGGCAAAGCTCCGAGCCAGAACATAGCAATGGACTTAGACAACCCCAAACCAACACTGACATTAGCACGGCTGGTCACCATCACACCACACGTCCTCTCAGAATAAAACCTCGGAAGAAGACAGACCAATAGCAAAAGCAAAAAAGACAGAGGGACACCTTCCTAATATCAATCCTGGGCAAATGAATTCACTTTCCTATAGAAAAACTAATTTTAGGTTATTTAGAGGTTCACAGCATGGCTCTGGGAGAAACTAAAGACGACCATCAGGAAACAAAACCCTTGTTAGTCAGGCTAATTCCCAAACTATGATCAAAATTACAGGGTATTAAGAGTCACAAAGGCGTTGTGGCTGTTCTCTCAGTGCAGCTCCAGCCACTGCTCACTGACGGTACCTGGTAGCTGAAAGGCACCGTGTTTAGTTACACAAAGAAGCTGCTAATGCAGTGCTGGAAGCATTGAATTATAGCTTTCAAAAACCCAATTCTCCACCATTATCCTCTATTTATGTAATTCCTAAGGACCTTCTGGAGGCATTAATCCCTGAAAAGAAAAACATGAATTACAGACAGAATGAATGCAACATGCTGCTGTTACCCGAGGAGAGAACGAGGAGCTCTGCATCGTGTCTTGGAAAGGGAACCCTTCCCTGGGCTTGCGATCAAGTACCAGGTGAGCACCCAAGCCCTGCTAGCGAATGCTCTGGGAGCAAGCATGGATCCCAGGGGAAAAGCCACTGCGCCACCTCCCAGCACCTCAGTGATGGGCATGGCCCCACTGGTGAACCCCATGGATATCTGAGAGGACAGGAAGCTTTTCTTTTCTTCTATTTTCTCTTGCCTCCACTGGCTATGCTTTTGTATATGCTTTGGCAGCAGAGGGTTGAAAAGTCACTGGAGGGAGCTGTAGCCACTCAGTTACGGATGCTCTTCCCTGTTTTCCACACTGCTTGTGGTGGGGAGCTCTCTAAAGGTCTGCGAACCAGGTTTTAGCTGTTGGAGACGTGCTACGCTCCTGCGAGCTTCGGGTTAGCCAAATTTCTTGTGCCCTCCTGGGCCTCTGCCAAGCCCAAAGCTACTCCTGCCACCACATCGCCCAGAGAAGGGGCTGCGGGGAGGGGGCTGGGGGTCCTGCTCTTTTGGGTGCTCGTTATCTTGAGTAGCAGAATGAAAGCAGTGAGTGACATCTATTCCTAATAACTGATCACCTTAATTTAACTGCGTTGCTTAAGCACTCCAGATAGATAGACTACCGAGTTAATTATATTGACTTATGCTAAGCACCCAATTTAAATCATGCTGCTGACGCACACTCAAAAAACAATTTATCCAGTGTAAGGCAATTACTGGACGTTTGCAACTTTCTAGGAACTACATCGCTGTTATTTCCCACGGGGCGTTTGCCAGTGACCCAGGACTCTCTGAAAGCCTCGTCCTGCAGACGCAGAGCATGGCTGCATCTGGCCACGGACAAACTCGTTCTCCCAAGCGAAAAGTAGAAAAATCAAAAGCAAAGATGAACCCCTGCTGTCATGCGAGTGTTTGCCAGTTTCAGTTATTCTGAGTGACTGGGGTTTTATTCTCCTCCACTTTGGAGACCAGCAGATGAAAGACGGTATGTGGCACGGGACGCCATGGGCACCCTGCTTCTTTACTTACTGGGATAGGAGGAGGCCAGGAAAACGAGGCACCGGGCCAAGACCTTCCCGTAACAACTCTACAGACTATTTTTAAAGCAACCCAAAAGGAATATGCATTTTGAGCTCCAGTTTGGATCCCCACCCATTGACTAAGTATCCTGCCATCATCTGGGGGCTTATTAAGCAATTGCACAGGGCTGGAAAGCAGAGAAGCAGGGATGCTTGCAGCACTTGTCCGGCTGAGCCCAGTCTGTGGTCTGCCAAATCCCATCTCCTGATCTCTAACCTGCTGCGGACTCTCAGGACCAACCTGCAAAGTTGGTTCCTGTATGGATGCTCCGGGCATTTCGCCCAGGCGGCTGGGACAGGACTGATCTCACCTGTAGCCATGTGCAACACCAGCATGGGCACTTCAGCTTGTTCTCTAGATGCTCTTTATGAGCAGCAGTGGAAAAATAAATATTTCCAAGGTACAATCAATCTCATCTGAAGGCAGACAGCTAACAGAGGCCAGATGAATCACATCCTGGAGCTGTCTTGACCATGACGGGAGCTTTAAGGACCAGGTTGGCCACCTAGGTGGTAGCTGGCTGGTGTCAGCCAATGTAGCTTCTACCCCTGGGGTCCACAAACAGCAGGACAACCAAGCTGGGGATGAGACAGGGGTCAAACACAGTTTGGAGAGCCAGGAGAAAGATGAGTGCTTGGGTGATCTGATGGGGACAGCCAGAGAAGGACATGGACAAGACAGTCTTGTTTTGCTGTTTGACACAAGGACAAGTACAGGAAAAGAGAAATTGACTCAAGAGCCCAAAAGGATTTCCCCGGGGCTCCAGCTACACCCACTTCAATATGAGGCAGCATGTTGCTCTGGTCTGGTGCAACTCCTGCAGCACCAGGACCCTGCCATCTGCGCTGGGTTTGCTTCTGCTGCTCTGCTTTACCTGGGGCTGGTTCAGGTCCAGTGCCCTGGACTGGCAGAGCCTTAGCTCTGCTCAGGAAAGGCATCATCCAGTTTGCTTCCACCCAAAAAGCTTGGAGAATCTTCCACAGTGCAAACCATGGCTCAGGGAGGCGAGGAGGCTGGCAGAGCTGCCTTGGGAGCTCACTCATGTGCAGCATCTCCCAGCGAGACCAGAAAATGCCCGTGTCTGCAGGGACAAGCGGCACGTGGAGACATCCCTGCTCTTGGAACATGTCCCGAGGAAGCATCAGGAGCAGCCAGGTCTGATGCATAATTTTCAGAGCTGAAGTCTCTGGACTTGAAAATTTTGGGGAAGAGAGATCGAGGACAAGAGGAAGGAAGGAAGGAAAGGGAGGCAATTTTAATGATCTCTTCAAAATGACACTGACTGCTTAATTTTCAGCTTTCACAAAAGAAATATGGAAGCTGCAAGCGGGAGCAGGGAGGGAGCGACAGAGCAGCTGCAATCAAACACTGGCTGCGGAGCTCTGCGGTGGACTGAAATATTTGTGAAGAAAATGTCCTCCATTATTAATGAGTCTAATTATTTATTTACACAACTCTGCAAACAGCTGCTCACGAAATGCGTTAAACTTTGTCATTCAAAACACTAATGGGTGATGGAGAGACAACCAAGGAGGAGCATTGCTGCAGACCTTGGGCAGCTTCTTTGGTAGCAGGAGAGCGTCTCCTTCATTCCTGAGTGAATGCCTCTGTGTCCCAGCTTGGGAAGCACAGCTTTGCTCCTGACAGTACCATTTTTGGAATTGTATTAAATAAAGATTTGCTTCTCAAGAACATCAGAGTTAAGCTTCAAATGCTGCACTGATAATTCTGTGCTCCTTGCCAGTGCTTTTTTTGGTCTTCCTTTCCTTGCACTGCACCTTTACAACTCCAATACCCACTTATAGGAAAATCCTGAAAAAGGTTGAAAATGGGTGGTGGCATTCAAATGTCAAATAACCAACCACAGGATCCCTATAGTGATGCTAAAAGCGTGTCCTTGGCTGGCAAGGAAAGGGGAATTCCCTCTGCCATGCTAAAAAGCCTTTGAATTGGGTAGTAAGGAAAGAGGGAAGGAGAAAAAAAAATTAATCAACAGGAGCCAGAAACCTACCAGCGAAGAGCATCCTTCCCGTCAGCATCTCGGCCAGGATGCAACCGGCTGCCCACATATTGATGGCTTTGGTGTAGTTGTTTGGTGAGAGGAGGAGGCGTGGGGAGCGATACCATTTTGTTACTAAGCCTTCGGAAAGGTAACCCTGAAAAAGTAGAGACAGAGACGTCAGCAACCTTGCAAGAGAGCTCCTCCGCTCCTCCCCAGTCAGCCCTCGCTGCCTGCCGTGGCCCCACCATCGGATCCTGTAGAGAAACCTGCCCATGGTGCTTCTGCGGCATCTATGGCAGGCTGAGGTTGTATATCTTGCAGGAAGCAAAGAGGTGAGACGTACACCACTGGAAACAGAGATGCTTTGGTGCTCCAGGAGGCAGAGCACTCGCTGCTCCCCAAAAACTTACTTGCTGTTTGTCACCATGGTATTGAAGCATCTTCTGCAAAGGACAGATGGCTTAATAGCACAGATTTGCAGATCATACCTGCAAAAGTTATTTCAGGTCACTGTTAGAGGACTTAGATGTATTATATAAATCCCAATTTCACCATCTGAGACATTCTGGAAGTTAAGCACATTACTTGAGTGCTTTGCTGGGACCCAGCTATAACCCCCCAGTGTGTGAAGGAAGCCTTTGCCAGCTCAGTACCTGCAAGCGCTTGGACTTCCAAATGTTACCAGTTTGCAATGTTTTGCTAATTCCATCTCTAGTTAAGCCTGTATTTCTAGTCCCTCTATGGCTACCTAAACTGCTGGTAACAGCGAGCTATGTAGCGTTGAATTCCCACAGGTCCATCTGCCAGCACTGGTGCTGAAATTGAAATTTTGAAGGTCAGGAGCTCCCTTGGGAGCCCATGCAAGAGCAGCCGCCCGTGTGTCAGCCCTGGTTGGGCACAAACCCACAGTGAGCACCGGGGGACATGCAAGACCGAAGCAAGAGGTGGCACGGCGAGCACACAGGGCTCCCAAGTGGGCAGGGCCCAGAGGATGCACTCAGCAGGATCCGGCCTCGCACAGATGCCAGGCAAGTTCACCCTGCCAGCATCATCGGGATGCTGCTGCAGTGAAACCCGCTTTGGTTTGGGGTGTGTGCTGGGAACTGCGGACGAGCTCATGCAGCATCTCCCAGGGGTGAGACGTGGGATCTCGTAATAAAGAGAACAGGAGGATGGGCAGAAAAACAGATTTAGGGAGGAACATCACTACTGCGTGGAAGGAAAGCCTCCTGGACCAGCAGATGTAACACAGCATCACCGAGCAGGTAACACAGCCCTGCAAGGGAGATTTAACGCAAGTTAATCTCCCACCCGGGAGATTTAACACAGGTGCCAAGCGCTCAGCAGCTCCCACTGAAATCAGGGGGATGCCTTCAAGCCTGTAAATAATGCTGGCATTGTAAAGGAGGTCCCAGTGCCCCTGGCTTCGCCCACTGGCCAAGGTCCGGATGCGCGGGTGCCACGCCAGGGTTGGACATGAATGGTTATTTCATAAGGATAATGCTGGAATATTCAAAAGCGGTATTTTCTATATTAAATATAATGCATTAACAGAATGAGGTAGATTGAAACACAGTTATAAAGTTGAATTGCATTTAAATGCTGTGAAGTATTTGGAGAGTATCAAAATGCAATGACAGTACGAATACAGTTCATGTAAAAACTCAGTGGAAAAACTCCATCCTAACTGATGTAGTTTCATAAACTATTTTCAGTTGCAGATGCAGTTATGCTATATAACATCTCCTAGGATGTTACAGGATACATCCCTCAGCCTAAACGCAAGAGCAGTGCACCATCACAAACACTACAAGGTTTGTAATGCTCCTCTTCCCCCAATGCAGGTTTTTGTTCCAATTTCCAAACGTGCAAGTCGTCAAGCTTTTAATCATAAAGGGGTTGCTTATAAAGAACATTTCAATTTTGGTCTTCTTAAGATAAGTTGTAATGGAGACTGATTAGCTGAGAAGTTTCATTTAATGCTGTTATATTTTTGCTAATGCTGCTGAATCAGAACCGGCACAAAAGCCTCCAGGCATTATCTGATCAGACCGCCAATTTTCAGCTACTGTAATTATTCCCAACAATAGAGACATTGATATTTATTGGAAAAATCCTAAGAAAGTAAACTTTGGGGATAGTGATCCAGGACAATTCCTGGCCAGAGCAATTTCCTCCCTTTCCTGGCAAAGGAATGCCATTCTCCTTACAGATTTAACACTCAGTTCATATGTTTCTCCTCTCTGACAGCAAGATGGATTAGAGTCCTTGGGGGTGTGTGCATCATGCAAAATGTATGAGCAATATACTGCAAATATCTCTATGTTCCAACTAGCCAAACCATTTCTTCCCCAGGCAGCTCTCATGTACTGGAGAAAATTCCTTGCAAAAACTTACTGAATATTTTGGATGCATCTTCAACCCCTCCCCTGCCGTGTGAGGTTAGTGGTGGTAATTAATTAGCAGTGCTTCTCATTGTGCTTCCCTCTTCTGTTACCCATCACCATGTATCTGACTGTCGTCTCCCTGCTTCCATTTGCTGAATAACCCAGACCACCAAGCCCAGAAAGGACCTGTGGAAAGGAGCTTCTCTCCATCCCACCAACTCGTGGACCATACAGTTGGACCCCTCCTTCCTTCCCATGGCATTCTGCTGCTGGGCTCTGGGTTATCCTTCCTCTTTCTCAGGGGGGAAAAATACTGAGAAGGGCTGATGGGAGGTTTGAAAATCAAGACTTTTCTGACCTGGCACGAGGTCCTCTGGCAGGAGCGGTCCTGAGTGGCTTATACGGACCCAACACCCACATCTGCTCTGCCTCCACGGTGGCTAAAAACATGGGCTAGATCTTTATTTTTATAAAATATGTAAGACAAGCTTCTGTCCTACTGCCTGGAGGAAGTAAGTACAGTCCTGTGGACTATCAATCCTATGGAGAAATATCACCACAGCTTTGGGAGCCAGGATCACGCAGTTGCTGGCAGAGCGGCAGGATGCTTGGGTAAGGATCCACCTAAACCAGGGTTAGGTATGGGCTCAGCTCTTATCTGTGGTGCCAAGACTTACACAAGGGCAGCAGCTGTGTCAGGATGGAGAGCCTGAGCACTTCCAGCTATCACCAATGCAAGGCATGGGCTTTAGTACAAGAATTTCACCGTTTATGTAGATTCAACCAGACAGAAAGACCAAGAGCAGAAGTGTATTAATTACATCTAATAAAGATGGAACACGCATCTTCATGACAATATTCTGTGGATTCAGGACAGCCCTTTCTGAACTGAAGAACCACTGGAATCTCTTTAAAACCCAATATAACAGAGTTAATGTAAACCCAGAAATAGTTTCAAGTCCAAGGCTTGCTCTCAAGCCCTCCCTTCCTATTTTTTTTTTTCAATTTTCAAGTATCATTTTCCTGCTTCTCTTCTGCTCCTGCAGCATGTGCAGGAACAGCTCAGGCAATCTATAAAGGTGATGAATTCATTACAGGTAGAATAAGCATCAAGTTGTATCACACAGCACAGCAAGGAAACTGAAAAGCAAAGAAAAATGAATGCTTTTTCTAATCTTTACACAACACGGATTTTGTGTGTTGCTAGAAACACCAGAAGGAGAAACAATTTCGGGTGGGTGCTGCTGCATCCCAGTGTCACAGTGGTCACTGCACGCCAGACCGCCTGCATCCTGAGCGCGCGGAGGGAAGATGGCACGGCGCGGCAGCACATAGGGAGTGCAACAAGACCCACCGGTGCTCTGATACAACCAGAGAAACAACTGGCCCAAGCCCAGAGCTCCTCTTTGCAGCTGGAGGGACCAAGGGCATGTCTCCTCGAGGCAGACGCTGAAATTCCAGATCCTACGTACTGCAAACCAAGCAGCACCTAACACCGCAGCCCAAAGGCCTTCCCAAGAATATTTCACACCAAAAGCCATCTTTCTGCACTCAAAAAGCCGCAGAGGTGTGGACCAGATGCCTGCAAACTGGAAATCCATCAGGATGCACCCACAGTCTGCGTACCTGTGCCTCCATCCACAGCCACGAACAGGATTTCTGCCACTGCACCCGTGGGAGCCAGGTCGGCTCCTGGTGCAGACAGCTGCAGTGCCAAGGTGGGTCCTCAAAACAGCAACAACCCCAAGCTTTCGGAATAATCCTGGTGCAGCAGCAGGCTGGTGCCTCTTCGCAGTGTTTTTTTTAAGTTTATTTTTTAAAAGGCAGGTAGGGCAGTTGTAGGAGAAGCTGGGAAAGACACCGGGTTTGCAGGAACATTGCTCCAAAATAAAATAATAAAACCCATTGTGCATGGCTCCAGCAACATGACCTGTGTTCTTATCATTTTGGGATGACAGAGTGCATTTATTTCAGGACCACAGACTATTACGTGCTTCAGCAGAGGACAGAGAAGGAGAACAGCCGAGTTGGGGTCACAGCGGGGAGGCTGCACTGGCTGCACGGGGCCATGGGCAGCTGCCTGAGGGTTGAACGTGGAGGGTGGTCCCCTCTGGGTCGAGTACGGAGCAACGTCCCACATCTTCATCTCCTTTGAAGATCTCCTCATGATGATTCACTTGGGAATTTTGTTATTTTACTGGATGAACTGGAAGCTATTATGTTTGCACTGATCACCAAGTATGAAACAAAGGGAGGACTTCAAAGGTTTGAAGATGTTCTGGAAACTATTTACCATGAGATCTCCCCCTAAAAGTGCTGCTGCACCCTCTTTAGCATGGAATTTCTGCCAATTAATTCTGTAATTAATATTGCCTTCTGAAACATTTATTATTTTTAAGTCTAGACATTCATTGGTATTTATCCCAATTTTTAATGCTTGACTTTGCTATCTCCCTGCTCTCCCACCCCTCCTGCCCACCACGAGCTACGGGTGCTCAAGGGAGGACAGCATCTCACTTTTACACCTCCTTTCCCCCCCAGACTTGGGGCAGAACACATCTGGACTCTCATCTGGAGCCAAAGATATTTATTAGGGCATAGGAATGGGGATGGGTGGACAGATGGGCAGATAAACACAGCCAGGCAGCCTCTGAAGAAATGCAGGCAGGGGCTGGACCACAGGGGGAAGGCAGTGAGGCATGGGGCAGGCAGGACCACGAGGCTGCAGATGGAGGGGGCATTGCAGAGCACTCCAATGGTGAAGGCAAGATGCTTGCATTCAATAAGGAGGCGGTTTCTGAAAAGGGAAATGCTCGGTTTTGTTTCGCACAAGGATAAGGACCTCATGGAGGCCAGAGCTGTGGCTTGTCTTCGTCTCCAACACTCCCCCACTCACCATTTGGGCACCAAGTCGCATGGCAAAGCGTTCAGACCACGAACAGCAGTGACTGAGGAAAAAGGGATTAATGTGGAGATGTTCTAGAGGGATAAACAGCAGGATTAGCAACTCCTGGGGGTAAAGAGTAGTAAGAAGGAAGTGAAAGGAGCCTGCATGGCTGGATGGTGAGAGCATCGGGGAAGAGACAGGGTGGCAGAGAGAAGGGGGCACACAGGATCATCTCCCGAGGCTCCTCTTCTGCTAGACCTATATTCTATGCCCTAAAGAGATGTTTGCATGAGCACCAAGGAGCTTAGAAGCGTGTTTATCTGAGACAGGGCTCAAATTTAAGCCATCAGGTCTAAGCAGACTGTGAAGGTGCAGACCCAGATATGGATGTTCTATCACTACACTCCCTCATAAAGAGTCCCTCCCCATCCTACCTGTAGGCCCCTTCAGGTACTGGAAAGCTGCAATTAGACCTCTGTGGAGCCTTCTTTTCTGCAGGCTGAACAACCCCAACTCTCTCTCAGCCTGTCCTCATAGCAGAGGTGCTCCAGCCCTCTGATCAGCTTCGTGGCCCTCCTCTGGACTCGCTCCAACAGCTCCATGTCTCTCCTGTACTGGGGCCCCCAGAGCTGGACGCAGTACTCCAGGTGGGGTCTCACAAGAGCAGAGCAGAGGGGCAGGATCACCTCCCTCGACCTGCTGGTCACACCTCTTTTGATGCAGCCCAGGACACGGTTGGCTTTCTGGGCTGCAAGCGCACACTGGCGGCTCATGTTGAGCCTCTCATCAAATACCCCCAAGTCCTTCTCCTCAGGGCTGCTTTCAATCCATTCTCTACCTAGCCTATAGTTGTGCTTGGGATTGTCCCGACCCACGTGCAGGACCTTGCACTTGGCCTTGTTGAACTTCTTGCTGTTCGCATGGGCCCACCTCTCCAGCCTGTCAAGGTCCCTCTGGATGGCATGCCTTCCCTCCAGCATGTTGACCACACCACACAGCTTGGTGTCGTTGGCAAACTTGCTGAGGATGCACTCGATCCCACTGTCCATGTCGCCGACAAAGATGTTGAACAGTGCCGGTCCCAGTACCGACCCCTGAGGAATGCCACTCATCACTGGTCTCCACTTGGACACTGAGCCGTTGACCACAACTCTTTGAGTGCGACCATCCAGCCAATTCCTCATCCACGGAGGGGTCCATCCATCGATTCCATGTCTCTCCAATTTAGAGACAAGGATGTTGTGCGGGACAGTGTCAAATGCCTTGCACAAGTCCGGGTAGATGATGTCAGTTGCCATTCCCTTGTCCACCAATGCTGTAACCCCATCATAGAAGGCCACCAAATTTGTCAGGCACAATTTGCCCTTAGTGAAGCCGTGTTGGCTGTCACCAGTCACCTCCTTGTTTTCCATGTGCCTGAGCATAGTCTCCAAGAGGATCTGCTCTGTGATCTTGCCACGCACGGAGGTGAGACTGACCGGCCTGTAGTTGCCTGGGTCTTCCTTTTCTCCCTTCTTAAAAATGGGGGTTATATTCCCCCTCTTCCAGTCAGTGGGAACTTTACCGGACTGCCAGGACTTCTCAAATATGATGGAGAGTGGCTTAGCCACTTCATCCGCCAGTTCCCTCAAGACCCGCGGATGCATCTCATCAGGTCCCATGGACTTGTGCACCTTCAGGTTCCTTAGATATTCTCGAACCTGATCTTCTCCTACAGTGGGCGGTTCTGCATTCTCCCAGTCCCTGCCTTTGCCTTCTCTGACCTGGGCAGTGTGGCTCAAGCACTTGCCAGTGAAGACTGAGGCAAAGAAGTCATTGAGTACCTCAGCCTTCTCCATATCCCGGGTAACCAGGTTGCCCGTTTCATTCCGGAGGGGACCCACATTTTCCCTCGTCCTCCTCTTATCACTGACATGCCTATAGAAGCTTTTCTTGTTGTCCTTGACATCCCCAGCCAGATTTAATTCTATCAGGGCTCTGGCTTTCCTAACCTGATCCCTGGCTGCTCGGACAGTTTCTCTGTATTCCTCCCAGGCTACCTGCCCTTGCTTCCACCCTCTGTAGGCTTCCTTTTTTTGTTTGACTTTGCCCAGGAGCTCCTTGTTCATCCATGCACGCCTCCAGGTGTTTTTGCCTGACTTCCTCTTTGTTGGGCTGCATTGCTCCTGAGCTTGGAGGAGGTGACCCTTGAATACTAGCCAGCTGTCTTGGGCCCCTCTTCCTTCCAGGGCTTTGTCCCGTGGTACTATACCAACGAGGTCCCTGAAGAGGCCACAGTCTGCTCTCCTGAAGTCCAGGGTAGTCAGCTTGCTGTGCGCCCTCCTCGCTGCCCTGAGGATCCTGAATTCCACCATTTCATGGTCACTGCAGCCAAGGCTGCCCTTGAGCTTCACATCCCCTACCAGGCCCTCCTTGTTGGTGAGAATAAGGTCCAGCATGGCACCTCTCCTCGTGGGCTCCTCTATCACGGGGAGGAGAAAGTTTTCATCGACACATTCCAGGAACTTCCTGGATTGCTTGTGCCCTGCTGTGTTGCCTCTCCAACAGATGTCAGGGTGGTTGAAGTCCCCCATAAGGACCAGGGCTTGTGAGCATGAGGCTGTTCCTATCTGCCTATAGAGGGCTTCATCTGCTCAGTCCCCCTGGTCAGGTGGCCTCTAGCAGACAACCCCCCCCCCACTATGATGTCCTTTGTCCCTGTGCTCCCTTTAATCCTGACTCATAGGCTCTTGGTCAGTTCCTCATCCATCCCCAGGTGGAGCTCCATGCACTCCAGCTGGTCTTTGACATAGATGGAGACATCCCTTCCTCATTTGCCCTGCCAAGTAACACCTTGGAGTTTTTCGGTGCCTAGACTAGAGTGCAGCCCAAGTGTTATTATGGCTGTGAATGGGGCCATGAGACAGGTTTCAGGAAAGAAACACCTTTCGGCGCTGGGACCTATCATCTGAGAACAGGGCCTGGACATTTTCAATTTCGAATCTTGAAAAATC
This sequence comes from Balearica regulorum gibbericeps, assembly GCF_011004875.1. Classification (NCBI taxonomy): domain Eukaryota; kingdom Metazoa; phylum Chordata; class Aves; order Gruiformes; family Gruidae; genus Balearica; species Balearica regulorum. Next base: position 31,008,005 of record NC_046219.1, read on the forward strand.
CAGAGAGATACTTGGTAGCTCTACCAAGTTTTTCAGCATCTAATTGAGCCTTAAGCCCCAGTGTTCTTCACACAGAAGAAAAAAAACAAAAACTTTTTTAAAATTAAAATGCAAATTTATTTAAATACTGATAAAGCACACTTGAAATTTTTTAGTCCACATAATTAGCATTCCTTTTTATGTTTTGAACCAAGCAAATTAAGAAATGTCACAATAATTAACTTTTCAGTATGGCTTGCAGTCAACCAAGTGAGTTACAGCAAGTAGTGTGTAAAGACTTTAAGACAGTTTTAGACAGCTGATTAACAATAAATTGAGGCTGATTGAACTTACATATATTCATTGATATAAAAACAAACATAGCTGTCAGTAATGCATTTAGTAGATTAATAGGAGAGGCAAACCAGCCTGCCCATACCTCTTGTCCCTGGCAGTCCAGGGACACAATGTGGTAACATACGGGCCTTTATAATTCCACCTTCCTCCTTTCCTCATAGCTCCATTTGACATCTTTGGGGACAAGATTTCTTGAATTACCAAATGAAATATGGATAACTAGTCAACATGCATGTTTGTTGTGCTTTTTTCTTATTCTGAATGGAGGGAAGAAATGTTCTCACAGTCAAATAACACCAAAATTTTTCCACTGATCAGAACTAATCCACAACATAAATTTATTAACGAGAAGTAAAAACTACTTCTGTTATAAAAATAGCTCAAAAGATGTTGCAGGAACTGTGATATGTGTTTCATATTTTTCTTTATACATGTTGTTAAAATGCTGTCAGAGCTGATTTAGTTATACTGATGCCATTATAAATGTATGATTTTATGAGGTGTGCTAGAAATTGCTTGGGCTTGTGCTATAGTTAACAGAACTGTCCTTATCGTAGTGAGCTGCTTACTTCCATCTTTCTTTTCATAGATTTAAAGTATTAAATATGATTGTTCATTCAGTTTCACGCTTTCTATTACAGAGGTCAGAGAATTTCAGTCAAGGATTCCTGCAGCTAGTACAAATCAAAAGCAGTACAACTAATCTTATTTGAAGACAAAATAGAAATGTGACATGGTTTAGGCCCAGCCGGCAGCTGAGCGCCACGCGGCTGCTCACTCACTCCTTCCCCAGCATGATGGGGAGGAGAAGTTAACAAAAGGCTCGGGTCGAGATAAGGACAGGGAGAGCTAATTATCATCACGAGCAAAACAAACTGAACTTAGAAAGAGGGATTCATCTAATTTATTACTAAACAGAATAGAGCAATGAAAAAAAACAAATAACATCAAGCCTTAAAACACCTCCCCCCACCCCTCCCCCCTTCCCGGGCTCAACTTCACTCCCGGCTTCAACCTCCTCCCCCCTCAGCGGCGGGGGGTGGGGAATGGGGGGAGGGGGATGGGGGTTGCGGTCAGTGCAGCGCACGTTGTTTCTGCCGCTTCGTTGTCCTCGGGGGGAGGACTCCTCTCATCACTCCCCTGCTCCAAAATGGAGTCTCTCCCACGGGCTACAGTCCTTCACAAACTGCTCCAGCGTGGTCTCTTCCATGGGGTGCAGACCTTTAGGAGAAAACTGTTCCAGCATGGGTCTCCCACGGGGTCACAAGTCCTGCCACCAAAACCTGCCCTGGCGTGGGCTCCCCTCTCCACGGGTCTACCGGTCCGGCCAGGGACTTGCTTCAGCCCGGGCTTCCCACAGGCCACAGCCTCCCTCGGGTACCTCCACCTGCTCCAGCCTAGGGTCCTCCACGGGCTGCAGGTGGAATCTCAACGCCCCCTCATCCTTCCTCCATGGGCTGCAGGGGGACAGCCTGCTTCACCATGGTCTTCACCACGGGCTGCAGGGGGATCAGTATCTGGAGCACCTCCTCCTCCTGCACTGACCTTGATGTTACATCTCCACACTTCCCCCTCCAGCCATAAAAAAACAAAACTTCTCCCCTTCTTAAATATGTTATCACAGAGGCGCTGATTGGCTTGGCCTTGGCCAGGGGCGGGCCCATCTTGGAGCTGGCTGGCATTGGCTCTACCAGACATTGTGGAAGCTTCTAGAAGCTCCTCACAGGAGCCACCCCTATAGCCCATGCCCCCACCCGCTACCAAAACCTTGCCACACAAACCCAACACAAAATGGCAAATGTCTCCTCCAGGTTCAAATTGAAATAGTGTTTTATGGAGTGGGAAGTTTGTCCAGGTGGTACTCAAAGTGCCTCTAATCGTTCTTCATCATTATCTAACACCATTCAGTCACATACAAATATATACACAGCTGCCATGCAAGATTGCTAGTCATCTGTGATATAAATTCTCTTACTTTCAAAATGCCAAAAAGCAAAAGAAATCCTGTACTGTTATATATAGCCTTGTAAATAAAAAACAATTGAATACAGTACAATAATGCACCAAAAATCTCAAGCAAATGAGAGGTTCATTGTTTTTTGCTTCCCTGCCATGGAGCCTGTAAGTCTGAAAACCAAACACTTCTGGGAATCAGATTTCCTATATGTATGGCAATTCCGCAGGAGCATTTAATGGCAGTGCAGCCCCAAGTGCTAAAGTATTTTCAGAATGGCAGTAGCATGTGATAAGTTTAAACTGAGGGATGATTGACCAATAAACAACCATCTTTTCTCTGTTTTTCAGATCCTTCCAGAGCAGAGCTGCAGTATTAAATGCCAACGTATTCATCTGTTGAGCATAGGATAAGCTTTTGGAGATTAGCGCAGTCAAAGTAATGGTATTAGCTTGTCATAATTCTGTTTACTGTGGTCTGTGCTTCCAGCTGCCAGTTGGAAAATAATTTTCATCACAGGACCTGTTTTCAAAGGTTCGTAGTACCAACTCTTAACTTCTGTTAGTCTTTGTAGTAATAAAAGCTTTTTTCTTTTTCATTAAATAATGTTTTACACAAAGCTAAAATAGCAATGCTTTAATAATATTACAAAGAAAGAATAATATGTTTGGCTACCACCTCACAGACAAAAATACCAGAGTTGAGAATGCAAGAGGAAGGAGCACTGATTACTCTTTAGTCATAGAGCTGTTACAGCACCCTATCATTTGCTAAACCCAGATACAAGCACATGTTCCCTAATGGCAACATTTTCACAGTCCTTAGGTATTCCATTGCAAACCATGCTGGCTATGTTCTGGCACAAAAAAATACAATTTTGTCTCCAGGGAGTTATAATCTAAGAGAAGTTCCCCCAAATATTGAGACACATGAGGCTAAGAAGAGCTTGGTGACAATCCAAACTTAAGGCAGCACTGCTCTTTGGTCTCTCTCCTGAAACTGACTCTTCCTTCCTGCTCTCAGCCATGCACCATGCTCTATTTTATATGTGCTGTTGTTCTTTTTGTACGTGGTTCCTTTGTTTAAGCCAAGGCAATTTGCAGCAAGGCTGCCAGAGTGGTCTCCTCCCATAGAGCAAACAGCAGGTAGGCAAGGGGAATGAATCAAAGAAAATTCACTCAATAGCCAATGTGACTATTAAGCAGGTATCCTTTATTGCAGCGCTGGGAGTCGCACCGGGATATTTCCACGAACGTGCGTCTCGACGAGAAACAAATTGTTCGTGATTTATATTACAAAAGAGTTTACATATTCATTAGGTTTCTGATACATTTAATACATATTCATTATTATTCCGGGAACTCCTGAATATATGCTAATGTCCTGATACGCCTGTGCAGTTTCTTTCTCAGGTGGTCGTCAGGGGTCGTCCTCCTCAAATCTTCCTCTTTCTCCTCTTCTTCAGTGGACAGAGTTGGGTGACCTCTTCTTCATTATCCCCGTTTTGCAAGCTCAGCAACCTTGTTATCCATCCTGCCCAGATGGTCCCAGGCTTGTTGGCATGTTGGGCCTCCCTTTATCAGGTTGTCTCAAACTTTGTGTCTTTTCTAGTTCATACCCAAGGACTATTCCCTAATTTACAGCTTCTCTTATCCTGCTTCTGCATTCCAACTATTTTATTAATTGTTTTCTTTTGTACTGGAGCATGAGACAGGTGAAGCCTGAGTTTGTGGGGCCTGACTCAAGTATTGCCAAGTTATATTCTTTTTTTTTTTTAAATTGTTATATGCTAATTAGATTCCCCTATTCATTCCCCCCTTTTCATTAAAGTTGCGAATTCTTTCGCAAGAAGGCCTACAATACATTCTCTTTTTGCAATGTTCTCTTAAAGTATTTCCCTGACTCTACTGCGTGTCTTATCTTATTTTGTTTCCAGTTCTCATATTCTCCTGAAGTTCGCCTACTACACCAAAATGCACATTGTATTAATATACAAGTCAGGATTATCATCAGTCCTATAATAAGCAGGACAAAACCAAATAGCTGCCGGAGCCAGGTCGAATTAGGTAGCCAGGAAGTTAACTTGTGCCAAATTTCTTCAAAACCCCATGAGATATGGTCTTTAGTTATTTTATGCAATATTTCGCTTTGTCTACGGATTTCGTCTAAATCTGTGGAGATTCTACCACTTTGGTCTATGTACATACAACAGCTTATATCTATGGTTGCACAAACACCACCTTGTGAAGCTAATAATAAATCAAGGGCCATTCGGTTTTGAGTCACTTCTTTTGACAGACTAGTTATTTCAATTTGCAAGGCCTGTATTGCATCAATGGTTTTGTTCTCAATGTTTTCTATTACTGCTGAAATGTTCACTATAGTTTTTTCTAGTTCACTTACCCCTAGCCATGGGAGAAACCACCTTACAAAACTATGGAACTTAGTAAACCTATCTGCTATAGCGTTATGAGTTTTCTTTATCCTTTTGAGGGAAGTTGTTATTCTTTCATCCTGTGGGTATAGTTTGTCAACGATAGTAATGTTAGGAACTAAAGCTCCAAGAGTACAAGCTCCTTTCCATCCTAGGGGCAATATCTTCATAGCCAATGTACCACATAGCCAATACCATCCCGTTCCTAATGGGACCGGGAGTCCAGTATAGTTCAACCTTTGAAAAACAGGATCAATCAATGTCATATTTAAAGAAATGGACTTGTTACATTTTGAATATTCTCCTACAAAGGTGCCCTTTCCTGAACTTACCAAACAGCTATTACTCGAGGTATAATTCGCTATCACGTCTACCTTCCATTCCTTGTTCCATTTGGACTGGGAATCTTTTCTAAGGGTGGTGTTGGCCCAATAAACCGGATTTGTCCAGGGGACATTAGATGGAAGTGGAACTCCTATTAAGGATATTCCGTGGCCAGAATATTTAGGCATCTGAGTGATGTTTTGGAAGTGTAGATTTTGATTCCATCCTTCTACCTGACTGACATGGCTCAGGACTATTATTGTCATGAGTAGTGTCCAATTGATCATAATGTCCTTTTTATTTTTATCTTAAGGGGTGATTGTGGTTCCATAGTCCATGATGCAGGGACCTTCTTGATCCTTGAATAATGAATCCACGCGGGCTGCTCTTTGATCTTGATTGCAGTGAGGGTTGTTAACAGCACTTGAAATGGTCCATTCCACTTCTCTTCCAACGGTTTACCTGTGAATTTCTTAACATAAACCCAGTCTCCGGGTTTAAAAGGATGTATGGGTTGATCTAATCCTCTAACTCGTGTTGCTAGAACAGTTTGTTCGATTATATTTAACTGTCTGTGACTATTACCTTTTCCTATTACACCCATCTGAATCTTGTTTGAGGTATTCGGGTTATTCTTTAAACAAATTTCGCACCTTTGGGTTACTTGTTTCACACTAGTGTACAAATTTCAACTTACTAGCTTCTGGTTTAATTGTTTATATAAAGCATCTGTACCCCAATGTGTTTTCTTATGTTCATCTAAAACTAATTTCCATAACAAATTAGAGGGTACTATTATTCGTCCATCTGGAACATAAAACCATCCATCTTTTCCTTTGTTACCTTCTAAATCATTGATTAATTTTTTATCTTCTTTGGAATACTTATCTGGCTCCAAATCAGAATTTGGAATTTGAAGTTTACCATCTGGAATTAAGGCTGCCATCACTTTACCCTTTTCTGCTGCCTTTCTAGCCTCTGAGTCTGCCAATTTATTGCCAATCTCTTGGTCGGTGTTACCTTTTTGGTGCCCTTTACAATGCATAATAGCTACTTTTTCTGGAAGATTTACGGCTTCTAGTAACTTTAGAATTTCTTTTGCATGTTTAATATATTTTCCTTGAGCAGTGAGAAGTCCTCTTTCCTTCCAGATAGCACCATGGGCATGTACAACTCCAAAGGCATACTTTGAGTCTGTTCAGATATTAATCTTCTTCCCTCTTGCCAGCTCTAACGCTCGGGTTAGGGCAATGATTTCAGCCTTTTGTGCTGATGTCCCTGCAGGTAATGATTTTGCTTCTATTACCTTTTGGGTAGTGGTCACAGCATATCCCGCTTGGCGTTCTCCGTGTTTCACAAAGCTGCTTCCGTCTGTATACCAGGAGTCCTCGGCATCGTGGAGTGGCTCCTCTTTTAGATCGGGGCGACTGGAATATACCGCTTCCATCGTTTTTAAACAGTCATGGACCACCGGCTCCGAGATTTCCCCGCTAAGGAAAGAAGCTGGGTTCACAATGTTAGTGGTGACTATAGTTATATCATCTTGTTCCACTAGTATCGCTTGGTATTTCAGAAATCTAGAGGGGGAAAGCCAGCGTCCTCCTTTTTGTTCTAACACGGCTGAAACCGTATGAGACACCATTACTGTAATTTTCTGGCCCATTGTAAATTTGCGTGCTTCCTGTACATTCAGGATAACTGCAGCTACTGCTCGTAGACATCCAGGCCACCCTTTGCTTACTTCATCCAATTGCTTAGAAAGGTAAGCTACTGCTCTTTTATAAGGGCCTAGTTGCTGAGCCAGCACCCCTAAGGCTATTCCTTGCCTCTCATGAGAAAATAGCCAGAAGGGTTTAGACACGTCAGGAAGACCTAAAGCCGGTGCTCTCATCAGTTCTGTTTTCAGTTGTTCAAAGGCTCTCTTTGCTTCTCCCGTCCAGGTCAACTTTAACTGATTATCTTTTAGTAATTGTGTTGGTTTTGCGTGGCAAGGTTTTGGTAGCGGGGGGGCTACAGGGGTGGCTTCTGTGAGAAGCTGCTAGAAGCTACCCCTGTGTCTGATAGAGCCAATGCCAGCCGGCTCCAAGACGGACCCGCCGCTGGCCAAGGCCAAGCCAATCAGCGCCTCTGTGATAACATATTTAAGAAAGACAAAAACAGTTAGAGAGAGCTTTTGCAGCCAGAGAGAGGAGTGAGAAGATGTAAGAACATCTGCAGACACCAAGGTCAGTGAAGAAGGAGGGGGAGGAGGTGCTCCAGGCGCCGGAGCAAGATCCCCCTGCAGCCCGTGGTGAAGACCATGGTGAAGCAGGCTGTTCCCCTGCAGCCCATGGAGGGAGGATGAGGGGGTGTAGAGATTCCACCTGCAGCCCATGGAGGACCCCACGCTGGAGCAGGTGGAGACACCTGAAGGAGGCTGTGACCCCGTGGGAAGCCCGCGCTGGAGCAAGTTCCTGGCAGGACCTGTGGAGCCGTGGAGAGAGGAGCCCACGCCAGAGCAGGTTTGCTGACAGGACTTGTGACCCCGTGGGGGACCCACGCTGGAGCAGTTTGCTCCTGAAGGTCTGCACCCCGTGGAGGAGACTCACGTTGGAGAAGGCCGTGAAGGACTGTCTCCCGTGAGAGGGACTCCATGCTGGAGCAGGGGAATGATAAGAGGAGTCCTCCCCCTGAGGATGAAGAAGCGGCAGAAACACCGCATGATGAACTGACCGTAACCCCCACTCCCCGTCCCCCTGTGCCGCTGGGGGGGGCGGAGGTTGAAGCCGGGAGTGAAGTTGAGCCCGGGAAGATGGGAGGGGTGGGGGGAGGTGTTTTTAAGATTTGGTTTTATTTCTCATTCCTCTACTCTGTTTTGCTTAGTAATAAATAAGATGAATTCCCTCTCTAAGTTCGGTCTGTTTTGCTCATGATGATAATTAGAGAATGATCTCTCCCTGTCCTTATCTCGACCCGTAAGTTTTTTTTCATTGTACCTTTTCTCCCCTGTCTAATGAAAGAGGGGAGTGATAGAGCGGCTCTGGTGGGCACCTGGCCCTCAGCCAGGGTCAACCCACCACAGTCTTTTTTGGCGCCCAACGTGGGGCACGAGAAAATCGAGATAAGGATAGTAATTGGAAGAGGTAACGGGCAAAACATTGACTGAACGTAACTTGAGAGTGATATAGTGGTGAAGGGACTAGAGATAGATTTTGTGTGTAGATTGTCCACTCTTGTTTGGTGTTGTGATAGTGTTGTTTTGATGTTGGTGTGGGGAATTCTTTTTTCTTTTCTTTTGTTGATGTGATTAGTGTTTGTGGAGTTTTGTGTTGAATGTATATTTTAATGATAATTCTTAAATATGTGATTCACAGAGGCGAGGGGTGGAATGTGTTGGTTTTGCGTGGCAAGGTTTTGGTAGCGGGGGGGCTACAGGGGTGGCTTCTGTGAGAAGCTGCTAGAAGCTACCCCTGTGTCTGATAGAGCCAATGCCAGCCGGCTCCAAGACGGACCCGCCGCTGGCCAAGGCCAAGCCAATCAGCGCCTCTGTGATAACATATTTAAGAAAGACAAAAACAGTTAGAGAGAGCTTTTGCAGCCAGAGAGAGGAGTGAGAAGATGTAAGAACATCTGCAGACACCAAGGTCAGTGAAGAAGGAGGGGGAGGAGGTGCTCCAGGCGCCGGAGCAAGATCCCCCTGCAGCCCGTGGTGAAGACCATGGTGAAGCAGGCTGTTCCCCTGCAGCCCATGGAGGGAGGATGAGGGGGTGTAGAGATTCCACCTGCAGCCCATGGAGGACCCCACGCTGGAGCAGGTGGAGACACCTGAAGGAGGCTGTGACCCCGTGGGAAGCCCGCGCTGGAGCAAGTTCCTGGCAGGACCTGTGGAGCCGTGGAGAGAGGAGCCCACGCCAGAGCAGGTTTGCTGACAGGACTTGTGACCCCGTGGGGGACCCACGCTGGAGCAGTTTGCTCCTGAAGGTCTGCACCCCGTGGAGGAGACTCACGTTGGAGAAGGCCGTGAAGGACTGTCTCCCGTGAGAGGGACTCCATGCTGGAGCAGGGGAATGATAAGAGGAGTCCTCCCCCTGAGGATGAAGAAGCGGCAGAAACACCGCATGATGAACTGACCGTAACCCCCACTCCCCGTCCCCCTGTGCCGCTGGGGGGGGCGGAGGTTGAAGCCGGGAGTGAAGTTGAGCCCGGGAAGATGGGAGGGGTGGGGGGAGGTGTTTTTAAGATTTGGTTTTATTTCTCATTCCTCTACTCTGTTTTGCTTAGTAATAAATAAGATGAATTCCCTCTCTAAGTTCGGTCTGTTTTGCTCATGATGATAATTAGAGAATGATCTCTCCCTGTCCTTATCTCGACCCGTAAGTTTTTTTTCATTGTACCTTTTCTCCCCTGTCTAATGAAAGAGGGGAGTGATAGAGCGGCTCTGGTGGGCACCTGGCCCTCAGCCAGGGTCAACCCACCACAGTAATTGATACAACGGTTTTATTAAGAGTCCATAATTATATATCCATAATCTGCACCATCCTGTCATACCTAAAAAGGTCCTAAGTTCTTTCGCTGTTCCCGGCAATGGTGTGCGGCAAATAGCTTCTTTTCAACCTGTACCGAGTTCTCTTTGTCCTCTCGAGATCTCAAATCCGAGGTAAGTGACTTGTTGCTGAATCACTTGGGCCTTTTGCTGGGAAACTTTGTACCCACTCAATCCCAGAAAATTTAACAAGCTCACTGTCCATTGGACACAGTCCTCCTTAGTAGTTGTAGCCACTAGTAAATCATCCACATATTGTAATAAAGTCCCTGTCTGAGATGGAGGAGTCCATGTTTCGAGTTCTCGGACCAACTGGTTCCCAAAAATAGTAGGGCTATTCTTAAGTCCTAGAGGTAACACCGTCCAAGTTAATTGTGTTTTTCTGCCTGTTTCAGGATTTTCTGACAGCTTCTGACTCTCTGCTGCCAAGGGCAGACAGAAAAATGCATCCTTCGGGTCCAGTACGGTAAACCAAATTTAGTCCTGTACTAGCCAATAATTCTTCCCATCCGGTTTCTTCACCGGTAAAATTGGGGTATTATACTCTGATTCACATTATATGAGCAACCTGTATTCTATAAAGTTTTGGCCTCTATTTTTAATGGGTATTATTTTGTCTTACCAGATTTATTCCAGGTTTAAGGATAATTCTTATGGGTTTCGCTCTTCTGGATCTACCCGGGACCTCATTAGCCCGTGTCAAAAATGTCACTGTATTCTTCACCTCCTCGGGAATTCCTTTGTTAGTCTTAGGTTGCTCCTGCAACATAAAAACTCTTGCCTCAATGGCTTTAGATTCAGGGATTAATAATTGAACTTTTCCATCTTTAAAGGTGATCTGCATTTCCAATTTACTCAATAGGTGCCGTCCCAAGAGTGGTATAGGACATTCAGGCATATATAAAAATTGGTGAGTTATCCATTGTTTTCCGAGCTTAAAATTTAAAGGATGGAAAAGGCACGCTGTTCCGCTTTCCCTGTGGCACTCACAATGTTTACTGTATCATCGCTCAATTTTCTTTCATAAGTATTTAACAGAATAAGTTGCCCCGATATTTGCAAGAAAATCTATTTTCCTTTTTCCCAGCTCTACTGTAGCCAGGGGTTCTGCTGGGGAGGTTTCCCCCGGTCCCCTTCAGGACCTAGTTCAGGGGAACTGAGGTTGAAAGGGAGCTGCTTATCGTGCCTCCTCCAGAACCTCTGGACTGATAGGAACAGGACCCCTAAAACGGTCCTTAAATTTCTGATAATCCCATTTTCAATGTCCCAGTTCTTTACAATATGCACACTGATGATCTCCTAAGGTATTACTGGTATTTTGTGCTGGAGGGGCCTCGCCTCTCCCCCTTGGTATTGCCGTCCTCCCCTGAAGTTAGTTTGCTGACGCTTCCTGCAGTGCAGCTCTCAGGTTACCCTCTCTTTCCCTGTCTCTCCCTGCCTGTCTCCGCTCTTTCATTTTCTTGTTGTTCTTTTCTAACTTCCTTCTACAAAACAACATCAATTGTAACATTGTATTATATTCCAAATTCTTATTCTTGGGCTGTTTTTTAAAACTTCTCCGCTCTGATTACTTCCCATTTTACTATCTCGCCAACCACAAACAATCTTTACTATTTCGGTAGCACACTCCTTTTTCTCAAGGGGTTCACACTTTACACTTAGCACACTCTATGTCTGTCCCAGATTGAATTCATAATTTCTGTTTATACCATAAACATTCAAAAATGATTATTGATTCACAATATTTTGGGGTGTCAAAAGCAATATTCTGATTCCCACATTTATCAACAATTCTACTTCAGGGGCTGCATCATTCAGATTTTTAGTTAGTCTTTTAACACAGCAATAAAGGACATCCAAACTTACATGTCAATGCTACTATTAATCTAAATAATTACCCACAAGGGTATCATTAATCATTCGCTTCGTCCTTCTCCGGCTGTTTCCCTCGCGGGATAACAGAACCGCGGATCCGGACTCCACACTCGCTTCGTACGTGATTGTATGACTCACACAAATTCAAACACCTCAAGTTATACTTGAGAAAGAAAAAAAGAAAATTCTTGAAACTGTAACTGTTAAGCTCCTAAACAACCAATACCTCCAGACAGTTAGTTTTCAAGTGCGTGTGTGTGTGTAACAGTAACTGTTAAACTCCTAGACAACCAATACCTCCAGACAGTTACAAGTGCGTGTGTGTGTGACAGTAACTGTTAAACTCCTAAACAACCAATACCTCCAGACAGTTACAAGTGCGTGTGTGTGTGTAACAGTAACTGTTAAACTCCTAGACAACCAATACCTCCAGTCAGTTACTGTCCCAATGTATGCGAATAAGACGCTAGCAGTCCCCCATATGCTCAACCCTGCGTTATAACGTAACGACCTACGGGGAGCCACCAAACAACCGGTTCCAAAAACAGAGTAGTAACTGTTAAACTCCTAAACAACCAATACCTCCAGACAGTTACTTAAACAAATAAAAATAAAAGCAAAATATTTTAAAGAATACCTTTCAATAGATGGTCCTTGTCTGCCCCCGCAGTGATCCGATTGAGGAGAGGAGTCTCTCCGGAGAAATCCCCGGGGGTACCCAAGAGAGTCCCAATCTCAATGGGTCCTGCAGCCGGGCAGAGAGGGTCCCATCTGGGTCGCCAATCTGAATCAAAGAAATTCACTCAATAGCCAATGTGACTATTAAGCAGGTATCCTTTATTGCAGCGCTGGGAGTCGCACCGGGATATTTCCACGAACGTGCGTCTCGACGAGAAACAAATTGTTCGTGATTTATATTACAAAAGAGTTTACATATTCATTAGGTTTCTGATACATTTAATACATATTCATTATTATTCCGGGAACTCCTGAATATATGCTAATGTCCTGATATGCCTGCGCAGTTTCTTTCTCAGGTGGTCGTCAGGGGTCGTCCTCCTCAAATCTTCCTCATTCTCCTCTTCTTCAGTGGACAGAGTTGGGTGACCTCTTCTTCATTATCCCTGTTTTGCAAGCTCAGCAACCTTGTTATCCATCCTGCCCAGATGGTCCCAGGCTTGTTGGCATGTTGGGCCTCCCTTTATCAGGTTGCCTCAAACTTTGTGTCTTTTCTAGTTCATACCCAAGGACTATTCCCTAATTTACAGCTTCTCTTATCCTGCTTCTGCATTCCAACTATTTTATTAATTGTTTTCTTTTGTACTGGAGCATGAGACAGGCGAAGCCTGAGTTTGTGGGGCCTGACTCAAGTATTGCCAAGTTATATTTTTTTTTTTTTTAAATTGTTATACGCTAATTAGATTCCCCTATTCAGGAAAAAGAACACCAGCAAGCAGAATTGTCACAAAATTTTTCGTATCTTGAAACTCCAGCCCAAATAATTACAATTTTGTCAGAACCTCTGTCAATTTCATGGATTATTACAAGGAAGATAGGCCATATGTCCTGGTTTTGGCTAGGAGAGAGTTCATTTTCACAAGGAGCCAGGACAGGTGAGCCAAGCTGGCCGGGGGCTATTCCATACCATGTGACATCATGCTCACCATAAAAGGGGGCTAGTCGGGCAGGGGTGGGATTTGGTGTGGCTCCAGGATGGGCTGAGCTGAGCTGAGCTGAGCGTCCAGGTAGGTTGTCAGACTGGTAATTTGATTTCTGCTATCAACCATTTTGAATATCAGTTATCAGTTCTGGTTTTGATTGTTTCCCTCTCCCTTGCCATCCCAGTAAACTGTCTTTCTCCCAGCCCATGTGGCTTTGTCTTTGTTTTTCCATTATTCTGGTGGGGTGGTGCTTAGCTGCTGGCTGGGGCTAAATCACATCACCATACTAGAAAGAACAAGGATTTGTGATGACTAAGGTGTTAATTAGGGAAGTCTGAACCTCTCAGTATCTTCCCTGTTCTTTTTGGACCTGCTGCTGTACAGATGTGAAAAGGAGCATATGGAAAAGGTCAGAATGTGAACCTTGTTGTGAAATCAGTGCCCTGCTGATTCTGTGGCATTCAGGGCCCTGAAAGCTGCTGCCTGAAGTTAAAAGTGTGCTTTTTTGCAAGACTATGGTCCTCCAACAGCCCTACTGCTTTACCCTGCTGACTCAGATGTCCTTCTCTTTATACATTCCTGGCTGCCTTTTACCTGCTGTGCAAGGGCTTCTTATGAAACTAATTTCCCATTGTTCAGAATTTCTTATTCATCGGTAAGGCTGAAAAGGTTCCCATGAGCTACAACATTGTAAATGAATTTGTTGTTGACAGCAGTAAATGCTTTATAATATTCCCTTCCCAAGTAGCTGTTGTGTTTCTCCACTTTCAGTTCTCAAAAAATTTTCATTTCTCATGTGAAATGTTATAGTAGGAAGATGTAGACTGGGCACAGAAACCAAAGTGTGCTGCTTATTTGGGAAGTATTTGATATGAACCAGTAAAATAATAAATTACATGTGATGTGAATAGACATAAAGGTGGTCTGGTTATAAAGGTAAAAATTACTGAATAGAAGAAATATCTGCAGAAAAATACTGGCAGAAAAAATTGCCTACCATCCTGGGTTCTGTGAGCTTGGGAACGAGACCTTAGAAACACAAACATCCTTGAAATATACAGCGGGTCACTTAGAAGTATAGTTGAGGTACATAGAAATTTGAGCCGTCCTGACATAACACTGATAAGCACAAAACCAAGGGACTATAATGGCAACTTACTGGCAGAAAAAGTCTAGGAAAATAAAATGGAGCTGAAAGAACAGAAAGCATTGTTATCCAGTGGTTGTTACAGGTGAAAAAAAATTAAATTAAGAGCATCTATTTGCTGCTTGATGTAGTACCTCTTACAACCTCTTATGTCTCTATGATATAAAAATGACTTAATTATTATCCAAAATGAAGCCTCTCTGAGTTCTTCCCATGGTGCATGTACTTTTCCTTTCCTAAAAAATGTTCAAGTCTCTGCATGAACTTTCTGTAAGATCTTGGACTCTCACTGACTGGCTGACTCCAGATTCTGGTGTGGATCATCTTTAAAGTGAGACTCTGTCTGATATCTTATTGTTCCCACTTTGGACCTACTTTTGGGGTCTGTTCTGTTTGTCCTCCCCTCTTTTGGGAATGGATGGTTTCCCTTTTGGGATTGAGTTGTCCTGCCCTTTGGAATATTTGGGCTCCCGCTGAAATCTAATTCACTTGATACCAGTATTAGATATCCATATAGTAATCTACAATAAGCATATCTGCTGTTACATTGTTTATAGTTGCTTCATTTATTATAAGTTTGGACTAACCTTTAATAGTAATGTACCTATTTGGTTTTTCCTATATGATTGATCACTGCCATGCTATTCATTGCTACTATATTATTGATTGCTGGGAGTGTAGTGATAGGACAAGGGGTAATGGGTTTAAGCTGAAGGAGGGGACATGGAGATGAGATGTGAGGCAGAAGTTCTTCCCTGTGAGGGTGGTGAGGCCCTGGCACAGGGTGCCCAGAGAAGCTGTGGCTGCCCCTGGCTCCCTGGCAGTGGTCAAGGCCAGGTTGGATGGGGCTTTGGGCAACCTGGGCTAGTGGAGGGGGTCCCTGCCCATGGCAGGGGGTTGTAACTGGATGGACTTTGAGGTCCCTTCCAACCCAAACCATTCTATGATGCTATGCTCAGCATATATAGCTGAGGGAAGAAGAAAGAGAGAGATGTTCAGAGTGATGGTGGTGTTGCAATATAACTATACCTGCTTTTGCTGACTCCTCACCCTCCCAGCAAGATAGGGCGAGAATCCAAAAATAATAAAAAAAAAGTTTGGGCTTGAGATAAAGATATTTTACTAGGACAGAGAATAATAATAAAAATTTAAAAAATACAAAATAAGTAACGAGCAGCACAATTTCTGATAAGCTGAAGGTGATGCTCATCTAGTTCCCAAGCTGTGGCACCTCCACACCAACTCTTCAGTTATATATGGATTATGACATCATATTGTATGGAATATCCCTTTGGTCAGTTTGTTTCAGCTGTCCTGGCTGTGTCCCATCTCAGCTTCTTATGTGCCTCCCACCTTCTCGTTAGCAGGGCAGTATAAGAAGCTGAGTCCTTCACTTCTTGGCAACAAATAAAACCATCGGTGCCTTATCAACATTATTGTCATATTTAGTGCAAAACATTAGCACTATACCAGCTGCTAGGAAGAAAATTAACTCTACGCCTGCTGAAATCATGACAGTATCCACTCCTTATGCTGTATCATCTACATCATGCCCAGGTCCCATTCTTTCCAATACATTGCAATTAATCACCCCCACTTTTCCTGTCTTTTGATATATAGAGATATCTTTCCCTTAGTCGAAGGATTGCACCTAAGAAATGTGTGTAAAAAGTTCACAAATGTCCATTGTGCACCTTTAGTCCATGACTTTTGGGAACAACCTGTAATAGTCTCTCAGAACAGGGGAGGCAGTGTGTGTGGTGTTGGATTGTTATATGCTTCATCTGAAGGTCATAGCTGATGTATCTGTTTCATCAGTCCATGCTCACAGTCTGTGGGTTGAAGATGTCAATATTGAGGATGTTGGTGGATGTACATCACTTAAGCCAGTTCTGGTTTCATCACCACTGTACTTTGCTTGATTCATTAATCTGTATAATTCTTACTGTTATAGCATTGCTATGGCATATATCTATCATAGTAGTGATGACATGCAATATTATGTAGAAACTAACATCATAGAATTTAATTCATTGGCTATTCTCACCCAAAATCCAATTCCTTTGATTTACACATTGGATTTCCCCATCCTTTCTCATCATCCACCAAGTGCACCCAGGTCCTTGAACAAAAGCTATCCCGCAGATGGACTTGCCTTTGCCTGAGGCAGGAATAACCCAAACTGCCTTCCTCAACATATTTTTCACGTGCACTACTGGAGCTTTATCCCCTTCTACTGGGCATGGAAAGTTTGATTGGGCAGGGCCAGCTCGTTTGGCAGATCCCCTAGTGTTAACTAACCAGGTGGCCTTTGCTAAATGTGTGTCCCAGTGTTTGAGGGTCCCACCACCCATTGCTCTCGGGGTAGTCTTTAGCAGTCCGTTGTATCGTTTGATTTTCCCAGAGGCTGGTGCATGATAGAAGATGTGATACACCCACTCAATGCCTTACTCCTAGGCCTGGTATCTATAAGTGTGTTCTGGAAATGAGTCCCATTGTCTGACTCAATTCTCTCTGGGGTGCCATGTTGCCATAGGACTTCCTTTTCAAGACGCAGAATAGTGTTCTCAGCAGTGGCAGGGGGACGGGATATGTTTCCAGCCATCCAGTGGTTGCTTCCACCATTTTAAGTATCTTGCCATAATTCGGCAGCCCAGATGGGTTTGCCTCTACACTGCCAGTTGCTCTGCTTCCACTGCTGTAACCACCCCCACAGGGCATTGGCCACCATCCATGAATCAGTATAGACGTACAGCGTTGGCCACTTTTCTCTTTCAGCAATATCTAAAGCCAGCTGGATGGCTTTCACCTCTGCAAACTGGCTCGATTCACCTTCTCCTTCAGCAGCTTCTGCAACTCGCTGTGTAGGACTCCATACAGCGGCCTTCCACCTTCGACGCTTTCCCACGATGCGACAGGACCCATCAGTGAAGAGGGCGCATGGTGTGTAGAAGGAGCCCTCTCTTTGAACATCCAGCCCAGCACTGGCAGTCGGGGTGCCAGGAAGAGCTGTGCTTCAGTACCCATTACATCTAAAACAGATTTAACCTCTTCATATGCTGCCAAATTTTTTTTTTATTTTGGGGTGTAGCGAGCCTCAGACCCTCTGTATCCATGGCTCTGTGAAACCCCTTTCTCCCAGAGACTCCAGGCAGGGGCATTCTCCCCAGCTGCATTGTAGAGCATGTTTTTTACATCTGGTCCTGCCCAGACTGCCCAAGGACTAGTGCATGAACTATTTCCTCTTTAATTTGTTCAAAGGCTTATTGATTCTTAGGGTCCCTTTTGTAAATATTCTTCTTTCAGGTCACTTGATAAACAGGACTTACCATCAGGCTGTAATTTCAAATATGCATTCTCTAAAAACCCGCAATGAAGATGCGGGTGGTTTCTTTTTCCTAGTCCAACCCTGAAGCAGGCGATTCCAGGTATATTTGACTCCTCTCCAAGTGAAAGCAAACTGTGGCCTGTACTCTGTTGATAAAGCGATCGAGAAAAATGCATTTACAATATAAATTGTGGCATATCACTTGCCTGCTTTTGACTCCAGTTCATATTGAAGTTCCAGCATGTCTGACAGAAGTCATGGGTGACATGACTTCGTTCAGGCCATGAGAGTCTAATGTCAGCCTCCACTCTCCATTAGAATTTCATACTGGCCTTATGGGATAGGTAAAGGGTGAGAGAGTTCTGCTGATCACTCCTTGGCTCTCCATTCAACAACGTAGCATATGGATTAGAATCAGAGCATCTCGGTTTGTGTGATATTTCTGTCAGTGCACTGTTGTAGTAGTAGTTGTTACTTTTTTTTAGACCCTCAGCAACCCCACAACAGAAGGGTCCTCCGAGAGACCGGGCAGAGTAGACAACTGTTCAATTTCCTCTGCTTCCAAGGCAGCTACTCCTAAAGCCCATGGGTACCATTTTGGGTCTTTGAAATATGCTCTTCAGAGGTAGTCTATACCAAGGATGCACAGAGCCTATGGCCCAATAAAAATGAGGTGCTTTTTCTGCTCATTCCCAGTTAGACTTACTTCAGCTTCCAGTACAGTCAACTGTTGGTATCCCCTCTGTCACTGCTGAAATAGAGATGAGTTCTGCCACTTCATAGCTCAATGGCATTAAGGTACTCTGTGCCCCGTTGTCCAGTAGAACCTTATATTCTTGTGGATCTGATGTGCCCAGCTATCAATCCAATAAATGCGGTTTTTCCCTTTTGTCCACCTGGCTGGAGGTAGGGGCCCTCTAATCCTGCTCATCGTATTTTTGCAAAAATGACAAAGTCAATTCAAGAATAGCTTACGTATGATCAGGTCTTCCACTTGGTCTAGGGCACTGCCCACTGGAATCTGGAGTTTTTTCTAGAAGAATCCCTTTTGTGATAGTTTTGCCTTGCAGCTCACTTAGTCATACTGTAACCGTAGGATAGGGGCCGTGAAACAGAAACTATAGAATCAGGTTGAGATAATTAGTTTGTAACCAAGGTAATACGTAATGAAGCTAACTGACCATGGCAAGGTACAATGCTGCTCTGTTCCATGTACAGTCCCTACCAAACTGAACAATAGGTTCGGAGATATTAATCTTATGAAGTAAGTTGCTATGGACAGGTGCACCTACAGCAAGGATACTGCGCATGCCTGCAAGAAGGGGGTCATCCAGCGAACACGGGTGCAAGACCACTGATGACCACCAGAGACCCCTGAGGACCACTGACTCAAATCACTGAGCATGCGTGATGGGGAGGAGAATATGGAAATGGATTCTAAGAAATTATTATCATAGGACTGCCTTTTCTCGGGAAAAATGATGAATATGTATGTTTTGATCCTACATAACCTGTGTGTTGGTGATCACCTGGCATGCACGTTGGGTGGAGCTATCCCCCGTGCATCCAGCGCTGCAATAAAGAATGCCTGCCTTTTAACACTACATTGGTGTTATGAGGTTTATTCCCGGATTTTGGTGACAGTTTTTGGTGACCCAGATGGGACCCTGCTTTTGAACCTCAACGGATCCGTGGGATCGCAGGACCTCCAGCCGGCATCGGGGAATTCTCGGGGAGAACCTCCGATCCCCGGACCGAAGAGCTCTGAGCAAGACCCCTGGGAGAGGTAAAGGCATTCTTATTTGATTTAAATATTTGCTCTTTTGAATATTTGCTCTTACCATCGTGGCAGGACAGGCCCGCACCAAGAGCACAAGTTGAAGGCCTCATTCAAGGAGCCCCATGGCTCTCATCACCGTGGCGGGACAGGCCCGCACCAGGGGCGCACGGGAGGCCTGCTCGTAAGGCGCAGTGAAAGATGTGCAGAGTTGGGCTAGGGAGACGTCTCAGGTAAAAGTCTCTGCTAGGCGAAAGCCTGTAGAGCAGGGCCCACAGGGGAGGGGAAGCCTCCAAGGTTGAGATTTCTCTTACCACCGTGGTGGGACAGGCCCACACCGAGAGAAATCCCTGAGGGAGCTCTAACACGGGTTGGGGTCCCTCTGACTAAGTGCTTGTGATAGTGCACAATCACAACCACTAAGTCCCTGGGAGATGGGTACTTTTCCGAGTAAGAAACCAATCCCACGAAAAACACCACTGGGATGTATTTTGGAACATTGGAAAGATCTGGGAAAAATTGATCCTTTGACTCGGAAACAATTGATTGAATATTGTAATCACTGGTGGCCACTGTATACTTTAGAGAGTGGGGAAAAGTGGCCGGAAAATGGGACGTTGCAGTATAACACAATTTTGCAATTGATGCTATTTTGTGAGAGGGAAGGTAAATGGAATGAAATGGCATATGTAGATTTGTTTTTCACACTGCGAAATCATCCGGAATGGCAAAGGCAATGTGAATTGGTTCCATCTAGTTCTGCAGTAATGGCATTAAAGGGGCAGGAACCTGATAAAAATTTGGAAAAGGTTGCTCAGCTTGTGATATTGGTAAACGGTGGTTTTAAATGTGAATTTGAAGATGATGATGTTGAATTATTGGTTGCACCTCGCAGAAGGTTAGGAAATTATCAAGGGGATCAAAATCTGGGGGCTAATAATGCTTCCACCCCTTCTGTGGAAGGGGAGGCGGAAGGATTCAGCCCGATTGCTGGAAGGACAAGAGGGAGAGGGGGAGGAGACGGATTAACTCCCCTCCAGGCCCCTCTTTGACAGGCGGTTGGTAATGAGGGTCTGGTAATGGTAAAAGTTCCCTTCTCAATAACTGATTTAAGACCAGGGAAAGAAACTGCAGGCACTTATCGGGATGATCCTGAAAGGGCTGTCAAAGTAGTTGAAACAATAGTCAGAACCCAGAACCCTGATTGGGAGGATTTGCAAGTAATATTGGATACTTTGTTGGAAGATACTGAAAAGAAAATGGTATTAAATACGGCCAGAAAACAAGTGGAAGGAGCCCGTGCTAATGGGATTATACAAGGGACAGTGGACCAGAATTTTCCATCCACAGATCCTGAGTGGCACCCTAATCAACCGGGACCCAGAGGGATACTGACTAGGTACCAGAAGTGGATTTTGTTTGGTGTTAGACATGCAATGCCAAAAGCAATTAATTGGTCTAAACTTTATGAAGTGAGACAGGAATTAAATGAGTCCCCTTCAGCCTTTATGGAAAGACTGAAGGTGACTGCCAGAAAATATACTAATTTGGACCCAGAGAAGAAAAAAAAACCAAAAAAAACCCCCCACAAACAAAACCACAAGCAAACAAACAAAAAACCACCATGGAAGAAGCTATACAATTGGCCTATATATTTATGGGACAATCAGCCCTAGAAAAAACTCCAGAAACTGGAAGGGGCTGAGTCCAGAGACTTAGGTAAAATGCTTGAAGTAGCCTGGACTGTGTATAACAACAGAGAAAAAGAAAAAGAAGTCAGACAAATGCAAAGGGATGGAAAAATTCTGGCAATCTTGACTGAGAATAATAAACATGTAAAGCAAAACTCAGCTATAAATCAGCAGAGGGTGTTGGTGCGACGGGGCGAAAAGAAAACTGGCCTTTCTTGAAACTGTTAAAATTTAAGCTGGGAAAACAGTGGGTAGCACATCAATTTTTGTACATGCCTGAATGTCCATTGCCTTTATTGGGACGAGATTTACTAAGCAAATTAGATGCACAAATAATTTTTAAAGATGGAGAAATCAGATTACTGATTAATACCAGAATCAAAGCCATAGAGGCGAGAGTGTTTATGTTACAGGATTCCTCCAAGGAGGAACAGATTCCAGAAGTGGTGGACAATGCAGCAACCCCTTTGGTATGGACAAGTGAAGTTCCAGGATGATCCAAACTGGCAGAACCGGCAAAGGTGACTTTAAAACCTGGAGCCAAGCAGGTAAGACAAAAACAGTATCCTATTAAGTGGGAAGCCCGAAAGGGATTAGAGGAATTAATTACAAAACTTTTAGAATATGGGCTGTTAGTAGAATGTGAATCAGAATACAATACCCTGATATTGCCAGTAAGGAAATCAGGAGGTAAGGAATACTGATTGGTTCAGGATCTGAGGGCCATAAATCAAATAGTTCAAGATATACACCCAGTAGTGGCCAATCCATACGCTTTACTGACCTCTTTGAAAGAGGAACATAAATGGTTTACTGTGCTGGATTTAAAGGATGCCTTCTTTTGCATACCTCTGGATACAAAAAGTCAAGGCATATTTGCCTTTGAATGGCAAAGTCCTGCTACAGGAAGGAAGACACAATTAACATGGACTGTGCTTCCACAAGGATTTAAAAATAGCCCTACAATATTTGGAAATCAGTTGGCAAAAGAGTTGGAAATGTGGAAGAAACAAAATCAAGGAGAAGGTATATTATTACAGTATGTGGATGACATCCTGATAGCAGCAGAAAGTAAAGAAACATGTTTTGAAATGACTGTCAGTTTATTGAATTTCCTGGGCCAGGGAGGATATAGAGTCTCCAGAAACAAGGCCCAGATAGGAAAAGAAGCAGTGATTTATTTGGGATTTGAGATATCTCAAGGACAGAGACAATTGGGGAACGAAAGAAAAGAAGCCATTTGTCAGATCCCCGAACCTAACAGTCCAAAGGAACTGAGAGTCTTTCTGGGAATAATTGGATGGTGTCGACTCTGGATTCTAAATTATGGATTGTATGTGAAACCCCTATATGAAGCCCTGAAGGAATCCCAAGACCAATACTTGACGTGGACACCTGAATGCCATAAATCATTTAAAGAACTCAAAAAGGCATTAATGATGGCCCCTGCACTGGGTTTACCTGATCTAATCAAACCTTTTGAGCTGTTTGTGCACGAAAGGCAACATCTGGCCCTTGGAGTGCTGGCGCAACGGCTGGGATCTTGGAAGCGACTGGTGGGGTACTTCTCCAAACAACTTGACACTGTGAGTAAAGGATGGCCGGGATGTTTGTGTGCCGTGGCAGCAACGGTGCTGCTGATTCAGGAAGCTGGAAAATTGACTATGGGCCAAAGAATAGTGGTATATGTACCGCATATGGTAATAACTGTCTTAGAACAAAAGGGGGGTCATTGGTTATCCCCTAGCAGAATGTTGAAATACCAGGTTGTCCTATTGGAACAAGATGATGTGGAATTAAAAACCACAGCAATTGTAAATCCAGCAATGTTCCTGTCAACAGAAAATCCTACTGAGAAATTGGAACATGACTGTCTGTTAACCATTGAACAAGTTTATTCCAGCAGACCGAACCTGAAGGACAAACCTTTGAAGGATCCTGATCTGGAACTGTTTGCGGATGGAAGCAGTTTCGTGCAAGAAGGAAAGCGAATGGCTGGGTATGCTGTTGTTACCACCACCAAGATACTGGAGCCAGGGACACTACCTGCAAATACATCAGCGCAGAAAGCATAACTGGTGGCGCTAAAGCAGGCTTTACGGATGGCAGAAGGGAAAAGGGTAAACATATGGACGGATTCCAAACATGCATTTGGTGTGATCCACGCTCATGGAGCCATATGGAAAGAAAGAGGACTGTTATCAGCCCAAGGATCACTGATAAGGCATAAGGAGGAAGTTCTTCAACTCCTACAAGATGTGCAGGAACTGAAGGAAGTGGCCGTAATGCATTGCAAGGCTCATCAATTTGGTCAGATGGCTGTCAATATAGGTAATCAGTTGGCGGATAAAACTGCAAAGGAGGCTGCAGAACAAGGTATCCTTGCACTAGTACCAGTAAACCAGATGAAAATTCCAAATTTAAAAGCAAGATGCAGCAAACTAGGTGAACAATTGGCAGAGCACTTAAAAGCATCTCAGAATATGGAAGGATGGTGGGTAACACGAGAAAATCAGGTAATAGTAACTCCACAAGTTATGTTAGAACTTGGAAAAAAAGAGAAACATGAGCAGACACACTGGGGTGTAGATGCTATGGTTACAAGTTTAAGAACATCTGTAATATGTCTAGAATAGGAAAATATGAGTGGAAGTATTGAAAAGTTATTATTTCAAAACTTCCAAAGGGGGGAAATGTAACCGTAGGATAGGGGCCATGAAACAGAAACTGTAGAATCAGTTTGAGATAATTAGTTTGTAACCAAGGTAATACGTAATGAGGCTAACTGACCATGGCAAGGTACAATGCTGCTATGTTCCATGTACGGTCCCTACCAAACTGAACAATAGGTTCGGAGATATTAATCTTATGAAGTAAGTTGCTATGGACAGGTGCACCTACAACAAGGATACTGCGCATGCCTGCAAGAAGGGGGTCACCCAGCGAACACGGGTGCAAGACCACTGACGACCACCAGAGACCCTTGAGGACCACTGACTCAAATCACTGAGCATGCGTGATGGGGAGGAGAATATGGAAATGGATTCTAAGAAATTATTATCATAGGACTGCCTTTTCTCGGGAAAAATGATGAATATGTATGTTTTGATCCTACATAACCTGTGTGTTGGTGATCACCTGGCATGCACGTTGGGTGGAGCTATCCCCCGTGCATCCAGCGCTGCAATAAAGAATGCCTGCCTTTTAACACTACATTGGTGTTATGAGGTTTATTCCTGGATTTCAGTGACAATACCTCTAGAGTCAAGGTAGATTTCCCAGCCCATTTCCTCATGTCCTCTCCATGGTCACTTAGGTAAAAACCACAGGATTCCTCCTGGTATGTACCCTCTATATACACTTTCTTGAGCAGAGGAAAGCTTACTCCTTATAGCTGAGATACGGTTGTATACAGCTAGGAAATAGATATATTCTTTTCTAGTTTTTGGATCTTCCTGGAGAGTTTCTCCACAGCCAAGATGAGGGAGGAAAAAAGACTTTCTTCATATTGCCAGAGTTGTCTAGCCAATTTCTCTACTCTTGGCCCCTCTTCATCTTCCCAGTCATTACTGCCAATGAGCTGGCAGACAATGATGATGCTCTCTGTACAATCTTCCATCACTTTTGTCATGTACATTGGACTTCATCATGATGTCTGAGTACTTGCTCATTATCTGGGTCTTAATAAACCATCTCCCACACAGCTAATTCCTTCAGGTACAGGATACCTCTCTCCATGGTGGTCCACTTGCCTGGGTGATATTCAACATCTTCCTTGAAGGGCTATCTTTCATTCACGCCTGACAGAAGTCACCTCCCGGGTCTGAGGTCTTGTCTCTCTTTTCCAATTGCCTTGTCAATGCCCCCTTCCCTAGGCAGGGATCCCAGCTGATTGGCTTCCCTGCCCTCTATTTCCAGGCTACTGGCCCCATTATCCCAGCATCGGAGCAGCCAGGTAATGATGTGCTGCCCTGGAAGGTGGCTGAAATCTTTCTGCATATCTCGCAGCTCGCTCAGGGACAGGGATCGGGTGATTACCTCTGGTTCTGGCTCTTCTTCTTCTCTTGATGAGCCTGATTCATTGTCATCCCTTACTAAGCTAGCTGATTTTTTTTTTTTTTTGTGTATTTCTTGTTGTGTATGGGGGGAGACGACTTGTACCAGCATGAGCTCGTCTCTTGGTTCAGCTGCAGTTCCTTTCACTGGGCTTGGAGTGGCTGCGGTGCCTCTTGCAGATTTTGGAGTATCCGCTCTGCTTATCTCCGAGGTTGGAGTGTCTGTGGTGGCTGTCACAAGGGTTGAAGTGGCTGCCTTCCTGTGACCAGGGTTGGAGTAGCTGCAGTCCCTGTCTTGAAGCTTGGAGTGGCTGCAGTGCTTGTTGTGTGGGTTGGAATAGCCACAGTGCCTGTTTTTTTGTTATAAGATCCAGAGACCGCCTCTTACCTTTGACAGTATTGAATGGTGTTGAACAGACCTCTTTAGGCATGGGCCAGGCCTTAGCACACTGCAGTGATTTTTGTGTCTCTGCAAATGCCAGGGTGACAGCATTTTTTTTTTAAATATTCTACTATTTTTCCAGGATTATGCAGTTGTTCAAGGGTGAAGTTCCAAACCATTAGAGGTGCCTGCCATCCTAAGCATTTGCCCATGCTACCCCACACACCTTGCCACTCATAACTATCCAGCCTTTGGCTATATCTGTGGGTGATAGTCCTAAATAGTTTTTTAACGCTAAACAAGACCTGAAACACATTCAGGATAAATAGCAATAGGAACATGCCGGTCTGAACATCTCAATGATATTCAAAATTCTCAAGAGCTGTTGTAACTGGCCTAAAGGAGAAAGGGAAAGTGACATTATTACCCATAGATTGGTTCTCCACAGAAAAAAGGTAGAGAGTGTAATTGTTATTAATTCTCAGGAGACAGCGCCGAAGGTACAGAAATGACTGTAGAACTTATGTCATGGAGATGCTTGTTTCTCATTTTTTTTCCTAAAAAGGCATGGTAGTTCAATGCCAGCCAGCAACTAAATAGCACACAGCCACTTGCTCACTTCCTCCACCACAGGATGAGGGAGAGAAATGGAAAAGTGAAACTGAGAAAAAATCATGGGCTGACATAAAGAACACATAATAGGTAAAGCAAAATCTGCATGCACAAGCAAAGCAAGACAAGGAATTGATTCACCACTTCCCATGGGCAGGCAGGTGTTTAGACATCTCCAGGAAAGCAGGGCTCCACCATGACTAATTGTTAATTGGAAAGAAAAACACCATGACTCTGAACATCTTTCTCCTTCCATCTTCTTCTCCAAGTCATTATGTCCTGAGCATGACATAATATGGTATGGAATAGCCCTTTGGTCGATTGGGGTCAGCTGTCCCAGCTGTGTCCCCTCCCAACTTCTTGTGCACTGCAGCCTACTTGCTGGTGGAGTGGGGTGAGAAGCAGAAAAGGCCTTGACTCTGTGTAAACACTGCTTAGCACTAACGAAAACAGATCTGCTGGTATCAGATCTAAGCAGAGAAGGATAATCCATAAGAGCACAGATTCAGGTCAGACTGGTTTGATTTGGACATTTTCTAATTGTTTGCAGCAACATAACGCATTGAGGATTTCACCTTTTTCAACTTGTCTGTAATTCCATATATTACTTTTTTTTTTGCAAGGCTTTAAGAAAGCTCGTTGTTCCTCACACCAGTGATGACTTATGTTACCTTTTCACTGGTTTTGAATCCATAACTTTCTTTGCCCATTCTATATTCAGATTGTGGTGAGTTGCAGGTGCACAGATTATATTTCTCTTAGAGCCAGACCCTCAGTGCCAAAATCTTCATAAGTCACATCTCAGAGAGAGCTGAGAATGGTAGCCCAAAGTAACTCATGAAGGGACTTGCTATGACATGTCAAGGGACTCTGTGTCCCACTGCTACACCCCAGCTAAGTATTCCCAACTGAAACCTTATTGTGCATTCACAGCAGCTCTGTCTGGCTGCTGTATGGCTGGAAATAATACTCAGCTTCATAACGTTCACCTCAGTAAATCCTATGTTTTAGGCCAGATAGATTGAACTGATTTTGCATGCATGTTCAGTTAAATTTTGCATGCCAAGAAGTCTGTAGTGTTGTATTTACAATCCTTGACCACATACCTTTGCCCAGGAAAGCCTGGAAAACTTACTTAGCAGTAAGGAGACAGACACTCAGAGTTAGAAAATTACTTAAGTGATGCAAATTTTTTTTGCTAATAATTCAAGCCAGAAGAAGAGGGGTGAATCCAAGCTTCAAAAATATCAGGTTCCAAGCCTTCATCCATTCAATACTGGTGTCCTCTGTCTTTTGCCAATAATAGTATCAAGTGAGACTCACTTATAAATAAAACTGGGAATCTGTTTTGTTTTAGCTGTTTTTCATCTGCACTTATCATAGTTCTTTGGCATATTTTTTCTGACGTATTGTTTTTTGCATAGGGCCCCTCTTTTTCTGTAGATAAAAGCTCCTGAAAAAAATAAAGTCTTTTTTTTTTGTTAGCACTCCAGCCCATCCAGATGATATTTAAGACTAATTTGAATGGCAATATAGCTTTCCCAGTGTTGATGGGTCCGTAAGATGCCAAAAGGAGTTTTTAGACAGATTAATATAAATTTATCAGCATAATTTTAAAGGTTTTGATTTTTTTTTATTTTGCTGCATACTGAATTTTGAGAGGTGCCAATGAAAGCTAAAAATCAAATGCTTAAGGTCTCTAAACAGTTGTCTTTATAATAAAAGAATACAGTACTGTGTCCAGTTCTGCACTCCCTAGTACAAAAGAGATATAAAACTACTGGTGAGAGTCCAGTGAAGGGCAACAAAGATGGTTGAGTGGAGCATCTCTCCTATGAGGCAAGGCTGAAAGTCGGGACCGTTCAGCCTGGAGAAGAGAAATCTTCGCAGGAATGTCATCATCCTGAAGGGAGGGTGCAAAGACAATGGAGCCAGGTGCTTTTCAGTGGTGCCAAGTAACATGACAAGAGGCAAAATCACAGAAACTGAAACGCAGGAAGTTCCATCTGAACATCAGGAAAGTTTTTTTCCCTGTAAGGTGACTATGCACTGCAACAGGTTGCCCAGGGAGGTTTTTTATTTTTCCCTCCTTGGAGATATTCAAAAGCCATCTGGACTTGTTCCTGGGCAATCTGTTCTAGGTGACTCTTCCTGAGCAGGGGTTTGGACCAGATGACCTCCAGAATTCCCTTCTAACCTCAACCATTCTGGAACTCTGTTATTCGCTCTTTCATTAGCACAGATGCTGACAGAACTATTCATTTCACTGGGTAATTCTGCAGCATGAAGACATATAATTCACAAAGAAAGCAGAAATGTTGCCCTGTGTCAAGTACTTCTTGTATCTTTGGCGGATGCGCTTGACTCTTTAACCAAATTAGTGCTATTTTGGTACAGGCTGCAAAGGAGATAAAGACCTGAGCTCTAGCTGGGACAAGAACTTCTTCAGTTTCAACATGTTCTCCAAAAACTCAGAAAGGAGCAGAATGACACAGTAAAGATAATACGTCTGAGTTTGGAACACCGATCATGCAATTAATGCATAAATAACAGGTGGCTTTTCCAAAACTCATTTTTCAAAAGTCAAAGCTGTAGGTAAAAGGAGTTTCATGCTTACCTTTCCATCGCATGGGATTTGACTACATGCCAACCACTTTATTCCATAAATATGACAGCCTAATTAAGCCTTTTCTGAGCTCTCCCTTCTAGGCACTGTCCTTGCTTGGCCATGATCTCCCATTGAGCTGAGATGACTCTCAAGGTTGCTCCTCAAGGCAGAGAGACCTTTTACAAGTGGCAGATCATTGGATGAGGCCAATTTGAGGTCCCCATGAACTTCAGTTAGACTGCCACTAGGTGACTCTCCCCTTGCACAGTGACGCCTCTCAAGGTTAGTTTCCTCCCCTGAAACATATTGCTGTGTCTCTCTCTTTTGAGTGAGGTGCATTCCACTCTTCTGTGACAAATTGGCATAGTCAGCAGGATCCTAAATCACTCTTTCCAATAGTATCTTGGTGTAAGACTGAACTTTTATTAGCGAGATGTGTCAAAAATGAGCAAAATTAGCTGATCCTTGATTACTTCTTCTGTGTCTTCTGTTGTAAGTAACGAATTGGGCAAGTTCAGAATGAAAAACCCTGATGTTCAGTCTATATCTTTGTTGTAGGCTGACCTTGGATGGCTGCCAGGTGCCCACCAAACCTCTTTGTCAGTCTCCATCCTCAACAGGCCAGGAGGAGAAAATACAATGAAAAGCTCATCAGTCAAGATAACAACAGGAACATCACTTACTATTTACCATTGTGGGCAAAACAGGCTTGACTTGGGGAAATTAATTTAATTTATTGCCAAATAACAAGACAGTAGGATAATGAGAAATAAGAACAAAGCTTAAAAAACACCTTCCCCCTCCCCTCCCTTCTTCATAGGCTCAACTTCAGTCCAACTCTTGCACCACCTCCTGCGAGCAGTGCAGGGGGATAGGGAGTGGGGGCTGTGGCCAGCTCATAATGCTTTGTCTCTACCACTCCTTCTTCCTCACACTCTTTCCCTGCTCCATCGTGGGGTCCCTCCCAAGGGATACAGTCCTTCACGACCTCCTCCAGTGTGGGTCTTTCCCACAGGCTACAATTCTTCAAGAACTGCTCCACATGATAATCTCATGGGCTGCAGGGGAATCTGCTTCAGCACCTGCAGCCCCTCCTCGCCTACATCTTCACTGGCCTTGGTGCCTGCATAATCAATTGTCTTACTCCTCTCTCCCAGCTTTTGTTGTGCTGCATTTTTAACCCTTTGTTAAATATTGTATCCCATAGGCACTACCAATGTCACTGATTGGCTCAGGTTTTGTCAGCTTTGGTCCATCTTGAAGTGAGCTGGAAGTGGCTCTCTCCATCGTGGGGGCAGCTTTTGGTATCTTTTCACAGAAGTCACCCATGCAGCCCCCCCTGCTACCAAAACCTTACCACATAAACCAAATACAATCTTAAGTCTATTTCTCTGCATGTACTGGTTTTCTGAGGCAATGTTTTGGTAGTGGGGGACTACAGGGGTGGCTTCTGTGAGAAGCTGCTAGAAGCTTCCCCTGTGTCTGATAGAGCCAATGCCAGCCAGCTCCAAGATGGATCCGCCGCTGGCCAAGGCCAAGCCAATCAGCGCCTCTGTGATAACATATTTAAGAAGGAAAAAAAACAGTTAGAGAGTGCTTTTGCAGCCGGAGAGAGGAGTGAGAAGATGTAAGAAACTCTGCAGACACCAAGGTCAGTGAAGAAGGAGGGGCAGGAGGTGCTCCAGGCGCCGGAGCAGAGATCCCCCTGCAGCCCGTGGTGAAGACCATGGTGAAGCAGGCTGTCCCCCTGCAGCCCATGGAGGGAGGATGAGGGGGTGTAGAGATTCCACCTGCAGCCCGTGGAGGACCCCACGCCGGAGCAGGTGGAGGCACCTGAAGGAGGCTGTGACCCTGTGGGAAGCCCACACTGGAGCAAGCTCCTGGCAGGACCTGTGGATCTGTGGAGAGAGGAGCCCACACCAGAGCAGGTTTGCTGGCAGGACTTGTGACCCCGTGGGGGACCCATGCTGGAGCAGTCTGCTCCTGAAGGTCTGCACCCTGTGGGAGAGACCCATGCTGGAGCAGTTTGTGAAGGACTGTAGCCCGTGGGAGAGACTCATGTTGGAGAAGTTTGTGAAGGACTGTCTCCCATGAGAGGGACTCCATGCTGGAGCAGGGGAACGATTAAGAGGAGTCCTCCCCCTGAGGATGAAGAAGTGGCAGAGACACCATGTGATGAACTGACCGTAACCCCCATTCCCCATCCCCCTGTGCCACTGAGGGGGGAGGAGGTTGAAGCCAGGAGTGAAGTTGAGCCCAGGAAGATGGGAGGGGCAGGGGGAGGTGTTTTAAGATTTGATTTTATTTCTCATTCCTCTACTCTGTTTTGCTTGGTAATAAATTAGATGAATTCCCTCTCTAAGTTCAGTCTGTTTTGCTCATGACGATAATTAGTGAGTGATCTCTCCCTGTCCTTATCTCGACCCACCAGCATTTCGTTACACCTTTTCTCCCCTGTCTAGTGAATGAGGGCAGTGATAGAGCAGCTCTGGTGGGCACCTGGCCCCCAGCCAGGGTCAACATATCAAGGTTTGGGTTTTTTTTGGTGCCCAACCACCACAGTGAATTTCTCCAATTTCATTTTCCTGCCTTCAAACAAAACAACTCCCTAAGAGACTATCTGATATCTAAACACCTCTGATGAGTAAGGGGTTAATTTATCCTGACTCTTTCCTTTAAAACAAAAAGAAAAAAGTAAGAATAGAAAAAAGCTTCACTGACATCAGTTACTTACCAGGACACCTCTGCAAAAGCCAGTTTTCTCTGATCACAAGCCGCATCAGATCAGAATATTTGTATCATCCCATTTTTGTGATAGTAAAATAAGAATCAGCTTATAGCTAAAAAAATGAACACATTTACTCATTCTATTTCACTCAGAGAAGGCAGAGACATTTTCTTTAGATATGAAGAGGTAAATAAATTAAGCTACTATACAATGATATCTAGAAGCTCTTGTTTCCTCTTCAAAGTCTTATTAATTGAATGCACAATATACCATAGTGAGAAGTGTGGCATCAATGCCTCCTATAAAGTGAAATCCAGTTTTGGTGTTTGATGCATAACACAGAAAGAAAATTATGATTGTTGATAAACATGTAGAAATAGATCCTGATGCAGTTTAGTGTTGCTTAGGAGAAAGCCAACTGGTAGCTATTGATTATGAAATTCCTATGGTATCACTATTAGTCTTGGCTGTCAGTTTACTTCTGAGGAGTTTTAGTCCATCCCCATATTCACTGGGATGGTTTTAGCTAATTTCATTAAAATATGTTTATGTAAACTGGCTAAGTTTTCATTATTTGTCTGTTGCTTCTTACATTTTAGCTTTGTCTTTTTCCTATCTGTAATTCCTTGTCATTTTCCCATGTAGACCTATACCTCAGTCACCAACTATGGGAATTTGGAATAAACATATAAATCACAGTTTTCCTTCTACACATTAAGTGTTCATCTGTCATGGGGTGACAGATGGGTGTACAGAAGGAGGGTGGCAGAGATCCATCACTTGAAGTATGTGTTGTAATGAGTTATCATCCAAGACTTCTTTATGACACAATGTTCAGAAAATGTAGCTACCCAAAACCTCTCTGACACCTATCACTTTGCATATGACCCTGATTATGACAGACGAGCAGCACAGTAGCACTAGTGGATGCTCTTAATGCTGATTAAAAACTTTAGTATACAGACCAACAACATTACCTACATCAACTATGATTTACACCTTGGCACAGGGACAAGAATATATTTTTTCCCCATCCCAGTTGCATCCCCTAAACATTAAACAGCAGAACCTCTGAGCAGTAGTCTCTCAAGCCCTATATATATAGTGATTGGATGTGGAGTGGGGGCTGCATATTTGTAGTGATTCAACAGAGAGTTTGTAAAGTAATTTATGCAGTATAGCTTATAGTTTTAACTGAAGATATGCCCAGGCAAAACTTCTGGCAGCCCTGGGAATGGAAGCCACAATATATTAGACCACTGAGCAAAGACCCTTCTACCCAACTGAATAAAAAAGGACAGCAGTAACAGGGACACCACTGGTGCAGGGTCCAGCTTTAAAGCTACAGGCTTTGTACTAGAGCTTTTGGAGTATAGTTTTAGGAGGCAAATTTGGCTCATGAATTAGCAGAGCTGACTAAAAGTTCTGTAAACTAGATTTGAAGTGTGAAAGGGATAAAAAAAACCAAGCTTGCTAGCAACAAGCTATGGCACAGCATGACAATGTTTGAGGGACAGTGTCCTACTCTACTGAATATGCTGGAGCACATCTGAAATGTTTGTACACTAATTCATGCAGTATAAGGAATAAACAAGAGTAACTAGAAGCTTTGACTCAGTTCGAGCTACGACATCATTGGCAGAAGTGAGACCTGGGAAGACTCCTGTGACTGGAGTGCTGTGATGGATGGTTCTAGGCTCTTCAGGAGAGATAGGCAGGACAGATAAGGCAGAGAGGTAGCACTGTATATAAAGGAGGGGGCTGGACCATACAGTGCTTACAGTTGGGGACAACATGGTTGAGAGCCTTTGGGTAAGGATTAGGGGAAAGCTAATAAAGCAGATGTCATTTTGGGTGTCTAGTGTAGATCATGCAGCCAGGATGTATTATTCTATAAGGAATTAAGGGAAATCTCTAGATCAGTTGCCCTTGTCCTTATGGACTATTTCAACTTCCCAGATGTTACTGGGAATATCATATAGCAGACACAAACAGGTCCAGGAAATTCCTGAACCACATTGCAAATTTTTTGACACAGGAAAACTTGTCGATACAGGAAAATTTTTCCAAATAGGAAATGTGCTCTCCTAGATCTATTATTTGCAAATAGAGATGGTCTCATGGGTGAAGTGATGCTTGGTGGCTGTCTTGGCCACAATGATCATGAAATGGTTGAGTTTAAAATCTTTGGTGATATGAGAAAAGCTGTCAGCAGGGCTACTACCCTGGATTTTGGATGATCAAGCTTTAGGCGGTTCAAGGAACAAGTTAGTAAGGTCCTCAGGGCATCTGCTTTTGAGGTTACTGGTATCTGTAAATGCTGGTCAGTTTTTAAGAACACAGGCAAAGGCCATTCCAAATTGGCAGGAGTCAAGCAAGCAGGACAGAAGGCCTGCTTGGCTCAATAGGTATCTCCTTCTGGAACTTAAGATGAAAAAGAAAGTGTATGGACTTTGGAAGCAAAGTCAGGCTACACAGGAGGACTACGGAGATGCTGTTCACGACTGTAGGGAGAGAATTTGTATGACCAACGCTCAATTGGAGTTGAAGCTGGCCAGTACTGTGGTGGATAACAAAAAAGGCTTTTTAAAGTATGTTAACAGGAAAAGGAGGACTAAAGAAAACATTAGTCTCTTGATGATGTTGGTCAACTCACCAATAGAGATGAATATAAAGCAGAGACATTTAATGTGCCTTTAACCTCTGTCTTTAACACCAATGATGGATCTTGGAACCCCCCAGAGCCCTGGGTTGGAGGACCATTATTAGGAGAGTGATAAACTTCCAGTCAATTTGAAACTTGTACAGGATTTGCTGCTGCAACTGAATGCACATAAGTCTAAGGGGCCTGAAGGGATTCATCCCAGGATACTGAAAGAGTTGGCCAATGTTATTGCGAGACCTCACTAAGTTATTTATCAGCAGTCTTGGGAACCTGCACAGGTCCTAGTGGACTGGAAGCTAGCAAATGTTATTCTGATTTTTCAAGAAGGGCAAGAAAGATGACTCTGGTAATTATATCCCTGTCATTCTCAGTTGGGTACGTGGTAAAATTATGGAGAAGATTATTCTGGGAGTTATTGAAAGATATCTGAAAGATAATGCAGCTACCAGTCAAACATGGGTTCATGAAGGGAAAGTCATGCCTTACTAAGTTAATATCCTTTTATAACAAGGTTACCCACCAAGTAGACAAAGGGAAGGCAGTGGATGTGGTTGTGGGGGTTTTTTTATATTCACAAAAATTTGATATTGTCTCTCACAGTATCCTTCTGGATAAAATGTCCAGCATACAGCTAGACATGTACACAATGAGATGGGTTGATATGTTGGGCTCAAAGATTTATAGTAAATGGGGTAACATCTGGCTGGAGGCCAGTCACTAGTGGTATTCCCCAGGGTTCAATTTTAGGACTAGTTCTCTTCAATGTTTTGATCAATGACCTAGACACAGGAGTTGAGTACACACTAAGTTTGTCAACAACACTGAATTAAGAGGAGTTGTTGATTCCCTTGAGGGTAGAGAGGCCTTACAGAGCTATTAGAGTGCTGGGCAATGTGGTGGGTTGACCCTGGCTGGAAGCCAGGTGCCCATGAAAGTCACTTTATCACTTCCCCTCCTCAGCTGGGCTGGGGAGAGGAAAATATAATGAGAGGCTCTTGGGTCGAGATAAGGAGAGAGAGCGAGCTCATCAATTATAGTCACGGGCAAAAAAGACCCAAGTTTGAAAAAATGAATCCAATTTATTATCCAGAAAAATAGTAGAGCAATGAGAAATAAAACCAAATCTTAAAACTCCTTCCACTCACCCCCTCCCTTCTTCCCAGGTTTAACTTTACTCCAATTTCTCTACCTCCTCCCCCCAGTGGCATAGGAGGATCAGGAATGGGGACTGTGGTCAGTTCATCACATGTTGTTTCTGCCTCTCCTTCCTCCTCAGAGGGAGGACTCCTCTCATTGTTCTGCTGCTCCAGCCCAGGGGCCTCTCACAGGAGATAGTCCTTCACAAAGCTCTCCAAGGTGAGTCCTTCCCATGGGCTACAGTTCTTCATGAACTGCTCCAGCATGAGTCTCTTCCATGAGGTGCACAGCTTCAGGAACAGACTGCTCCAGCATGGGTCCCCTATGAGGTCACAAGTTCTGCCAGGAAATCTGCTCCTGACAGATCCAAATGGTAACTCAATAGTCTCCTCTCTCTACGTGATGCAGGTCCTTCCAAAAACCTGCTCCAAAGTGGGCTCTGCACAGGCTGCAGCTCCCTTCAGTGCATGTCCACCTGCTGTGGTGTGGGGTCTTCGATGGGCTGTAGGGTGAATAGCTGCTCCACCATGATCCTCCATGGTCTGCAGGGGGACAACCTTTTTCACCATGGTCTTCACCATGGGCTGCAGGGGAACCTCTGCTCCAACACCTGGAGCATCTCCTCCTCCTTCATTGACCTTGCTGTCTGCAGGGCTGCTTCTCTCACATTGTCTCATGCCTCTCGCACAGCTCCTGCACAGTGTTTTTTTACTCATTCTTAAACATATTACAACAGAAGCACCACCAGCATTGCTGATGGGCTCATCTTTGGTCAGCTTTGATCTGTCTTGGAGCCAGCTGGAACTGTCTCTCTCTGACATGGGTGTGGCTTCTGGTGTCTTCTCACAGAAGACCCCCTCCTCCCCCCAAACCTTGCTGCATAAACCCAATATAGAGTGAAACAGACTTCTAGTGTTTAAACTCTGCATTCCTTCAATTTCTTACTACCCCACAAAGTCCTATGTCTCATATTTTGTTGGGAGTCCTCCATTCAGGATCCTGGCTGAGTATTTCAGACTCTAAGAATATTAAGATTTTTTAGAAAAATAATTCCTCTGGCTCCAATTTATGTGGATGCAATAGGAGAAAAATTCAAATATAATTTATCAGTTACCCACTGCTGCAAAAATATTCCCACTTTAACCTATTATGTTTCCATTCAGTGTTTCCAATACACAGATTTGGAGATGTGGCCCGCTCAAGGCTGATTAAGGAAATCTGGAGCTGCAGGTAGCAGTAATTACATAGCAATAACAAGATTAAATTTCCAATGTGGATCTTCTTTCACTGCTCTGCAATGAGCAGTCATCATTCAGGAAATGAAAGGAAATGTGAAACAACTCTCCTGAAAAAAAGACAATTACTGAAGGAGAGAAGTCCAAAGGTTATACATTCAACTTTACTTATACTAGCAAAGATTAGAGATGGTGCAAAATGTATTATAGGCATGACTTGAAATGGGTAACTTGCAGTAGAACTTCGTCATCTCAATTCTTCATAAGAGGAAGACTCATTAGATAATCTGAACTTCTGTTTAGGGCATTTGGCTCTCTCCATGACAATAAGTACCCTTAGGCAAAATTTTAAATCTCTCTGTACATTGCCGAGTTTATCACCCACTCTGTATATTCTAAGCACAGTTGTTATTTCCCCTCTTCCTTTGCTCTCCTAGTAAACTGTCTTTATCACAGAATCATAGAATGGTTTGGGTCGGAAGGGACCTTAAAGATCATCTAGTTCCAACCCCACTGCCATGGGCAGGGACACCCTCCACTAGCCCAGGTTGCCCAAAGCCTCATCCAACCTGGTCTTGAACACTTCCAGGGATGGGGCATCCACAACCTCTCTGGGCAACCTGTTCCAGTGCCTCACCACCCTCACAGTAAAGAATTTCTTCCTAACATCTAATCTAAATCAACCCTCCTTCAGCTTAAACCCATTCCCCCTTGTCCTGTCACTACACTCCCTGATAAACAGTCCCTCCCCAGCTTTCCTGTAGGCCCCCTTCAGGTGCTGGAAGGCTGCAATTAGATCTCCCCAGAGCCTTCTCTTCTCCAGGCTGAACAATCCCAACTCTCTCTCAGCCTGTCCTCATAGGAGAGGTGCTCCAGCCCTCTGACCAGCTTCGTGGCCCTCCTCTGGACTCGCTCCAACAGCTCCACGTCTCTCCTGTACTGGGGCCCCCAGAGCCGGACGCAATATTCCAGGTGGGGTCTCACAAGAGCGGAGTAGAGGGGCAGGATCACCTCCCTCAACCTGCTGGTCACACCTCTTTTTGATGCAGCCCAGGACACAGTCGGCTTTCCGGTCGGTTCATGTTGAGCTTCTCATCAATCAATACCCCTGTGGTGGGTTGACCCTGCCTGGATCAAGATAAGGATGGGGAGACATCACTCACTAATTACCATCACGAGCAAAACAGACTGAACTTAGAGAGGAAATTCATCTAATTTATTACTAAGCAAAACAGAGTAGAGGAATGAGAAATAAAACCAAATCTTAAAACACCTCCCCCCACCCCTCCCATCTTCCTGGGCTCAACTTCACTCCTGGCTTCAACCTCCGCCCCCCTCAGTGGCACAGGGGGATGGGGAATGGGGATTACAGTCAGTTCATCACACGTTGTTTCTGCCGCTTCTTCATCCTCAGGGGGAGGACTCCCCTTATTGTTCCCCTGCTCCAACATGGACTTTTCAAATATGATAGAGAGTGGCTTGGCCACTTCATCCGCCAGTTCCCTCAGGACCCGCAGACACTTCTCATCAGGTCCCATGGACTTGTGCACCTTCAGGTTCCTTAGATATTCTCGAACCTGATCTTCTCCTACAGTGGGCGGTTCTGCATTCCCCCAGTCCCTGCCTTTGCCTTCTGTGACCTGGGCAGTGTGGCTCAAGCACTTGCCAGTGAAGACTGAGGCAAAGAAGTCATTGAGTACCTCAGCCTTCTCCATATCCCGGGTAACCAGGTTGCCCGTTTCATTCCGGAGGGGACCCACATTTTCCCTCGTCCTCCTCTTATCACTGACATGCCTATAGAAGCTTTTCTTGTTGTCCTTGACATCCCCAGCCAGATTTAATTCTATCAGGGCTCTGGCTTTCCTAACCTGATCCCTGGCTGCTCGGACAGTTTCTCTGTATTCCTCCCAGGCTACCTGCCCTTGCTTCCACCCTCTGTAGGCTTCCTTTTTTTGTTTGACTTTGCCCAGGAGCTCCTTGTTCATCCATGCACGCCTCCAGGTGTTTTTGCCTGACTTCCTCTTTGTTGGGCTGCATCGCTCCTGAGCTTGGAGGAGGTGACCCTTGAATACTAGCCAGCTGTCTTGGGCCCCTCTTCCTTCCAGGGCTTTGTCCCGTGGTACTATACCAACGAGGTCCCTGAAGAGGCCAAAGTCGGCTCTCCTGAAGTCCAGGGTAGTCAGCTTGCTGTGCGCCCTCCTCGCTGCCCTGAGGATCCTGAATTCCACCATTTCATGGTCACTGCAGCCAAGGCTGCCCTTGAGCTTCACATCCCCTACCAGGCCCTCCTTGTTGGTGAGAATAAGGTCCAGCATGGCACCTCTCCTCGTGGGCTCCTCTATCACGGGGAGGAGAAAGTTTTCATCGACACATTCCAGGAACTTCCTGGATTGCTTGTGCCCTGCTGTGTTGCCTCTCCAACAGATGTCAGGGTGGTTGAAGTCCCCCATAAGGACCAGGGCTTGTGAGCGTGAGGCTGTTCCTATCTGCCTATAGAGGGCTTCATCTGCTCGGTCTCCCTGGTCAGGTGGCCTCTAGCAGACCCCCACTATGATGTCCCCTGTGCTCCCTTTAATCCTGACCCATAGGCTCTTGGTCAGTTCCTCATCCATCCCCAGGTGGAGCTCCATGCACTCCAGCTGGTCTTTGACATAGAGGGTCACACCCCCTCCTCATCTGCCCTGCCCATCCTTCCTCAAGAGCCTGTACCCTTCCATCCCAACACTCCAGTCACAGGAGCTATCCCACCATGTCTCTGTAATGCCAATAAGGTCATAGCCCTGCAGGCACACACACATCTCCAGCTCCTCTTGTTTATTCCCCATGCTATGTGCTTTTGCATAGAGGCATTTCAGTTGTGCCCCCAATGAGGCTGACTTACTGGCTGGAGTGGCTGGAATTCTTTTGATGTATTCTCCCAGTGTTTCCCTTTGGTTCCTGTTGCCTCTGGAGCCCCTGGCTCCTGTCCTCTAGGCTTTGAGCGTGCTGCAGTGTGTGCAGCATGTCTCTGAGCAATAGGCTGAGGGCATACACCAGCACCCTGTCCCTCCAACCTCGGCACATCATCCCACATGCAGCTGGCAAGCCAGATGTTTCCCCCCCTCCCCCTTTGAGCCTAGTTTAAAGCTCTGTCGATGAGCCCTGCTAGTTCCTGGGCAAAGATTCTCTTCCCTCTTTGACAGAGGTGAATCCCACCAGGGTTCATCAAGCCTGATGCCATGTAGGCTGCCCCATTGTCAAAGAACCCAAAGTTGTGGCGTTGACACCAGCCACGGAGCCGTGCATTTATGGACTGTGCCTGCCTGTTCCTCCCACCATTGCTGCCCTCAACTGGAAGGAGGGAGGAGAATATTACCTGCACTCCCAAAGCCTTCAGTGACTGTCCCAAGAGCCTCAAGTCCCTTTTGATCGCTTTTGTACTATGTGTCTCTGCTTCATCCCCACCCACATGGAGGAGCAGCAGTGGGTAACACTCAGAGGGGCATACCAGGCTGGGGAGTTTCCTCGTAATGTCTTTAACATGGGCCCCCAGGAGGCAGCAGACTTCGAGAGGAGGGTCTGCCCTGCATATTGGGCCTTCTGTACCACTCAGAAGGGAGTCTCATAGAAATATAACCCACCTTTTCTTCTTTGCGAGGGTGGTCATGACAGGAGGCATGGGCCTTTTGAGCCTAGGTGCTACCTCTGGTGTAGCTTGACTGTCACCCATATCCTCCTTTGAGTGGCCTTCCACAGCCAGAGCCTTGTACCTGTTGCACAGAGGCACTTCAGAAGGCAAGGTGGGTGAGGAGGAGAAGGTTCACCTGCCACGCCGAGCATGGACCTGCTTCCATTCACTCCTCCCTTTCAGGCTACTGCCTTCTGCCTGGCAAGGGGAGGATACAGGGTCCCCTTCACCTTGGTTTCTGTCTGTTAGTTGTCCTTGCTTCTGTCTCAGGGAGGGCAGAGCTTGGCTCCACCAGTCTATCTCTCTCTCAGCCTCTCTGATGCTCCTTGATCTTTCTACTTCCTCTCGTAGTTCTGCCACCAGGCTGAGCAGATTGTCCACCTGGTCACACCTCACGCACCCAATCTCACTACTGCCATCCCCTGCCAGTGCCAAGCTCAGACACTCCCTGCAGCCTGAGAGCTGGGTGGCTGCATGCTTCTGTGGCAGCTCTGTCTGGCTTGCCACATGCCTTCTGGTGAGCACAGAGCTTAGGGCTTTCTTCCTGGTGGGTGCCATGGCTAAACTCCTTCTATGAGAGAGTGATGACCACCAATGGACTCTCCTCTTGAGCAGGTAGACTGACTAGGCCCAACCTGCACGCCCTGCCTGCACAAACTGCCGTTTCATGCTCTGTTTGCCTGCTCTGTTCTCCACTCTCTGGGTCGCTAGCGCTCCCTAGGCTGCTTTTCATAGGCGTCGGGGGTGAGCACCGTTGCTTTGGCAATGCCCAGGTCTTGTCAGTGGTTCCCGCAAGAGCAGGTCTGAGACATCAGTATAATTGCCTGGGATTGTTGTTCCAAAAGTGGGATCATTTACCCGGTGTGGAGTATGCCAATATACACACAGAGCAGAGGTATCTTATTTATTTCATGTCTGCGCAGAGATGGGTGCTAGGTGGTAATTCCACAAAGCTAGCACACCACACACAGAATCTACCACATATTTATCTTGTTACAGGATTAGAAAAACCCACCTAAATTTACGCTAATTGGTTATTAATTACCACATCATCTACTATTGGTCAAGCATCTTTAGATTAGCAGGCATGCTCCTTGAGGGGGTGGGGTGTAACTTGCATAGTCCTTTAATTGGGTAGGTGGTGGTAAACCTGCCCCCCCCCCTCCCCCCCAGCCACCTTTCCCATCCCCTGGTTACTGGCAATTCTTGTTGACTTCAGGCCTCTCTGGCAATTGCCCGTCTCTCGGCGCCTTCTGGGGCAGGATGTTTCCCCTTTATCAGTTTTTCAGCTCTCCTTCAAGGCTACTTTTTAGCAAAGCATGCTTTTTATCGGTCTTTCGGCTCTTCTTCAAAGATATAGTCATCAGCAAAGCAAGTAGTGCATTTAACCCTAAACAGTGTCTAAGCACTAACCCAAACACATTTCTGTCCCTGTAAAGTGGAAAATTCTACTTTATGGATATCAGGATCCCTGGCTGAGAGTGTGGTGTCTATCAGATTAAAAGCAGAAGCAAGAGTCATCCAGCGTGCATATGCTGATGGGACTCATCCTTTAACTTTCAAGTCTCACCACTGGCTCTGTTCAGTCCCTGTGAGGTCCATTCTCATTTTGCAGTACACATACACACTGTGTTAGATGAGAGAGAGAGAGAGAAAAGCGCTGTATGCTGATTTCAAGATCTTAAACTCAGCTGAAACGTCATCAAACCCTTACTGGTGGGGTTAGACTCTCCCCTGAGGTGTCTGAGTAAGACTTCTTTCCATTTTAAGAGAAGTCAGTGGGGCTTTAGGACTTCTAAACTCATTGGGATTTTAATGTCAAGTCTTTGGTGCTTTTTATACCCGCTTTGGTCAAACAAAGGCATGACAATCCCAATTTGATATATGCTGAGCGATCAGAAGAGGGCAGTCCTTCCCCTCTGTACTTGCTCTACTTCATGCTTGAATTAACAGGCTGAAAGCCACAAGTTGATGCTGCAGACTTGTGCCCGATACGGTTACACCGGTTGGGGATGTGGGTAGACGCAACCCTTGAATGACGTCGCTGCACTGGAGTAGGGCCCATTGTCAACACAATTCTATCAACAAAGCTGCACTTTCACCTTACTTGCTGTTTTCACTGCAGAGCTGCGAGTATGGAGCATCCGTGAGGATTATGTTAGTCCCCAGCCCCCTCCTGGATAATCACACAAAAGGGAGCAGAGTGATAAACCATTCAAGCCTTACGATGAAAATGAATCAGTTACTTCTGCGGTTAAAGGAGGCACATTACAGACACATGGTTTCTCTCCTGAGCCTAAATTGCCAGCCACAGTTCAGGCCCCGTGTCCTTCTGTCCTTCCGTCAAGACAGCTAAGGAGCTCAGCCACTTGAGAAGAAATACAAGAAACATGATGTCAGGGAAGATGAGTCAGAAGGGCAGAGGTAGGGTAGGTGATCTGTGGAAGAAAGCTCTGAGTTATGAGGATGGTGTAGGAAAAGGTCACTGTGTGTCTGCCACCGGAGCTGAGAGCTGTGACCACAGCACATACAAATCTACCTGATTTTAATGCAACTAAAACAACTGACAGCAGTGGGGCAGAGGAAGGGGTTTACCCTGATTCCCAGCAGAAAGGTAGATTTATTAGGGAGTGAAGGCACCAAAAAGGCTGTGGCCTCCCCGGGCAAAGGCAGCTCTGTGTGGTATGAGTGGGTAAGGCAGGAGCTGGACAGCTTTTCCTTTACAGTGCCCTTGCCTCTGGCCCCACCATGGTGGTCAGGTTAGTTCCAGTACAGTAAGTCTGTGCAAACTGCAACCGTATCTTCTACTTGCTGTGTGGCTGTATTAATGGAGCAAAAATGAGGAGGGAGGAGACAGTCATTGGGCAGGATAAGTAAAATAGCATGGGGCAGTCTTGGAGGTAGATTGAAGAAACTGAAAATTGCAGAAAGCAGAGGAAGAGCTGGAAAAGCAAGATGAAATACTACCTGGTTAGACCACCTTGACTTTTGTCACCATGTCCCTGGCTGTTCAGGAGCTCAGCAGAGTAGAGGCAAATGATGATCTGAGGTCAAACGGGTCACCAGCCTAAAAAGAGGCTCCAGATCAAAAGCAGAGAAAGCAAACATAAATTAAAAAGTAGCAAATGCCAGACCTGTTAAGGTACAATGACAGTTATATGAGTCACTGACAAAGGGATTCAACAGAAAAGGGAGGGGAGGGACCTGTATCCGTGCATGCCGAAGCTCCCAGACTGGGAAGACTCAGACATGTATGGCTACGTGTTTTAGCAACATCATCCCTCATCAAGACAGATTTAACAGTGCCACAAAATGTCACCAGGAGCTTGAGCTTTCTCGTCTATGCTGTTAAATTGTTAGCACAATCCCAGCCATAGTTCTGGACCAGGCCGGCTAGCATTTTCCCAAACAATTGCTGGAGACAGTGTGGGAATTAACATGGGAGACACTATTCCCAAAATATGGTGTGCATGTGAGCGTAGGTTTGGATGGTGAAACACTTCAACTGCGTGGATGTGGGCTGGTCTTATAGCCAGAAAATAGGCTGGACACGTTTGACTGCAAAAATGCTACGTGAAAAACTTTAAGCAGAAAAACTTTAAAAGGTAGAATAAAATTGCTAGGCGGAAGTAGAATCAAAATAATGGAAAAACAGCGTAAAGGTAATTAGTGTTGTTGCTCTGAAGATGTAAAAGAGGCAAGGTTTGTGGAGAGAAGTAATATCTTTTAGTGGAATAGGTGTAATAAAAGATACTATTTTTCTTTACAAACTTTTCCTTGAAGTAACGATCATCTTTACTGTCTAGTTCCTGCTATAGTCTCATCATGTCAATGAGAAGAGTCGGTAGGGTCATCTCTCTATACAAGAATTAGTCTAAACATATAGTTAATCCTCAGCACTTTTTAACAGAAATAAAGAGTGGAAGGTGAAGACACCAGTTTTTATCAAGCTGCGGAAACTTTCTTCCTGAGATATGGCTTGTCTGCTGGTCTGTACTGTAAAATTTTCTGAAATTGGAGGTAGATAAAAACCAACATCACTGCTTAAATAGATGCAGAGAGATCTGGACAGATTGGAGAACTGGGCAATCACCAACCACATGAGGTTTAACGAGGGCAAGTGCCGGATTCTGCACCTGGGAAGGGGCAACCCTGGCTGCACACACAGACTGGGCGATGAGACGCTGGAGAGCAGCCATGCTGAAAG
Source organism: Balearica regulorum gibbericeps (assembly GCF_011004875.1). Lineage (NCBI taxonomy): Eukaryota > Metazoa > Chordata > Aves > Gruiformes > Gruidae > Balearica > Balearica regulorum. Next base: position 31,052,350 of record NC_046219.1, read on the forward strand.
GGACTTGGGGGTCTTGGTCGCCAGCAAGTTGAGCATGAGTCAACAGCGTGGCCAGGCTGCCAGGAAGGCCAACCGTACCCTGGGGTGCATCAAGCACGGCATTGCTAGCCGGTCTAGGGAAGGGATTGTCCCACTCTACGCTGCGCTGGTGCGGCCTCACCTCGAGTACTGCGTGCAGTTTTGGGTGCCACAGTACGAAAAGGACATAAAACTATTGGAGAGTGTCCAAAGGAGGGCAACAAAGATGGTGAAGGGTCTAGAGGGGAAGATATATGAAGTCCCTTGGTTTGTTCAGCCTAGAGAAGAGGAGACCGAGGGGAGAGCTCATCGCGGCCTACAGCTTCCTCACGAGGGGGAGCGAAGGGGCAGGCGCTGATCTCCTCCCTCTGGTGACCAGTGATAGAACCCGAGGGACCGGCATGAAGCTGTGATGGGGGAGGTTTAGGTTGGCTATCAGGAAAAGGTTCTTCACCGAGAGGGTGGTCGAGCACTGGAAGAGGCTCCCCAGGGAGGCGGTCACGGCACCGAGCTTGACTGAGTTCAAGAAGCGTCTGGCTAACGCTGTCAGTCATGTGCTCTGATTCGGCTGGGCCTGTGTGGAGCCGGGAGTTGGACTCAATGATCCTCATGGGTCCCTTCCCACTCAGGATATCCTATGATCCTATGAAATAATTATTTGCTCAGTAGCTACATTGTCAGTGTATTTATGGGAGTAACAGTGTAGGTGTTGAGGCAGCACTATGGAGGGAAGGAAAACAGCTCTGGATCTAGGTGTCTAGAACAGAGAAGTGATTTTTTTCTTTAATTTCACATTGACAATCAGTGATATAAAAACCAAGAACACCGAGTCCAGCTCTGCTGATGTTGCTTTAAATAGGATATTTTGAAAAACTGGAAATGTTACAGGAAGGAGAGAGAAAATTATCCCAAGGATGGGAAACAAAAGTCTCCTGTTTGATTTATCAGACAGACTCAGTTACAGTCTGTAAGGTTTATCATGAGAAAAATGAAACAGGAAGTATCCAACTCCAGGATTTAGCAGAGACAGAACCAGCAGCAAATGATCAAAAGTCCAGGAAAACTCCAGCGGGAAATACAGCACAGTTTTAGGAGCATGAGTGATGTAAGCACCTTGATGTATACCTTCAAACTGCGATCGGATGACTTTGGGGAGATGCATTTTACTTCAGTGCAAACCTTCTGAAGAGGAACCCCAGTAAAATGCAATGGCCTGTACATGTGGGAAATCCACTACGATAATCAAATATTCTCCTGTCGTATTAAACATTTCTGAATTAATTCACGCCCTGTAGCAAATGAGCTGTGAAACTGCCTGAGGCTGGTCCTGTACAGCCAAGAGGGACAGCAGAGCCATGACTTTAAGGGGTTGAGGAATGCCAAGGGCTCCCAGTACTTCTCTTGGCAACAGCAAAGCAACAACATCATGTGCGCCAAAAGAAACTCTTCTGTGTTGAGGACCAAATATGGTGTTAAAAGTCCTCAGGAGGAAGAAGAAACGACTGCTCCTCTTGTTCTATAGCACAGGCAGCTGCATGAATCAGCTATAAATGTAACAGTCACTCAGTGGCTATGCAGTAGCATGAGATGAACAGGCTTGAGAAAGCAGGGTCCTGATCAGGTATAGATCAGATGTAAAGCACCCCCGTTGTCTTAGAAGAAGCCAAGTTCGGATGATCAGGCAGAAGCATTGCTCCACGCTGCTGCTGCTGCCTATGCAAGACTGGGGTTATGTTAAGGCACAAAGCCTGGTCCAGACCTCCTCTCCACAATGACCTGTCGCTGGGAGAAGCTTTGTTGGAGTCTAGATTTGCATTTGAATGTAACCGATACCAAAGAGCTGCTGGGAGAAAACGTTGGTGCTAAAGTAGTGGGTGTGCTGTCTAGGAATGAAAGCTCTCCTTCTCATTAAAAATTGTTGCTGGGAGTTTCAGACCCTGCTGCCCTGCCAATTCCCATTCCCTGGGGTGGAGGTTTTTACCTTCTGGGACTAACTACAACACAGCTTTATAGACAGTGGTTCTCTCACAAGGAAGCATGGATTTCAGCAAGGCATTAACTGTTCATTAGATATATTAGGCAAGATCCTCAACCAGTCTAAAGTGACATGGATTTATAGCAATACCGATTTATGTTATTCAGGTATGAAGTCTCATGTTTTTAAATGCCTTTAATTTGGGTTATTTTTAGCCAGGCCCAAAGTCATGACCTTGCATACTATTTTAACAATATCTCCTTTGTTTGTAGGTGCAGCACCACATTATTTGGTAATGTTTCAAAGCCATCACAGTCATGTTGACGGGAAGGAAAGCAGCAGAATATGCACTTCATGACAGGCCTCAAAATCATGGTTAGAAGAGGAGGTGCTGATTAAGTGGGTTTATGTATTTGTTACTATAGCAACTCTGCTTTTTTTTAACTGCACAGTGCTCATTGGTACATCTAACAATATAAATCACGTTAAGTGCCAGAAGAGAGTTAACAGCCTCACAGTTTGCAACATTGGGAAACATCTCTGAGTTTGGCCTGGAGAGGAGACGGACGAAGTCTGAGATGAGCAATCACGTTTCATGCCGTTGTAACTTACCTCTCCAAACACTGCAAAAGCTTAGCTGGGGAAAAGAATCATTTCAAGGTGAGAGCAGCATTAGGACATTAAGAACAGCCCTATATTATTATGAAAAGTGATGCTTTTTCAGAGCACAATTCTTTTCTGGGCCTGGCAATTTTAGTGCTGACCTGCAGCTTTAGCTGCCTCACCACCTTCTGCCAAGTCTTGTGTTTTGATCCAACATGTTGTACATTATAGGTATTCCAGCCCTTCAGGCTCTGTATAACAACACATGAGACAGAGGTTAACTCCTCAGTGGTGTTACCTGGGGTGTTCTGAGGAGCCCTAATCTGTGTAGGGGATCCAGCACTGCGGCCCCAACCACTGGGAAGCAGCGTGCATCTTGCTTCAAGCAACTATACCCGGGGGAAACCCAGCCCCCCGCCACCAAGAGACCTGTTCTCTGCTACCTTCCTCCTGCTTTGCTTTTCCTGCCTCGCCCTCTTCCCCACCGTGCTGCCCCTCAGGAGTGCTGCCATCCTGAGTACTACACGGCCGCCCTAATGCTCCCGGTCTCCTCACACTGCCTGTCCCCTCACGCTCCCCGGTCTCCTCACACTGCCTGTCCCCTCACGCTCCCCGGTCTCCTCACACAACTCCTCAGCCCGCCCCCTTTCTGGACCGCCGCTCTTCGGCGCCACGCTCCTCGCCCCGCCCCTCCACCGCGATTCGCTGTCGCGTCTGGCCTAATTAACATATAACAGGCCTCACCCGGCCGTGCCTGGCCCGGTTCCCCGCTCCCCCCCCGTTAGGGCGGGGAGTTGAGGAAAAGAAGGCTCATTGGCTGAGCGTGGCCATCAGCCCGCGAGCCGGCTTCCTTTTCATTGGTTGTTTCGGATTGTCAGTCATGGGAAACACTCCGCCCTCCGGGGTGTCCCTCCCTCGTGCCCGCTTGTTTGCTCCATTCAGTGGTGGGTTTCGAGGTGGACGGAATCCACCGGCGGATGGGAGCTGCCGTTGCACAATAGAAACAGGTCCTCGGCCAGCATCACTCAGAGGGCAGCAGCCGCAGGAGGAGGTAGATCCCGTTCTGGTAACAATTTTACAATTGCAATGGCGTACGAAAGGCCTCTGTCTCTTTACAAAACCGTATCTTGGGGGCGTTTTCTCCAGAGCCTCGACCCTTGCTGCCTTTCCTCTTCGTGTGCCTCCCCGCTTTGAAATATCAAAATGTTGCCAGGGTGAGGAGAGGGCGTTCGCCTCGTGTCCTGACCGAGTCTGCCACCGAGCTGTTCCCGGAGGTGTGCGGTGGGCAGGACCGGAGCCGGGAGGGCCCGGGCGTGGGGCCAGCCCCGATCTGCCGTGAGGGGGCACGAGGCCCACCCGGGAGCGGGGAGGAGGATGGAGGGAGCTCCGTGTCCCTCGGGCCGGTCTCCTGGGGCCAGCTGAAGTCGTACTAAAGCAGCAGCTCGCTTCCCGCCCTGTTTTTTGGGAGGCCCCGGAGCTCGGCCTGCTGCGGGGAGTCCCCCTCGGGGGCAGCGGAGGCCGCCCGCCCGCTGCGGCCCACTCTGCCCTCGGCCCGGCAGGCCCCGGTGGCAGGTGGAAAACACCAAGGGCGGCTTTTTTGCTTCGGAGGAAACCGGACGTGAGCTGTCTAAGCCGTGCATGGGTGCGTGTTTACCAGCTGTCAAAACGGGTGATAAATTCAGCTGCCACCCTCAGAGAACAACTCCTCTCGTTTGCGGCAGCTCCTTGGGTCAAGTTTGGGAGGACTCTTCCCACAAATTTGCCACATTCAGGGTACGGCTGTATCTGCAGCTCCTCACTGTTGGTCACTGGTCCCCATGCTGACTTTCAACCTGTTGTGAACTTTTATGATATGGCCCTAAAAACTAGAGAGTAAAAGTTGGGAAGTAGCAGAGCTGCCGGTGAGGTGTTGGACAAGGAAACACAGGCTGCCTGATATTTTTAGAGCTGGGCTCTGCGGTCCTTGGGTTTTTGTCTCTCAGCTATTTGTTAAAAGAAGCGGCTGTTTGAAATGCTGCCGTCACAGGTTGCGTGCTCCTCTTGGCCTTGCTGCACCGTAACGTTAAGTGGTACTAGCGAAGTCTCTGAGCCACTCGGTGTGGTGTGTAACGGCACGAATCTCTTAACTACTTGAAGAAACCCAAAACCATACAGCACTGTTGATAAAGGGCTGATAAAAAAGGACAATTTTGCAGCCAAGTAAGTTAATAATTATTTGGTATCTTTGTGTTCTTAATTCCAAAACGTTAATACTGAAAAGCAAAGGGAAATTTTCTATACGTGTGTATATACGCATGGGTAATGCAAAGAACTGTGTGGGATGTGAAACTCTGCAAGTAATTCACGTATCTGCGCAGCCAGCAGTGTCTAACGTGGTGTTGGCTCTATCAGACATGGTCAAGTCTATAGAAATTTAGTCTGAGCATGTATTTTAAGAGAAAGTGTGTGTTACAGTCCCAGGACAAAACTTCTGATAATCCTGTGCAGTAGCGTTATGAGTCAGCAGTGTGAGTGCAGAGAAGATTTGAAGCTTTTTCTCCTGCAAACTAAGGAAGAAGCTGTCAAAATGCGTGGTAGTGTGCCATGCCTGAGTGAGTACTAATTGAATGTTCATCTTTACTACTGGTGGCAGTACCTTTATTGCAACAGAAGGAGCACTTTGCTGTTACTTGAGCTGGTGACTAATTGTGTATGGATAGTTTTTCAGATTCTTCTGTAATTTAAGCAGGATTTTTTGTTTATAAAGTCCTAACTGTAGTGCACACCGAGGTTTATAAGTGGTTGACAGGCTTATGCTTCACCTGATTGACACTGAATTAGCAAGCAGCTCAGTTTCCGCGTGCTTATTGCTGAGTTACTCTCCCAAGAAGAATTCCCTTTTGTAAGTGTGCAGCAGTAGCTGAGAACATCTTTGCTTCTATCTTAACTTATATAAAAAAAAAAAATCTGTATTTTTGAACTGAAAAAACCCAGCTCTAATACAGAGATGTTCCAGTTCTCCATAATAAAGCAATAGTGTTTTTCTGTTTATTTCTGCAATCTTTCTGAGGATTCTGCAGGATAAGGCCTTTGTCCTGCATACATAGATGCACTTACCTTTACTACCAGGAGCCCTCCCAGTAAGAAAAATGGAATGAAATCAAGAATGTGAATGCATCTTCTCAGAGTAGGCCAAAAATACTGCTGCTGCAGTTTCCACAGTACAAGATAATGGACTTTCTGATGCTTAAGAAAAATCTTTCAATCAGAACCATTAATGTATAAGAAAATAGCTCTCTGATGTTGTGTGGTAAGAGCTTTCATGAACCAAGACTCCAGTACCAAACAATTTAGTCCTACTTTCTAGTTGTGCTGCAAGAAGCTTGCTAATATTGTAAGTTAGAGTAATTCAGAGAACATACGCTCTTTTTACAAAGGTGTTCTGAAATTATTCTCATTGTACTCACCTAAGCGTGCCTCAAGTTGTGAACTTACTCTGCTTAGATGTATTAAGTTTTCTCCTTGTGGAATTGGTTGCCTCAGAATAAAAGGGAAGAAAAGTAGTTTTGATATGCTTCCAAAATGACCCGCTCACCACTACCAAACATTTTATTAGTAACACCTTCCCATATGATTGTTCCTTTTAATCTGCAGATCTCAAGGTACCTTAGAAACGTCCTTTAAAATGACCGCTCGGGACTTTGCTGGAATGAACTTGAAATACCATTACCACCATTTTCTGCTAACTTCCCCCAACAGCATCTGGTCAGCTCAGGGAGTCAGAGGTGCCGAGCTGCTGTGCAGAACTGCATCGCTCAGCCTCGTCTCTTTGCTCCTTCCTCTGTACGTGTACGTGCTGGGATGCTGCCGATGTAAAATGGAAATTCCTCCTTCCCCCTTAATCTGCAAAGCACCTACTGCAGTTCTACAGGGTGGTGGGTGTAGGGAAAGCTTGCTTTAAGTAAAAGTCTCATTGGGAGACACGTTTATAGTTGCTACTTGCCTAATGTAATAATTTTAGACTGCTTTATCATTACTGAAGTGATGAAGCCAGCTAGTGTGTGCCTGCTTTGTGTCATGCTTGGGTAGGCAAGGCTTGTCTGTTTATTAAAATAAAAAAAAATGAAAAAAATAGAGTGCAATGGTGTATCTATACCAGACTCAGGATAGCACAGACTCACAGGATAGCTTGCTGTGGGTATGTAAGAAGAAAAAGTTGGGTTTGTTGGCACCTAGTGGTGCTTAAAAAAAACCAGTTGGAAACTCTGTGAGGCTTGTATGGTCTTGAATTAATAATTCCAGCTTGTGTTATCAATAACAAGCTTCTGTTAGCACACCGGTCTTGGTAATTTCTGTATGTGAAAGACTGGAACTGTTCATTTACACAGTATTTCAGAAATATTTGAAATAGATTTATGTTTAGTCATCCTTCAAACTGAAGGAAGACTGCAAAGTCTTCAAGTGTCAAGTTGCTGGCCACTAAGAGATACTCCTTAGCATTAAGGTATAATCCGCAAATCAGCCAGCCTGTGTAGTAATTGGAGCAGACCTTGCTTTAATTGACACTGAGCTTTCCGACTCTCTGAGCAATGTAATTGTACCTTTTAAAAGTATGATGAACCTTTCCCTTAAAAGTAGCTTTTGCAATTTAACAAATCCATAACTGCAGCAGCAAAACGTTTGCTCCTAGATAAGGCACTTGTGCAGTATTGGTAATTAGTTTGACCTGGCCAGATGCCTCCTGATAAGGCACAGCAGAGAGCTGTCATCTGGTATGCTGAAGAATTTAATTCTCTTAAATTGTGACACAGCATGTACGTAATAGTAAGTCAAAAATTACCAGTTGTATTGGATTGAGTCCAGTGGTGCACCACAGTCTTGTTTAGTCCTTACCGTTGTCAAGTACTAAAAGAAGAGAAGAAATCGTCGTTCTAGTTATGCTGACGCATGTTTTAGCAGGAATTTTATTCCTCTTTCAATTGCTTTCTTCCTAATTCCTCCTCACGGGATATTGCGCAACCTCAGTCCTCTGTGTATGTTTTCACATCACTGCAACCCCCTGCCTTTCCCTCAGTTGACATCCTTCCCCCTTCTCTATCAGCCTTTACTATCAAAATCCTCTCTCCTTTTCCTTACAGTTAAAGTACCACCATCTCAAGCCTGACCTCTCTTCTACAAAACCCATCATAAACCATTTAAAAACCTTCCCACAAAGCAGCATGACCAAACCCTTTCATCTCCTCAAAACCAGGTATCGATTTGGGAACCTTTCTTGCAGACCTGTCCTTGCTGCTTGCCCGAAGTGCTTCTCAGAAACCAGGCTGGCAAATACAAGCCACTGGGCACGAGGCTTCATGTACCTTCTTCCTTTCCCACGAGGCCAGAGAAGAAGAGTTGCCCAGGACAACTTATTTGCTGTCAGTTGGACCATGCTGCATCTAAAGTGGTTTTTTTATTGTCTGGTGGTGTCTTTCATCTGAGAAACTGTTACCTGTGATCCCAAACTCCTGGTGTGAGCTGTTTTTATGGCTACCCCAGTGTTGTATCTGGCTTAAGCCCTCCTGTGAGCCTGTTTTAAAAATCATTAAGCTACTGGTGGCATGTATAGATGTCACCTTGATTTTTAATCGTAAGGGTTACTGGATTGTCCTACGCATGTATTCTTGAGGAGGAATTAGGACTTTTAAAACAGAAGGACCTGGGCAGATGGGCAGCTTGTTCTTGCCCGGATTGGTGGCCAGCAAAGCCGGGAGGGCCCCGGCCACATGGGCAAAGCACAGAGCTCTTGGCACTCCTGCGGAGGAGTGTGGACAGGGGATGGGGAAGAGTGTTTGCTTTGTGGTTTCAGGGTAAGTCACGTTGAGTTCTGGAGGCAGATTCTTGCTGAAAAAGGGTTTAAAAGCCTGTGACAAAAGAAGTTAAGATATGTGCAAGATGGGAGATGAAACAGAAATAGGAAGCAATTAGAAAAGCAGGGGAAGGAGAACTCAGTGCTAAGTAACCAATCAGGTTTTATGCTGGCTATAAATTAACAGAGATTGTATCTCTTGGATCTAAACAGAAAACAAAGCCTGGTTCCTCCCACTTGCTTTATGCATCTGAGATGCCTCCACCAAGAGAATCATTTTAGGTGCCTGTATGGCACCTTAGAGGAGAGGAACAAGTCTCCTCTCTCACGGAGGAGAGAAGAAAGTAAGATTTCTAAGATTAGAATCACACCTCTGAAAAGGGGGTTTCTCTCTCTCTCTCGTTGGTTAAACAGTCAATTGATCAAGTGAGGAGAAATCCAGGCCACAATCTTGTTTGGTTCTTGAATGCTCATTAATTGCAACAAAGTAATTTAAACTTTATTAGAGTGAGATAAGGTAGGGTGTTTGGCATACTTTTTCATTCCTTGAGGTATTTGCTTGTGTCACGTTGAAGCCCCCCTAACACCGGACTGATGGGATGCCAGCTGAGGTTTTCTGCAACACAGTAATCACAGATCATTTTTTAGTCTCATGTGCATGAGGAGATGGACTTGCAATTGTGTAATGATGGCAAATGAGCAATTAGAATTAAAAACAGTTAAGACTGAATTTGCCATTCCTAAAGGCTGGTGGTTTTGCAGCAGAAATTTAATTTGGCTTATCTGATCCTGATTTTCAGCTGCCCTGAGTTCTGGCAGACCAGCTGTGTTTAGTCAACTGCTAGCTGGTTTAGGGAGGAATTACCATGTTAAAAGCAACATTTGTTTGTAGTGCTGGCAAGGCTTCCATTCCTCCTGTCTTCACACAGTAAATTTATGTTCTTCACCATGAAACGACTAAACCGTGGGTTTTGAGTTGAACTTTTTTCAATTGCAAAGCCTAAATAAACAAATAAAGGATGAGAGAAAGGGATCCTACTGAATGTCAGTGCTACTTTCCTCTATGCTTTATAACGGGTAGAAGAGAAGCTTGGATGTAACTGATGATGAAAAATATTAAATGGTTGCGTGTTCTTTTAATGCTTGGAAAGATTGTGAAGAAAATCCTCAGATTGATTTTACAAGTTACAGTCTGCCATCTTAGAAGTTGATTATGTGTAAATGTCATTATAGAAGGGTCTTATAAAGTATTCAGGCTGTATTAAGATAATGAAGATTTGTTCCTTAATCAAATTTTGGCTTCCATCTGGAAGAAATTAAAAATCCAAACCATACATCATTTCATTCCTTAAAAATGTCTCATACCTGCTTTACTGTCCTTGCGTGTGTCTTGGATGTGAACATGTAGCTGGGCCACGGGGTGATGGAGCACCAGCTGCAGGGGTCCCCCATCCATGTCAGCTGCAATGGAGAGGGTTCCCTGCCATGCTGATCCTGGATCTCTGCCTTTCTCCACTGACTCTGAAGGTCTAGTGCTAAAGGGATTTATTTTTTTCCTCTCCCAGTGTCAAGATTCTGCACAATATAGCATCTAACCTGTGTACGTCTGTCCTTTACGCAGATTCACAGAACAGTAGGGGTTGGAAGGGACCTCTGAAGATCATCTGGTCCAACTCCCCTGGCTAGAGCAGGATCACCCAGAGCAGGTGGCACAGGATGGTGTCCAGGCAGGTTTGGAATCTCTCCAGAGAAGGAGACTCCACAACCTCTCTGGGCAGCCTGTCCCAGTGCTTGGTCACCCTCACAGTGAACAAGTTTTTCCTTATATTGAGATGGAACTTCCTGTGGTCCAATTTATGCCCGTTACCCCTTGTCCTGTCACTGGGCACCGTTGAGAAGAGTCTGGCCCCTTCCTCTAGACACCCACCCTTTAGATGTTTATAAGCGTTAATCAGATCACTTCTCAGTCTTCTCTTCTCCAGGCTAAATAGACCCAGCTCTCTCAGCCTTTCCCTATACAAGAGATGCTCCAGTCCCCTCATCATCCTTGTAGCCCTCAGAACTGGACACAGTACTCCAGATGTGGCCTCACCAGGGCAGAGCAGAGGGGGAGGAGAACCTCCCTCAACCTGCTGGCCATGCTCTTCTTAATGCACCCCAGGACATCATTGGCCTTCTTGGCCACGAGGGCACACTGCTGCTCATGGAGAGCTTGATGTGCACCAGGACTCCCAGGTCCTTCTCCGCAGCGCTACTTCCCAGCAGGTCAAGCCCTGACCTGTACTGGTGTCTGGGGTTATTCCTCCCCGGGTGCAGGACCCTGCAACTTGCCCTTATGGAATTTCATTTGATTCCTCCTTGCCCAACTCTCCAGCCTGTCCAGATCTCGCTGATTGGCAGCGCAGCCTTCTGGTACATCAGCCACTCCTCCCAATTTTGTATCATCAGCAAATTTGCTGAGGGCACACTCTGTCCCCTCGTCCAGGTCACTGATGAACATGTTGAACAAGACCGGAGCAAGCGCTGACCTTTGGGGCACACCGCTAAATACAGGCCTTTGTGGCCTGCCATCCTAATGTGTCTTCATACAGGCTGTGGTCCTGTAAAAGCACTGGCTGCGATTGCTATTGTGTCTCTGTGTTGGTGAAATAATGTTTAGAGAAGAGTCCAGTACATATTCCCTGGTGGTACTGCGTTATACAAGTATGCAATAAATGATAGTTTCTGCTCCAAAGAGCTTGCAATTAATAGTTGGATAAAATGGGTTTGAGAATTGTTCTCACCTGGTGAGATTAAGCATTAAGCTTTTGAGCGATACTAACAAATTTTTTGTTTTGTTAGGGAAACATATCCTTTATTGAAAAGGATATATTCTCTCTGAAAATAACCTTTATTTTCAGGTTTGGAATTTAAAAAAAAATATAAGCATGGAATTCAGAGTTCAGTGAATTTGTGACCATTTTAATTCTACATTTTGTTCTAATCTAGTTTTAATATGCTAAGAGTCATAGTTTCTTTCTTTTCTGTTTTTCAGGCCACAAGATTGATTGTCAGAAAGCTATTGGAAAAAACGCAGCTTAAATTTTCTTGCTGTACTAGCCCAAGTCATTCTGTCCTCCCTGGTATTTGCCCTGGTGCCAGTTGCATGGGTCACCACGGAAGGTTAATATTTTGCCAACGGCAGTTGTGCTCTGGGTTTATGGTGCAGCTATAAGACAATACCTAGTGAATGCTGGCTGCCTGCAGCCCACAGCACAATGCTAGCTCACGTTAGTATCCCTGTATGTTCTCTCTACTCATTCATGCACTCTCATTGTTGTAAAGCCTTCCTTCTTTTTCTTCCTCCTGGCTGCCACAAGGCAATTTGGGGTTATTATCATGGTGTTGGAGCAAAGAGTCTTACCAAGCATGTACCTATTTCTTTTACAACAGATGGCGTACAAATATGAACATTAGTTCCACTGCCTCTGCATCTGAATTACTTTTTTTCCCTTTTCCTAGGTGCAGTGTAACAAAAAACAATGTTTTCCCGACTACGAGTAGCTGCCACTCCCTGTGCGATGGCATGTCGCAGCGCACATACGAAAGAAAAAGGCAAGCCACTGATGTTAAACCCACGAACAAACAAGGTTGGTAGTACCTGATTATCAAATCTCTTATCTTCATCTGGTAATCATCCAATGGACCTTGTTCTGGGATTAAACCACCTCCAGGAGGTGGACTGGGTCACAGCCAAAAAAGGGTACAGAAGATGGAGGAGTCAGTGATCATTTTAAGTTTACTACGTGGACGCCTATGATACAAGGACTTCTGATAACACCTTCTGCTTCTGTCAGCTTGCCCTTCCCCTGGTTTGCTATGGTTTATACAATTAATACTGCTGTTTCCTTGTGCCAAATGAAGAGTTGCTGATTCTTGCTGTTTACTGGCTTAGTTTTTCGGCTGGTTGAATTGAAGTAAAGCTTTAGCAGATAAAAAGTCTTATTTCATAGTTTGCAAAAGTTAATTCTGAATTCAATCTTGCTGGTGATGGAAAGTGTTAGCCTGTGTGTCCTGGCTTTTTCCTGCAAGAATGTGAATTGGGACCGAGCCATATCAGTAAGAAACATCCCTGTGTAGAGAGTCAGACAGAGAGCATCTAAAAATAAGCCTTGAATGGAGCTAGCTGGGAGGTAGAGACAATATGTTAATTCCATGCATTGGGAGGAACTTCTCCTAATAAAGTGCTTTTTTTTTTTTTTTTTAACCTTCACAAAAATTTTCCTATTGCCACAACCCCATCCCCAATCTCTCTTCCCCTTCCCCCCCGCCCCCCCAGAGGAGGAGGAGTAGCCTTCAGGAATATTGAAACAATTAATACATAAACTAAAACAAGTAAGAAATGAGATGAGGGCTTTTGGTAGCTGATCCAAGATGTCTAAAGTGGCCAAGAAAGGTGACAAATCTAGCCACCTCTGACAGGGCATGTCCTGAGCAACGGACCTATGGAAGCAGGACTTCCATAGTTTTATCCTATGTTTTTAATGTCTGTTTTTTCTCCTCTTTCCCGTTCTCTGATTTTATTTTTTTCTCCCTTCTGTAATGTCTTTTATTTCCCTTTCACTGTATATTTCCTTCTCTTCCTTTTCTGCCTGTGGCTCTGACTCCTCCCCTCCCTCTGTATTCTTAGCTCTTTCCCATGTCCCCTGCCACTTCCTAGATGCAGAGAAACACGTGCTGCTATGAATTGGCCAGCTGGCAAGCCAGACGCATAACCCCGAGCCTTTCTCTCAGCAGAAGGGCTAGACTGGCTCTTTCCTCTGCACAGCAAAATCTTTTTTTTTTTTTTTTTTTTTCTTTGTCCCTCTCTTTCTGTCAGAATTAGAAGTTGGCCAGTGGGCTCAAAACATCTGGGGAGGATATCAAGCTAGGAACTGGAAACTGCATCTTCTTGTGTCCTGTCCATAACTACAGGGAGAATTGCTCATGTTTCTTTTGGCAAAAGTGATTCCTGAGTGTCCTGAAAAGAAAGAAAGAAGACAAAATGTAGACCTGTCCTCATGTTTCTTATTGTTTCTTATACAGTGTAGTGTAGTACGAGATGCCTTGATACTGCATGAATGCATGTTGTGTATATAGAGCGAGCTGTAAAAGTTAGAGGCTGGCTGTGAAAATAAAACTGGGATTGCGATGTTGGGAAGGGAGAAAAGAATGGATTGGTGTGATTTGTCAAGATCAGATTATCTCGAGACTTTTTTTGAGCTCTAAACACTTTGACATACCAGTGGAAATTAATTCAAGCCCTGTAAGCTTTTCCAAGTGCTGGTTATGCAACAGTGTTCAGAAACAAAAACAATAGGTCATTTCTTATTGTTTTTCTAGTGGTAATATCTTTTTAATTTTTTTTAAGCCTGCAGTTCTCTGGTGGGCTGAGCACAATGCACTTTTTTAATGGATTTTTTTGAGAAGGAGGAGGAGAGAAGAGCAGGGAGCTGCTTATTAATAGCAGTTGACTTTTTTTAATTTTTGAATGTTGTCAAGAAATGATACATGTGAGAGGGAAAAAAAACTTTCCACATTTGTTCAGCTCTGTCATTAAGGCTGGCACCTGTTTGAATGGTTCTGTGAGCTAGTTAAATGATACTGCTTGATGCTGGATGCAGTATCTGTATAGAAATATATTTCGAAAATTCAGCAGAGAAATAAATGATTGACTAAATACACAAAGTACTTTACCCTTTATGCTTTTCTTGCCCGCTGTGCCTCATGTACATATATATATATATATATGTCTCATATAAATACAGGCACAGATAAAGGGCTTTATCTCTTGCTGGCAGCTTGAGATTGTCATTTTATGACTTGCGGTTTAGTTGCTGTTGTTTAGTTTTTACAGTCCCTATCAAGTCTACAGAACATTTGGTCTCCTCTAATAGACGTGGGCCCTAAAATAAACTGCGAGATGGCAGGATCACTAACAGAGAACCACCCCTTCCTCTTGTGCAAATTAATCCACTCCTGTTCTTTGTCATTAGAGTAGGTTTTTTTCTCACTATTTGGTTTTTGGGTTTTTTTCCTTCCCATCCTTACCTGTTTTTTGCAGGTGCACACTACACCTGCATCAACTGGTTTAGGTTTTTCTGTTTCAAGACCAGTTTTCAAGAGGGTTTTTTTTTGTCAGGGCAGCTCAGAAAAGGTCACAAGCTATATCAGTAATGCCCTTGCTGTCGCAGCCAAACAATTGCAGAACACACTGTAACTGCATTGCTGGCATCTGTGTATACTGAGGATCTTCCATGATGTTTGATTTCTGCTCTGTGACAGGGATTCAAATTACAGTTAATTGGCTTCAGGACCTTTTATTCTACTGGAGATCCCTGCTGTGCCAAGGCAGCATTTTAAGCTTGTTGGGTGCTTAGAATGCTGTTAGGACAATTTCATTTGTTTAGTACTGGCAAATAAATTGTTATTTTTGTTGTGCTACTCCTTCAGATTCTCACTCAAGGGCCAGGATTTCTTCTTCCAGCACAGAACAGATGATGCATGAGTAGATGATCCCTGACCTTGCCGATGTCCATTCTGCCATGTAGAGTGGCATCACTTTATGTGATGTCATGTCTTTATCTTCACTGGAAATCTGTGGCCTGTAACATTATTCATATGTTTGCATTCTATGTGCTTGCAGCAAATCTGTGACTCTGAATAATTTGTGACACTTCCTGTATTTTAGTTGGTGATTTTTCTACCTCATGGCATCAGTTCTTGTTACTCTCTAAATGCGTGACTCTATTTTGTACAGTTGATTCCATCACCCCTTTTTCTATTACTCTGTTCCTCAGTATTGTTTGGTTTTTTCATTCTTTAATACCGTTTTCCTGTTCTGACAATGCCTCCCAAATTTTTAGCTTCAGCCAATACCTTTGGGACATTGCATTAAACACACACATGCACACACACATATTGTACGGATGTATGTGCCTGGGTGCACGTGTGTGGGAATACATGATACATTTTAAAAAAGAATTCACTGGCGGTGTCATAAGTGGCAGTTTAATCCCAGACTGATTCCTGAGGAACTGTCCCAGTGTCTACCTTCCACGTGGGCTCTCATCTTCTCATACCTTGTATTTAGCTAGATCATTAATCACAGTTTCATCTGTATTCATTCCCAGCTTTTTCAGCCCAATTTATTTTCATCTATGCCTTACTGAATATTTCCAAAAACTCTGATAGATTACCTTTGTTTAAAGAATCAGTTTCACAACAAAGATGCACCTGACCTCACTGACTTCTGGCAAATATCCAAACAGTGTGTTTCCAATTCAGAATAACGAAGAAACAAAACTCAACCCAAAGTTAAAGCTATCTGGACAAAATAAATATGATAAGAGAATGTGAAGAAAGATTGTATGGATTTTAAAATTTAAAAGAAGATGCCCCTTCCCCTGCCCTTTTTCACCCTGTTGGTTTTTGACACATTTGATTTGTTGTAATATTTTTTAGACTGTGTCAGTTGGGTTGAGCAGCCAGGGTGTAGACTACGCAATGCCCCTGCCTTCCTGGGGAAACCAGGATAAACAGGATGGGGAGATGTCCTGCAAATGGTAATTGTCATGTCACTAAGAAACGCAGTGCTTGGAATACTACCAGCAGTTTCTGATCAGTCACGAAGAAGGATCCTAGAAGGCAGGAAACTGATAGTTCCCTTGCACACAGACACACGTCCAACCCAAAAATCCCACCGCAAGTTTTGTGTGCTGCCCAACTGGTTTGGAGATGGGGAGGGATTGTTGGATGGAGGTTGCGTGGCCGTGCTTCTGCAGCTTTTATCAGCTTCCTTGAGATCTGTATGCTTTTAAAGGGAATGAAATCTGGAAAGATGGAACTGTTTAATCTGTAACCAGCTTTTATCATCTGTCTGAAAAGGTGCTGTAAGTGCCAAAGGTGGTAAGTAGTATTACACCTCATTTGACTTAGATCAGCTATTCTGCTCAGGACTTGTGAGCTGCATGGAAGGTGGGTGGAGGAAGGAAGGAACCTGTCCTGGTTTTTAATTTTTTCGGTTTCTTTTTTTTTTTTTATGGTAGGATTAATGTCATTAAAGGAGAATAAAAGCACTGGTATCTTCTCAGTTAGAAAAACAGCAGTTTAATGAAATGTTTCTGAGGTGTTCGGTGATGCTGTACGGTGTAGATGAACAATTTCAGTCATGCTCGTGATTTGCAATGAACAGCTTTACCATAAGCGTTGGCGTTTGGAAGAAAACCCTAGAGAGGCTGGATGGCCTTCTTGCTGGTGTGTAAAGGCTTTCTGTTTCTAACTTTTTCCCATTTTCTGCAGGGGAATGCTTTTAGTTGAAGCCACATTATTAGTAAATGAGAGCTACTGTGGGTTAGCTAAGTCTGGTTCAGCAGCCAAAGTGATTTACATCTGGTTCCACACATACCGAGGTGGTGCAAGAACTGATGGCATCTTTGCTTGCAGAGAGACTGAGGTCTTTGAAGATTTAATAACCTGGAGAAGGTCTGGGTCATTTCACAGTTCAGCAGGGAGTAGATTGCTGTGCTGTATCAGCCATACCCTCCAGTATATATACTATGCTGTTTCTGGAAGAATAAAGATATGAAATTGAGTTTAAAAAATGAAGGAGGAAAGAAATCAAAGGAGATTTCCATATTCTACGCTATTCTCATGAACACAGAGAAACTTTGAATCTATGGTTGAGATAGCAAATGCACCTTTGATTCATATGAGTGAACTTTATTAATTTGCAATGGAGACATTGCGCAATAGTGAACTTTGTGATTTAGCAAAAGGCAGCAGAGTTAAGAGAAGCAGCAGCCCACAATCCAATGTGAAATCCACTTTATTTTAAAAGTCTTTATGATGCTACTTCAAAGCCTACAGTATACTGCTGAATATGTTACAATAATGATTAGAAGTTAGATGAAAACCATTTGATTAAATCTTTCCTGTAAAGTAGGCTAACTCATTTTCCAAACAGTGGCATGCTTGGATATATTGTGCATCTACATCTTTATCAGGGGCTTTGAATGGGTTATTTGTTATAAACTGTGCAGGTTTTCAGAATGTTTGAGAGTATTTATGGTATCAGGTAAAAGTATCCCCTCCTACATGTATATATATGCCTGCAAGACTTTGCAGGTAGGGGAAAAAATAATCACCACTAGTACTTCTCTGCTTAGAAACCTCTCTGTGTTACTTACTCAATGGTGTTATAAAAATCACACTTGCAGGATTCAGGTCTCCTGTTCACCTTGATGCAAAGCGGGCAACTAGAATTTCTATATGCTGGTATTTATAGCACTGCTCGCTTTGTGTAGTAGAGTGCAGTTGTTAGTGCTAAAGTGAGGTCCCAGTGCCAGATACTTCATGGATTAAAGGCACAGTACATGGTGATTCAATGTGAGCTTGTCTTAACTAAAAAACTGTCAACACTTCACTTTACTTGCTTTTTTTTTTTTCCCCCACAGCAGTACGTTGGTTTTGTTACAATAAATTTGTCCATGCGTATTAATTAATTCATTTGTGGCCTTTGAAGTGTGCTGGGTTTTCTCCTAGAGTCACTCCCTGCTTTGTCTGTACTATCGTAGAAAGGACACCTGTTTTTTTCTGAGCTGTAAAGAGGATTAAGGAAACTAATCTAAGTGAAAGTCAGTGCAGAACACTCAGAGAAAGGACACCTAGCACTGTGGGTCAAAGGAAACCAAAATTTGATCTCTCTGATTTAAATCCAAATCATGACAGTAATTAGGCATTTGATCCCAGTGGAAACCAGGGGGAATTTGGCCTTTATGTAGGTGCTGGAATCTAAAGTGCCTTTGAGAACATCAGTCCCAGTGCTGCAAATTGCTGAGTTATTCCTGATTCACTGGGAGCTGATTGCTGGTTCTGTCAAACAGGGTTTATAAAATGAGGGAAAAGGCTAGGAAGAAAAAAAAAATACTGCAGCTCTTCTTGAGCTAGTTGAAGGAAAATCTCCATCCTGTGAGGTGCTGTGTGGGGATCAAGCCACAATCCCAAATCCAAAGCAAGAGGCAGCTGATGGTCACGGCCAAAGATAATGAATGGGAATACAGCAAGTGTTGGAAGGGCTCTGAGGTTTTTATAGTGCTGCTTTGAACTAAACTTGTTCTCTTCTACTTGCAACAAGGATTGAATTTCTGTGTGGAGACTGATGGCATTCAGATTCCTGAGTTAGGCCTGGGCAGAAATGGAAATGTCTTTTAATGTGGTAAGATCTAATTGTCATGCAAATAAACAGCTGGAAGTACTTAGTACCACTTAAAAATTCACTGTGTTTAATTTTACTGTAGCTCCAGAAACACTGAAAAACCAAGTTGCCTATAGACTGGGAAAAATGTGAATAAACTGAATAAAGATGGGTGGTTGTTCTGCTTAGTGCTATCCTCAGGGCTCATTTGATTATTATTAAGAACCCAGGTAGTTTAAGGTCACTGACTTCAACATACAGGGAAATTAAGGAAAAACCATGTCCCAGTGTCATGGTAATAGTGGAAATTAGATAGAATTTATTTTTCAGGGACTTGCGAGTTTCTGATGGGGAGGATGTAAGTTTTGCTAGTGAGATATTCAGGTAGTTTAGAGTAAAATGTCAGTACGGCCAGTATGGTACCACTGATGGATTCTGGCCTTTGATGTGCCTTAAACTGGTGACATTAGTGGCTTTACTGACCCATGTTTATATATCTCCTGAAAAGACAGTAAGCTTTGTTTCTTTCTTAGTATCATAAATCTTTTGGCATCATTTTTGTTTTTGTAGTGCCTAAAGTAACAATCAAAATATTACAGAAGTTTACCAGCTGTACTTGGCTTTGTATCCTAAATCACTTGCGCTGCAAGTACAGTTTGTGTTGAGGAACGGTTGTTTCACAAAAGGCATAAACTGCTGATGGTTACAAATTTAGGAGGTAGTTAAGGAAAAGAGGAAGATAGCTGAGATGTGTTTTTTCGCATGGTGCGCTTCCATGCAACTTTGGAAGATGCATTTACATTCCCAGAGAATCTTTCAGTATTTCTTGTGAAGTACGTAGAAGTGAAACTAAAGTAGATTCTTTGCAATATAAAGAGAAAAAAAAAAAAAGAAAGCATTCAGTGTGTGTTCCTCATGGTTTTTTTTCTCATGCCGGTGCTGCTTTTACTGGTTGTGTTCTCAGTGGAAATTTTGGATTATTCCAGTTGTTTTTCAGACAAAATTATCACGCAGGTAAAGTGACTGTTACACCCAGCAAAAGACCCAGCAGGAAGGGTAAAAAGTTCCGGAATAAGCCATCATCTCTGAAATTTAGTTACACACAATATTGGAAGAATACTTGAGAATAACAATTACATTAGGAAAGAAAAAAAAAAAAAAAGATTTGCGAATGACTCGTGGATAGCAGAAGCAGGATGTAAATTGAATTCAGTATTTATTGTCAAATCTACTACATGGAAGGTTGTCAGAAATATGAAGCATTGATCTCTCTTAGGGCTAAATACTCAGAGTTTTTTGCTAAAAGGTATTTTCAAGTGTTTTTTACAAAATTCTGAAGTTTGTGTTCTTTTTTTTTTTTCCTAGGAGTAGCTTGCTTTTTACCTCCTCAAATATTTTATTACTTTAGAACATAGGATAGAATTTGTACAGAAAAGCAAGTGGACTGCTTAAATCAATGTAGTCAAAAGGACTGATATTAAATGTGATTTAAATAAGCAAAGAGAAAAATTATATAAAAATTATTAATAATTTTAATTATGTTTTTCCCTAAGGAGTTGCCATATTGGTTTTAAACCAGTCAAGTATGCTGAATTACACTAAGTATAGCCTCTAAAGCAGAGGTTTTTTTGTTAATGGCATGTTTTCTATAACTACCTGTGAAAACCTATTCAAACATAAGCAGAGGTGAAAATATATAATCTTCATTTATGGGGTTTTTTTTATTCTAAAGTGGGAAAAGATTAATTTATTTTCTTGTGATTTTTCTGATTGCGGAAGGAATTTGGAATGTAATTACAAGGCATAAAACAAACTTTAGAAAGCTTTTTATAAACCTTTTTTTTAAAAAAAAAACCAAAAACAAAAACCAAAAAACTTGGCAGTAAGAAGCTGCTTCCAGCTGCAGGGGACAGAGTTTGAGAAAATGTGCTCTTGTTTTTTAATCTAGCTGCTTTAGTAAACAAAGGAAGTGTTGTTTGTGAGTAGAACTGATGTTTCTTGTTTCCATCTCTTTCAAAACATTACAAGTAGCAGACCTTTCCCTTTCCATTCTGCTTTTGCTCACAGATTGATGCACAGCCTTAGCATAGCAAAGGCTTTCCTGGATTTTCACCTCCAGTGTTTGCACATATCAATTTAATCATTCCCTGAACTGACCCAGTGGATAAACTGAAATAAGGAAAGTTTCTCATTGCTCTTTTGGAAGTGGCAAACTTAAAGTGGGGTCAGTTGTTGTCGGAAATGGGGTCAGCGCTTTGAGCCAGGTTGGCTGTGAATCCAGACTTGGATCAGTTAACATCTTGCCAAGTTACGCCTCGGAGTTAACTGCCTGTGAAGAGGTCTTCACTAACAGGTAGCTCTGAGCAGGCAGTTATGTGTACTAAGTGAAAAACCACTTTTATTGAATGTTATTGTTAAATAATTCAAATTAGTATTTAAATAACTATAAATTAAACACTTCATCCACCTTGAAACAAAGAAGAATGGAAATTGTGGGATATTTTTGTGGTTTAACTCTCCTGAAACTTAATTCGTTACAAGTGAGGCTTTTTGGTAGTAGACGACTACAGTTCAAGACAAGTAGATTAGTTCTAGCCCTAAGTAAAAATCATGGGTTTAGGTTGAATTGTGATCTCAGTAGACGTATCGGGGCAATTCAGTAACTTTGGGATCTGGCTGGATTACTGGAAGTGTGTAGGAAAAAAGCAGCAAACTGAGCAATTCAGATAAACCTCTGTGTACTAAATGTTACTGTGTGTGATTGTAGAGACCAGACTGAGTGACTAACATGTTCCTGGTCAACCCTATATGTTCCTGTGAAACCACTCAAGAAGCATCCGTTACTTTACTTTTAAACCTTAGCCTGCCTGCAGTGGGATCTCTTAGTTGTTCTCCAGTTTCACAGAGGAAAACGAAATCTGGCAAAGGGCATGAGGACTCAAGAGATGCGGAAAAGCTGTGGTCAAAAAGGATACCCCCAAAGGATGAGGAGAACCCCACCAGAGACAAATACATCCAAACCCTGTCTGCTCTGGCACCTGCCGTGAGAAAAGGATGCAGCGGATAGTCTGAAACGGCAAATAGAATGACATTATAAATAGAAATGTTAGAGGAAGAACTGCTAATTATTTCTCACCTCTCTTTTTTTCAGGGTATGGCCTTTACATTACATGAACGACAGATGCTTGGGTTGCAAGGACTTCTGCCTCCTAAAATAGAAACACAAGACATTCAAGCCTTACGCTTCCATAAGAATTTGGCAAAAATGACTGACCCCTTGGAAAAGTAAGTCTCCTCTGCCCTTGTTTTGTCATGCAAATAAATGGAAATTGCTGTAAAATATTGCATGGGGATAACCAAACAAGGTTTCTATGCCCCCACTGGGTTTTTCAGTCGTTGGAGGTTATTTTCACGTCTGCACAGAAAACTGCTTTCATCAGTCACGCATTCATCACGTGGCTAAATGAGATAGGGAAGCTTTTTTCTTATATTACATAGTCATAAGGTAGCGAAAAAGAATGTGCACGAATTAGCCAGTAACAAAGCTTCAAACCTTGCTGTAATATGTAATAGGTATTTCTGTAATATGTAAGATTTGGGTGGCAGGTTGTTAGAGCACAGAACTATTGCGGGGGAGAAGGAGGCAGCTAGCACATGCTAGAAAAACATGTGAGAATGAAGGTAAACTGAGGGTTTGATAATTAGGTCTGAAAAACAGTGTTTATCATATACAGCAGAAAGGAATTACAGGGTTAGAATTTTGAGTCTCATAATGTGTAATTTTTTAGTATCTTTTTTTCTGTTTAACCCAGTGGTTTAGTGAAAAAAATGTGAAGGATTTTGATTCGATGATTTGTTAGAATGGCATGTTTTTAGCATCCTGTTACTGTTTTCATACAAGCCTGTGTATATCTGCATGTAAAAATACGCAGTCTCCTAAAGGCGAGAGGAGCACTGGAATGGTTTGAGGCTTACTGGACCACATCAAAACTCTTTTGTTCCTATGAAAACCGAAAGATGGCATTTAAATCCACAGCATGTCACTTGCTGATCTGAAAGAGTCAGGTCATCTGTATTGGCAAAGTGCCTGGTTGCTGTAGCCTAAGATGAATCATTAATTCATTAACCTTATGGTTTTGGGTCAACAAGACTGAATATGAATTGATACGCGGTAGATTGGTAGGTGAATTTGTAAAAATGCGGGTTTGATTTATACAGCTAGGTAAGACCTTCAAAATGAACTTTTAGTTAGGAGTTAGTTTGTGCTAATATTAGGATTAACAAGACCTTATTGTCAGGACCTTACTTTTTTTTTGGATGAAAAATTCTTTCGCTGGTAATTTTTTTAACAGTAGTGAGACTCCCAGCTACATCCTGTAATAAATCCATGGGTTATCTTTTATCACAATGCATGTTTGTGCCTTGTTAGCATGCATGGTGTGTCATATCCAGGTTTTTTATTTCAGCTTTTTAGTACTGCTACTCTCTCTTTTCCAACTTTTGGTTAGGGCTCAAAGCCCAGTTTGAGACGAAGCAGGAATTTCATGAAGAAATAATTTGAAGCAAGTTTGGGTTTTGCTTTGACATTTTTCATGTTGTTTTAAATAAGCATAAATGTGAAACAAGAAGTGGTGTTTGGTTTTTTTCTTTTGCTTGATTTCAGGTATATCTACATAATGGGAATCCAAGAGAGAAATGAAAAATTATTCTATAGAGTATTGCAAGATGATATCGAGCGGTTAATGCCAATTGTATACACACCAACAGTAGGCCTTGCCTGCTCACAGTATGGACACATCTTCAGGAGACCAAAGTAAGAATATTGCTGCTACTTGTATTATAATTTTCTCTGTATACTTGCCTGAGGTTTTGTGGTGGCTTGACCCAGGCTGGAGGCCAGGTACCCCCAAAGCTGCTCTGTCACTCCCCTTCTCAGCTGGGCAGGGGAGAGAAAATATAATGAGAGGCTCGTGGGTCGAGATAAGGACAGGGAGAGATCGTTCACTAATTACTGACATGAGCAAAACAGACTTGGGAAAATTAGTTTAATGTATTACCAATCAAATAAAAGTCAAGTAATGGGAAATAAAAATCTTAAAACACCTCCCCCCACCCCTTCCTTTTTCCCAGGCCCAACTTCATTCCCCATTTCTCTCCCTCCTCCCTCCCAGCAGCACGGGGGGACGGGGAATGGGGATTGTGGTCAGTTCAGCACACGGTGTCTCTGCTGCTCCTTCCTCCTCAGGGGGAGGACTCCTCACACTCTGCCCCTGCTCTATCCTGGGATCCCTCTCATGGGAGACAGTCCTCCATGAACTTCTCCAGTGCCTGGAGCACCTCTTCCCCCTCCTTCTGCACTGACCTGGGTGTCTGCAGAGTTGTTCCTCTCACATCTTCTCACTCCTCTCTCTGGCTGCAAAAGCTGCCACTCCTTTTTTTTTTTTTCCCCCTTCTTCACTCTGTCATCCCAGAGGCACTACCACCATTGCTGATGGGCTCGGCCTTGGCCAGCGGCGGGTCCGTCTTGGAGCTGGCTGGCATTGGCTCTGTTGGACATGGGGGAAGCTTCTAGCAGCTTCTCACGGAAGCCACCCCTGTAGCCCGCCCTCCCACCCCACCTCTCGCTACCAAAACCTTACCACGCAAACCCAAAACATGTTTTATTTCTGTTTCATTTGGATTCAGCTATACAAGAGTTGTACCAATTCAAGGGAATGAAGTTACCCCTGTGCTTGGGGTATTAAATCACCCCTGCACACAGCCTGTGCAGAGAGGCAGGAACACAAGGGCACGCACACCCCTACAGCAGATTTGCTGGAGGAGGCTCAGGCTAATGGTGGTCCGGGCAGAATCGAACCTGCGACCAACATGTTGCTGCCGGTGGCAAAGGGTCATTTCCATTATACTCTCACTGCAATTCAAAGTATTTCTTGAGGGCTTTAGTGGTGTGTGGAGGAAGGGCTAATCATTCGCTGCCGTGAGGACTCAGCTGTGTGGTGTGGCTGCTGTGATAAAGAGAGTTAGGAAACTCATGGGTTTGCTCCCAATCTGGGGCAGGGGATGTGAAAGAGGTACTCTTAGTTCTCACATCCTTCCTTCCCTCTGCCACATCTCTGTATGTATTATAGACCAGTTTGAAAACTTTCCCCCTCTAGAAGTTGTCTGTACAAGAAGCAGCAAATGGATCGGAACTCAGGATGTGTGCCCCTTTCTTGCCAAGAACCAACACTTTCCATGTGTCGGCAACTTACGTTACCACCTCTGCCGAGCCTTTTGTGCCCCCTTTCCTCCTAACCACAGCGGGCTTGCTCAAGCAGAAGAAACACAGGCACTTCACTTCTGCTCCTTTGCCTCCCATCCCAGCACTCAGCAGTGGGAAGCACTGTTGTTCTCGTGGTCTTGTGGTCAGTCACTGTCTTTCTCTTTCCCTCTTTCCCTTTCTTTTCCCTCCCCTCGCCTTGTGTAATATTGTGAATGGAGATTCACTATAGTAAAGCCAGGTTTAGGATCATGTTCCCTTCTCATATCCTTACAGGGGAGCCTAGATCCTCTGAGGTGTTTTGCCCTAGAGGAGTATTAAAGGTGAATATCTGTAGTAGTGTAAATTTGAGGTAGCATCAACAGGTATTTTCTCTGTGTTCTTATTTTAGAGTGTCAAAAGTAGCTGAATGGACTTGTGTGTTACAAATTGTCCTTCAAGTGATTTATGTCAGTGACTGCAACGCTTTCAATTTTAAGAAAATGTTACTGTTTGACATTTAGTTTTACAAAGCAAGGTGAAATTTCTAATTGTCACCTATAAAAATATTTCTGCTTTGTTTTTTTTCTTTCAGAGGATTATTTATTTCTATCTCAGACAGAGGCCATATAAGGTCAATTGTGAACAACTGGCCCGAGAATGATGTTAAGGTACTACCACTGTTTAATTTTTTTTCAAGTTGTTATCTTAAGATTTGTTAGTATTTGATGGAAATGTAAATACTAAATAATGCATCTTTGGCTGTTGGACGATGATGGCAAAATACAGCTAATGCAGATAATGCGTACCTTGAAGAACAATGTTTTATCCTAAATATAAGGTTTATGGTTTGATGATGAGAACTAGACTTGCCAAACTTTTTGACTTCATTGTTCCACCTTTTGGGGAGGTGTTGGGGGAAACACCTCTGGGTCTTATTGTGTTACATAGCAGTAGGAGAGGTGATCTCATCCTCAGATTAGGAGGCAGAAGTGGTAATTGGGAGGCTCAAATTTTGCCATTGAAACCTGTACGATGCGGTTGGGTCGAGAACCACGAGATGAGGTGAATGTACTTAGCTGAACTTTTTGTCTGGATTTACAAGTGGAAATCACAAACCCAAGTTACAAGCTGCTGTTCCACATGGCAGCTTGAATCCTTCCCACTTAGCTTTCAAGGATTTGAGCAGTGGATTTCAGCAAAGAAAAAGGAGCATAGCAGATTCTAACATTAAGCATTGTTGCTTCAAGTAAAATATTCCCCATAATCTATTTTTTGTTTGAATTTTTGCCTGGAAAAATCACAGTTGGTATCACTCTACACTATATAAATTTTGGTGATTGTATATCACTTCACTTGCTTTTGTTTTCAGGCTGTTGTTGTCACTGATGGAGAAAGAATATTGGGTCTTGGAGATCTAGGTGTGTATGGGATGGGAATTCCAGTAGGAAAACTGTGTTTGTATACAGCCTGTGCAGGAATACATCCAGATAAATGCTTGCCTGTGTGCATCGACGTTGGAACTGATAATGCAGTAAGTTTGACTGAACTTTGCCTGCCATAAGTTATTCCTATGAAACATAGCTATTTAAGAGTATTGAGTACTATAAGAGAAGATTTTTTTAATCACTTGTATTTAAGATAAACCCAAGTATTTTATGTAAGGGTAATGACTTGGAATTCACTATACACTTACATATCAGTGATTGAAAAACACCAGTTAATGTCAGTGAAATGCTGCATTTGGAACTTGGAACACTGTAAAACAGGCAGTCAGGTTGACCTGACTTCAAAAAGCTGGAAATGTGAATCAGATCTATTAAAGCAGTTTATTGTTCACAGTATTGATTTGTTCCATTTTAAAAGCAGCCATCACCAACCTCAAGTGCCAGCTGAAATTACTGAACATTGATATAGACTGGAAGCAGTTACAGTGGCTGTATAAATGCAGTATCTTCAGTGTGAAATGTGTTACTGTGAACTCTGGGAAGTGCATATTGAGGAAGTGATTCATCCTGCTGCTGTTTTTGATTTATTCTTTTTCAGACACTCTTAAAAGATCCATTTTTATATGGGCCTGTACCAAAAAAGGGATCGCTCACAGGTCTACGATGACCTAATTGATGAATTTATGGAAGCCATTACAGACAGGTAGGACACTGAATATTCTGCACGGAAGTATGGCCAAAACTGCTGGCAAAAAAAACCCCCATAACACACTGTCCTTGAAACTGTTATTTTAAGGAATAAGGATAGGACTAGAAGTCAAGAGATGTGACTGTATTTCATGCTCTGGAGTGATTTTCTTTGTGACCTGGAACTTGCTGCTTGTAGTTATCTGCACAGAACGGAGATGGAATTGTTTTAAGCAGTGAAAGGCCTGAGGGCATCCTCTTTCCAAAGATAATAGATTACATGCAGGATTTGTTTTAAAAGGATTGTGTCTAGTGATAGAAATATTTGCCATGTTCTGTAGGTATGGCCAGAACACACTTATCCAATTTGAAGACTTTGGAAACCACAATGCTTTTCGCTTTTTAAGAAAATACAGAGAGAAATATTGTACCTTCAATGACGATATTCAAGGTATATCCTTTGTTTATGTTCCTTAATGTATATGCAAAAAAAACCCTCCAAAAACTTGCCTAAAAAAACCCCACGATCTGCCCTGTAGATCTGTTCAACTCTTCTTGGATTTGTACTGCTTTTACAGGGACAGCTTCAGTGGCCTTGGCAGGACTGCTGGCAGCACAGAAAGCCACTGGTAAACCACTTGCAGAGCAGAAAGTGCTGTTCCTTGGAGCAGGAGAGGTGAGTTCTCTTAAGGGCCCTAGAGCAACAAGAGATTTAACTGTGTATTTTTTGGTTCTGTAGGACTTGTGGAGATTCACATTCTCTGAATTCCATTGCAGAACTCTTTATATAAAAAAGCCAGCTGAAATAAATTAACAGAAGGAGCTACCTGCTTAAAGACAATTATTTGAAAGGTGTTTAACATTTGCAAGGACTCAAGTTTTTTCACTTTCTTACATGGACTTAAAGCATCAGGGACTTGTGTGTAGTTGAAGGGGAATTTACTGTAAAGTTATGATTTAGTAAGAAAGGGGGATGAAGAACATCTGTTAATTTTTGTAGCATTGCAGAGAAGTACACAGTGGTTTTCTTAGTGAGTTAAATCAGTGGCTGTTTGCAGCAAACACTAGTTAGTTACTGGGGCCGCAATGTCAGGACCAGTACCGTGCTTCTTGGTATGTCAGCAAAATTGCTTCTGTGGTGCTGACAAAATAATTTAATTAGCTGAAAATTTCTCCAGCTGGGGAAGGTCCTGATCGCAGTAATTGTCTGAAATTCTGTTGTTGCCTGAGCACTGCGCTTCCCTCCACCTTATTTCTCCTGCCAGACTTGGCAGCGTGTGCAGCGAGCCAAGAGAAGGGATGTGGAGGGAGGCACTGCCAGCATCTTCTTTCTGCCCTCACAGGCAGTGGGAGGCAGAGAGAGGTTCAGAAAGCAGTTGGGCACAAAACACTAGGCCATGGTTTCTTGATAGGAGGGCTGCAGCGCTGACTTGTTCTTACTTTCTAGTTGGGCTGCTTTATTGTGGCTGCTGAACTGATGGAGCCACAGCACCCAGAAAAGCTGCCTCTCTCTTTTTCTTGAAGACATGACACTGTTGATCCCAGGAGTCTGTCCTCATCTAGGCAAACATTGCTTGTGTTTCAGAGCTGACTTACTAAATGGGTTTTGTGGGGATCTTGAACAGAGTGATGGTGGTGATGACAGATCCCTTTTGTGACTTGTTAAAAATTAAAGTCCTTTTATCCACAAGGCTGCCCTGGGAATTGCAAACCTCATTGTTATGGCTATGATGGAAAGCGGCATTTCTGCTGAGGAAGCCTACAGGAGAATATGGATGTTTGACAAATACGGTTTACTGGTTCAGGTAGGGGTGCACCATGACTTGAAACACCACAATGCAGGTGGCCAGTGCTTTCTGTGTCCTTCTCACAAAAAGAATCAACTTTTTATCTACAGGGCCGAGAACAAAAGGTAGATTCCAATCAAGAACCATTTACACATCAGGCTCCAGAGCAGATACCAAAGACATTTGTAGAGGCAGTGAATGTACTTCGGCCTTCGGCTATCATTGGTAAGTGAGATTTATTTTTGTTTCTGTGTTTTCCATCATTTGGTTATTTGCTGCATTTAATTTGCTGCACGTAATTTGCTAACGTGGCTCCAAGGAGGTTGGTGACAGTGATCTGCCATTTCTGCTAGTGTAAATGAGATGAAAATGTGAGGTCCATTTGCTGCTTGAAAATATACTGAGGTGCAGGTTCTCTCTCAGTGCATCCTCCATTGCAGCTGTGGTGCTCCTGCATCTGTGTCCTTGTCCAGCTGGTGCTGGACTTCAGAACAACTCTGAGTGGGACTGCGTGGCTTCAGTGAACTGCAACTGTAATGAAGGGCACTAAGGAAGACATAAATACAACCTTTTTCCCAGACACATTCTCTACACCAGCAGCAAGGGAGAGAACAATCACAAACATGGCATTTTCTGCTTTACAGGTGTTCCCTAACTTGCGTAATTTTTAAATTTATTTTTCTTTAACCTTCCTTCCTTCCCTTAGTCAGCTTCTCTGGCCAGAATCTGCCAGCAGCATGGCTTGAAGGAGCTATTTCATACTTCAGATCACCAGTACCTATTAAATCACTGACATATGTAGGTATTGATTTATAACTGTGGCTGTCTGCAGAGGTCAGATGGGATTACAGGTATTTCCTAGTACAGCTCTGAAATTTCCTTTGCACATGATTTATTTGGAAAAGAAGAGGGTTTAGGCTGAGTAGCTACCCCAAAGTTTGTAGCCGGTGTACAAATATACACTACTTTGATGTATTTGTACCTATGTGTTTGGGTGTGGTCAGAAATACCAGTATCAAGGGAATGTGCATTGCAGTTAACACCCAGCTAGGATGAATCATCTGTGGAGAACCTGGAGTTCCTGCTTGCTTATCCAGGGAAGTGATAAGTGTTCTTTACACAGATCAATTAAAAAAAAAAATAATCATGTAACATAGGCTTTTGGAGCACATTAATTAGATGTTCCTGTGAAAATAAGAATTTTAAGCAGCCGTGAACAGAGCAGTGCATGGTTTCCATCTCCTGCTGCTAGAAAAGCCTGCGATGCTTTGCTCTGAGTGGGAGTCTTCGGGGGTGACATGAACTTAATCTACAGTCGCTATCATCTGCCCTGAGGCAGTCAAATATTGATTCTATTTTGATGTGTTTCCATTTACTTCAGGAGTTGCAGGAGCTGGGCGGCTCTTCTCTCAGGATGTGATCAAAGCAATGGCCTCTATTAATGAGCGACCCATAATATTTGCACTAAGTAACCCTACAGTGAAAGCTGAATGCACAGCAGAGGAAGCATATACACTAACAGAGGTTTGTAATGTTTAGAAACGTTGTTGACCTGTTGGCACTTTGCTAGAATTCTTTACTGACTGTGAGAATACAAGAACTCAGATTGTTTTATTATTCCTTGGACTTATAATACAGATCTTTCTTGTCTTCTGGCAAAAGTTAATGGAGGTGACTTGAAAAGAAGTCTTGATTAAGACTTCTTAATGAATAATGACATTTTGAAAAGCTTAAAATAGCCTAAATCTTGTTACTACTTTTAAAAATTAACTATTTAATGTTTCCTAGCTTTGATCAATTAACTGTTTCCCACCACACTGTTTAATTAATTTGGTTTTTAAAGAAACATCTTATGTTAACATCATCATAAGTAAAGTCCTTAAAGCAGGTAGTCCTTGCATCAACCCAGGAATTCTGCTTTGTACTCAGTCACTTCCTAACACCTGCAGATCAGAACTTGTATCATTAACAGTGACCCATGCAGACCTGTGCTTTTCCAGGGCAGGAGTCAGTGGTGGCCCTCTGTCCTTATGTTTCCCAACGTCTGTCTCTCGTACACTGGCACCACCAAACGTTGAAATGAGTGAACCAAGAATAAACACACCTCGTTCTGCACCGTTACCTCAAAGCCATTATACTGTGGCGTGCTTGGGGGGGGAGGTTGGGATTTCGGGGTGTTTTTTTTAATAACGCTATCACCAGCACATCCAG